>NC_044559.1:77188466-77537965 GCF_007565055.1 Rhinopithecus roxellana
ACATATTTTAAAACATGTATTAGATAAGGTTTGTTCTTCATTTTATTTTGTTACATGAGCATGGCTGTCTCTCTATGACTTTAGAAGATTAGGACATTGTGACTGTATTGTCCATCTCCCCACCATGGAAGGATATCTCTGAATGAGATCATTGAAGTGAAGCTGTTTTATGCCTTACCTATCTTTACATACACACAACTCATCTCAGTAAAAGGATTACTGTTTGAATCCAGAACAACCCCTCCTGGAACAGCCAGTTATGCATTCTTTTGCTATGGCATGTGTTATAAGTTGTAATAAGGAGCAAAAAGCACTCCAAGATACAATGGCCAATACTAGAGAGCAACAGAACTGGTGCACCACCAGATGCATGCAGAGTTGACATAATGAGCTAAGAGCATCACAGCAAATCTTGGTTTGGGGTCACTATGTCTTCCCAGATCACAGAAGTTTGGCAGCTGTAACAAAGCAGTCTATAGACATCAGAATTTGTGTAAACGAGATACAGAGAGAGAAGAAAACTTTACAATATAAAGAGTATAATTTATCTAGGGTGACTATAGTTAACAATAATTTATTGTATATTTCAAAATAGCTAGAAGAAAAGATTTGGAATGTGCTCAGCACAAAGAAATGATAAATGTTTGAGGTGATGGGTTTCCCAATTACCCTGATTTGATCATTACACATTGTATGCATGTATTGAAATATCACATGCATCCATAAATATCTACTGTTATTATGCATCGACTTTAAAAAGTATAGTTTATGTAACACTTCAGTAACTTACTATAATGATATAGTTACATAGTATAATTGTTATAGTTCTAATAATACACAATAAAAAGTAATTAGGAAATGCCAAGAAGCACCAAATGCCAAATTGAGCAAATGACAAAATTGCATCCAATTCTTTTGCAACATTTTGCATCTGTTTATTTACATCCACAGCAAAATCACTTATGCAAATTGGCCCCTGGTTCCCTATTACTCCGCCTGTGTCCCTACTGCTGGCTCATTTTGCTCCTCAACCTGGTTAAGCATTAACTTAGGTTAAAGATACTCCATTCAGTTATAGTCAGCTTACAACCAGAGCTGCCCTCTGCCCTCCATGTAAAATTATTGAATTTCCTTGCAATCAATCCACTTCAACCTCTCTCTCTCTCTCTCTCTCTCTCTTTCTTTCCCCCTCGCCCCTTTTGTCTCTCAATCTCTCTTTCTCCCCATTGCCAGACCCCTTATTTTCATTTCCTTCTTTCCTCTATCTCAAAGATTCTCTATAGTTCCTCAGGAAAAGGAGAAAGGGGTTTGGCATAGAGTATACATGAACAAATTCTAGAAAACTGTAGAATTCTGAGGCAACTCAAGGGCCCATCTGAGGGACCCTCTGTGTGTCTCTCAACTATCCTTTCTCTCTGCTACTGAGCCCGTAATATGTGCCTGGCTCTTCCCTGAGCTCTTACACTTGTATCATCAGTGTGCCTGGCCTCTGGCCTCCCTAGCTAGGGAGTATAAAATGTGTTCTCATTTCCTATGTTACCCAAATTACAATGATGTGGCACCAGACCCTGACACATACATTTGAACATGGGCCTCTCAGTGGGTCCCTCACTTATGTAGATAATTATCCAAGATGCAGCCTTGAGGGTGTCCCAAAAGAAGTTTCTCTTAACCTTCTACTCCAACCTCCAGCCTGTCCTCCCTCCGCCCTTCCATGCCTGTGAAACACTCTCTTCCCCAAGGCCCAGCTGAGGCCGGGCTGAAGCTACTACAAGATCTTACTGAAGATTCAGGGACAGCGGAGAGGGATTATATGGTTGAAAACAGCTAGCGATGGCTCTGGCTGTGGCTTTTCTCAGAGCAGAGGCCCAGACCCAGCCTCAGATTCAGGACTACCACCCAACCCCGCCATCGCCCCAACCCCCACCACTGAAAATCCCTGAGGTTTGTCTGTGCTCTTCAGCACTCGAGCGCCTAACAGCCATTAACCCTAGAAGGAGAAAGATCTCCCCAAAATCCGCAGTCTAAGTTCCCATTTTACGTTTGAGCATCTCCCTTTTCCCAGTTCCCTATCCGGTAAATCTCACTCCACTCCTTAAGTGCTAGAGGGCCTGCCCTCAGTAGAGCAGCCCCGGCAGACCACCAGCATCGCTGCAGTGTTTAGCCTTAAATTAACACTTGGTAGAGGACACCCACAGGCTTGCCCAGGCAGAGTTCTTCTGACAAGCTGTCCTCTTACCCTCTACACTGCTCCACCACCACACCAAAAAGCAACTCTTCCACTGCATGGGCATTCTAAATTCACAAAGGGCCAAGGCAGTATTTCTCCCAGATGTCCTCAACCAACAGTTTCCTAGACCTACGCTAAATTATTTCTATTACCTATCCCAAGGCCTGGCTCCCAGAGTCAGAAAAATCTGCTTTCAGGATTATGGGGAAATCACCATTTCCTATAAGAACAATAGCTGTGTACAGCTCATTATCTAAAGGGTCCAGTCAAATAGTTTTCTTGGAAGAAAGGAAGAGTTTACCTGAAAGGTGAATTAAAACATCCTACTCTTTCAGGGAAGAACCATGTGAAATTTTATTATACATTTTTTAAGTCATAAAATTATTATCAGGAAAACATAACATGGCCCTATCCTCCCATTATAACTTTTTCTCCATATTTTTATATATCGCAGATAATATAAATGATATATACATATGCTATAAAAATTCAAATATTTTAAAACATCATAAAATAATAATCCCCTTTGTAGAAAGTAGAAGTTCCAGGCAGCAATATAGAGGTATATTCCTCTTTTTTTTAGGGATCTGTGGCATTTCATTGCATGGATCTATCAGAATTTCTTTAACTAGTTCCCTTTTAATGATTGATGAGCACTGGGTTGTTTTCAGAGTTATGGCTGTGGGGAGGGCAGGAGAAGCAGGGAGGATTAGAGAGTTCTTACACATCATGCTGCAATAAACATGCTTATATGTGTATACTGACATCATTTTGTGACCATATTCATAAGACAAATTCCTAGCAGTCCAATTGCTGAGTCAAAAGTCATGAACATTTTAAATCTTGACAGATATTGATTGTAACAATTTACCTTCTCAAAACTGGATATTATCATTCTTGTTGCGTTTTGCCAGTCTGATAGGCGAAAAGACATCTCACTGTTGTTTTGATTTAGATTTGTTTAAATATAAGTGATGTTCAATATCTTTTCATTGGTCTATTGGCCACTTGTATTTGTTTTCTGTTAGCTGTGTGTTCATATCTTTTGGTCATTTTTTCTATTGAATTATTTCTCTTTTTCTTACTGAGTTGTAAGATTTCTTTGTAAATCAAGAAAGGCTGGTGCAAAAATAATCGTCGTTTTTGCCATTACTTTTAGTGGCAAAAACCGTGATTACTTTTGCAGCAACCTAATATGTTGTTCTTATTATTATTACTATATACTGCAAATATTTCTTCCAGCATGTCATTTATCTTTTGATTTTGTACATATTGTTACCAGTGGAGGGTCTTGACTACCAGTCTTCCAGGTTCTTGGCATTTTGAACAAAGAATTGGACAAACTGCACAAAGCAACAAAAGAATAAAGCAATGAAAGCAGAGATTTATGGAAATGAAAGTACACTCCACAGAGTGGGAATGGGCTTGACCAAGTGGCTCAACAGCGCTGGTTACAGAATTTTCCAGGGTTTAAAAACCTTTAGGGGTTTCCCATTGGTTACTTGGTTACATCCTATGTAAATGAAGGAGTGGCCCACGACCAGTCTGATTGGTTGCAGAAGGTGATCAATCAGAGGCTGAAGTGAAGGTACGAAGTTACACGGGAAGACTTGGCTTGGGACTAGTCTGATTGGTTACAGGAGGGGACCAATCAGAGGCACTTTTCATTTTTCATCTATAACACAGTGCAAAGGTAGTAGCCTCTGATCTTTTTGTTGCTTGGGCATGGAGAGGTGGGGTTTTCCTTTTGATTCAGTTCTAGGCAGTCAGTGCAAACTGGCCTTAGGTTTCCTGCCTCCAGACCCTATTCTCCTGCCTCAATATTACTTTTTGTTCTACAGAAGTTTCAAATATCAGCCAGATTTAATAGTCATTTTCTTTATGACTCCTAGGTAGGAGTAACTTTTAAATGGAAGTTTTAATAGATACTACCTACTAACATTTAACAAAAAAGAACCTTGGGCCTGATTGAAGCCTCTCTGTGTCCACAGAGTAGCACCTATCTTCATAATGTAGATGCTCTAAGACAATGAGCAAGGAATCAGAATATCTTTCTTCACAGCCTGAGACTGGCCCAGACATCCCAACGGAGGGGTACATAGCCCAGTGACCACAGTCCTTATAGAATCAGTCATGCTTCTCCTTTGCTAAAGTAGCAGATGGTCAATTTAATTAAATACAATATAATTCATCCTGTTTGGAGGTTGTTTTGGTAGGGTTCTTCCCCCTTCTTTTTTGTATTTGAGAAGAGTAGAAGACTTCTGTTAAAAAGTCAGGCTGGTTATTAGTATCTTATGTTTAATTTTGTTTTTTACAGGCAGCTTCAAAAGATGGTCCATGATATTAAAAACAATGAAGGTGGAATAATGAATAAAATCAAAAAGTAAGTTTGACTCTCTTTAAATACTTAGTTATATAAAATAAGTCAACATGTGCTACATGGAAGAAAACAAATTTCTCTGCTACCTGGATGAGAAGTTTCAACCTCTTTAGCACGTAACCCTTCTTTATTATTGGCTGGAATCCATGGTGGCTGGGTCTACATTCTGGAACAGGACAAGTGAGTGCGGTGGTAGTCAGTGGACTTTGATTTTCCTTCTCACTGCAGGGAAGGTGAACTATGCCCATTCAAGGTGCCTAACAAATGTCCAAGCAGGAAAATCATTTCTATAACCATTTAGCTAAGGGCTATGAAAACATGTATGGAGAAATCCAAATGAAAAGTTACAAAACACAGCCCTAGCTTCTTCAAGATGCCATGTGAGTTTTCCCTTTCTTTTTCTTTCTTTTTTTTTTTTTTTTTTGAGGCAGAGTTTCACTCTTGTTGCCCAGGCTGAAGTGCAATGGCACAATATTAGCTCACCACAACCTCCACGTCTGGGTTCAAGAGATTCTCTTGCCTTGGCCTCCCAAGTAGCTGGGATTACAGGCACTCCCCACCATACCTGGCTAATTTGGTATCTTTAGTAGAGACAGGGTTTCTCCATGTTGGTCAGGCTGGTCTTGAACTCCCAACCTCAGGTGATCCGCCCGCCTCAGCCTCTCAAAGTGCTGGGATTATAGGCCTGAGCCATAGCACTCAGCCAGTTTTCCATATTTTGATTTCTGCTTTTTGAATTATTACCTTAAAATGAACTTTTCAGTTGGCACTTGGAGAGGGAAAGCTAGCATCTCAAAACTTCTTGTACATCAAAAACTCTTAAGCTCTTTTCTTTAAAAGAGAATAAAAATTGTACATATCTGCATTTCCTACTCAAAATCTAAGGTAGATGTACGTACCTTAGTAGGTCTTATATACCTTAGTAGGTAAGTCTCTTTCAAGAGAAAATGGGAAATGGTATTCTGTTAAGTCTTTATGTTTTTTAAATAAAACTAATACAGACTCACCAGGGAAAAAAATCAAAGCGGCAAGAATTGTATGAAGTCAAAAATCTCCCATTTCCTTATATCTCCATCTTAACCCACTCCCCAGAAAGGGACATTGTCATGGTAAGTTCAATGTGTGTATATATATGTATGTATGTGTGTATAAGTATGTATATATGTATGTATGTGCGTGCTTAAACATACATACACTGCCATTGTACATAATATACACATACATTTTTGTCATAAATGGTATCATAGTGCATACGCCATTCTACCGACTTGCTTTGTTGGTTTTACTTAAGCTATTTCATGGACATTTTTATTTGTTAGTAAGTAAAAATTAACCACATTCTTTTCTGAACAGATGATTTAATAGTCTACCTTAAATGTATTACAATTCAATTAACTAGCTATATATTGGTGGTCATCTTTAAGGGCAGATTTGAATTTAAACTGGTATAACATTTATGGAGAGGAATTTGATAATAGCAATCAAAATTCTCTGGTTGTTTCTTCCAATTTAAATGTCATGAATAATACTTTAATATATGTTCATTGCAGACCTTGAATATACCAGTAGGCTAAATTCCTAAAATGAAATTTCCAAATAGAAGGAGTTGTGTCCTTAAAGTTTTGATTGCTATTACCAAATTTTTCTCCCCAAATTTTGGACCAAAAAATAGTTTATAGAAGTTCATTTCTCTATACATTCAAAACAGCATCCTTATTCTTTTTAACCTATGCTAAAATTAAAAATAAGAAATGACTTTTGGTGGTATTTCCAGACTATGAAATGTAAATGGGTCTCTATGCACAAGTGATCATCATAAAATATAAAACACAAGCCTTCTGCTTGTGAGGTGGTGGCGTCTTACAGAGGAGGAGAATTTGGCTTCATGTTCTGTCTGGTGACTGGGAGAGGGGTGTGATGATTTTCGCTTATTATTTCTGCTACAGATAGAATCTCATTCTTTTTGAGACAGTCCTTGTTACAATCACTAGCAATTCTGGTTGCCAGTTTTGCAACACACAGTTCTCAATAACATGAAGCCTCTACATAAAATGTTTCTCTATTCCGTGCCCCCAGTTGCCAGTTTTACAATACAGCAGTTCTCAATAACATGAAGCCTCTGCATAAAGTGTCTCTCTATTCCATGGCCAGTCATATTTATAGCAGCAGTGGAGCTCAAGTTTTTGCTAACAGCCTCTATTTCAAACATTCTGCCCATTGGATGACCAAAGCACTTTTATATGACAAACCATGTTCTTCTCAGCCTGGAAATTATGGCCACCATAGTCATTACCCCGGGTGACGTCAGGGGCCCTTTAGCTCAAAGTGACTTGCAGTTACACTTTTACTTGAAGCCAGGCCACAGGTGCTACCCTGAACGGAGGAAGCACGCTTGAACACGCTGGTTCCCTAACACAAGACTGTGACAGAATTTTCACTGGTCTATGGTCACGTGAGAAAATAAGGACCATGAAGTGTTGGGGGTTGTGCGCAGCAGCCAGCTACAGAGTAAAGTTCAACTACGCCTTTTATTCCTAGTGTTGAGTGGCCAACAGTCCTTTAGTGAGTTTTTCCTTTATTCTGAGATGATTTGGGGGTGTTAAAATATCCTTCCTTTTCTTTTATGAAATGATAGTAATAATGGATAACATGTGGTTTGTGCTTTTGGAAATTTTACTATTCCTTTTTTTTTTTTTTTTTGAGATGGAGTCTTGCTCTATCGCCCAGGCTGGAGTGCAGTGGCACCATCTAGGCTCACTGCAAGCTCTGCCTCCCGAGTTCACGCCATTCTCCCGCCTCAGCCTCCCCAGCAGCAGGGACCACAGATGCCCACCACCGCACCCGGCTAATTTTTTGTACTTTTAGTAAAGACAGGGTTTCACCATGGTCTCGATCTCTTGACCTTGTGATCCGCCCGCCTTGGCCTCCCAAAGTGCTGGAATTAGAGGCATGAACCACCGTGCCGGACCATGAAATTTTACTATTCCTCGAACCAACCTGGGCACCAGACCCAGTTTTGTTTTTGTTTTTCTTCCTTGCAACATCTTGGACGATCTCTGTCTCTATACCTCATCATAGACTTAATGATAGTATCTTCCCAGCCCACCCTGCTGGCTTGCGAGGAGAATTGAATGAAATAATAGATATGGAGAGCCTATGAAAAAAAGAAAACCAGAATTTCTATGTAAATATATGTATTGTTATTTTTGCAAATTACAATTTTGGTTCATAAATTCTTTTTGTATGTGTTTTTTAATCAAACACAAATTTCTATGCTCCTTTTTTTCCGAAACATGAAATGTTTGTATATAATAGCAGTTATACTGCTTCTATAGAAGATATGATATTTTAGTAAATAAAGGCTATTGGATATGTTTTATTTATGTATATTTTATATTTCATTAAACAAATAATTCTCAGTTAAAATCGGTAATAATTATTAAAAATAATTGACTGTAAACCTCACTCATTTCAAGTAGTGGAAAGGGAGGTATCAGAACTTACAAAACTTGGAATAGTTTTCTCAAATGTAATTTCAATTTTCTTCTTTTATTGAATGAGGAAGGATTGTGACTGTTTAGCACATTTCATATGTGCATAAAGGTACTAAAGTAGTTTTGAGAGTGCTTAAAACAAGTTGAATACTAAATATGCTAAGTCTCATAATCTCCAATCCTGAGACACTCACTGTTCACTTGTTTGGCTTTTTTTCTTTTTAAAGACAGTGTCTCGCTCTGTCGCCCAAGCTGGAGTGCAGGGGCGTGATCATGGCTCACTACAGCTTTGACATCTGGGGCCCAAGTGATCCTCCCACCTTAGCCCCTCAAGTAGCTGGGACCACAGGTGCATGCCACCATGCCTGGTTCATTTTGTTTATTTTTTTGTAGAGATGAAGTCTCACTATGTTACCCAGGCTGGTTTTGAACTCCTAGGTACAAGTGATCCTCCTGCCTTGGCCTCCCAAAGTGCTGGGATTAGAGAAATGAGTCAGTGTGTCTGGCTTATTTGCATTTTTAAAAATGATACAAAAATAATTTTAGCCCAACCTACAACCAAAATACTTACTGTAGCTGATTTTTTCCTGTTACACATTTCTAAGTCATTAAAATATAGTTCATCTTATCTTACCTTCTTATCAACATTTAACTTACCAATCAATCAACACTTATCTTCCTTGAACCTCTGAACTCAGTGCTTACTATTATCATATTCTGACCTCTCTGAGTCCTTCTCCAGCTGACTTCACCTTTGCCAAGTCATAGCCACATTGTGCATTCACTGGGTAGATTGGGAGAGGTGGAAAACCCCTGACTGAGGGCTTCACTATATTTACAATACACCAAATCTGTCCATTGATGGGTCCAAGAGAAGCCATTATGCTATTAGTTGTCTATCTATTCTTTCTATACCAGCTTGTAGCATCGGCTTTGACCATCGTTGTTCTGCTCACTGACCTTTTGTCTCATGGTTGTTACCTCCAGGCTGAAAGTCAAAGCACCTCCAAGTGTTCCTCGAAGGGACTACGCTTCAGGTAAGGTATTTCTCAGATACTTTAACTGACTCTTGACTAATTTAATGTTCATATTTACAATTATGCTTATGGAAAGGGAAATCTGCTATCCTCATTTGAAAACAAAAGGTATAGTTCCTAATTTCAAGAATGACTGAATCTATTAGGCATTTGACTACAGTGGAGATGTAGTTTTTTATCCATCCATCTATCCACCTATTTGTTGGTCACTTATTAAACATCTTCCATGCGCCAGGTACCCACAGATCTGAGGCAGGAATACAGTGCTAAAAGTTAAAGATAGACTCTACATTTGAGGAATTTATAGTCTAGAAGGGAAGACAGATTATTGTTATTAGTCTGTTTTCACACTGCTGATAAAGACATACCCAAGACTGGGTAATTTATAAAGAAAAAGAGGTTTAATGGACTCACAGTTCCACATGGCTGGGGAGGCCTCACAATCATAGTGGAAGGCAAAAGGCATGTCTTACATGGTGGCAGGCAGGGTAGAATGAGAGCCAAGAGAAAGGGAAACCCCGGATAAAATCATCAAATTTTGTGAGACTTATTCACTGCCACCAGAACAGTAGAGGGGAAACTGCACCCATGATTCAATTATCTCCTACAAGGTCCCTGCCACAACATGTGGGAATTATGGGAGCTACAACTCAAGATGAAATTTGGGGGGTACACAGCCAAAGCATATCAATTATGTTAAAAGTAATTATAGGCCCAAGTGCAGTGGCTCACACCTGCAATCCTAGCATTTTGGGAGGCTGAGGAAGGCAGATTGCTTGAGCCCAGGAGTTTGAGATCAGCCTGGGCAACATGGCAAAACCCTGTCTCTACAAAAAGTGCAAGTTATCCAGGTGTGGTGGCATAAACCTGTAGTCCCAGCTACTTGGGAGGTTGAGGTGGGAGGATCACTGAAGTCGAGGCTGCAGTGCACTGTGATCATGCTACTGCAATCCAGCCAGGGTAACAGAGAGAGACCCTGTCTCAAACTAAAAAACAGAAAAGAAAAGAAAAGTAATTACAATCCAGTGATAGGGGAAGCACAAAGTTCTTTGGAATTCCACAGCAGCACTACTGAATCTAATCTGTGGCTGGGAGTGTGGGGGAAGTGGGGAAGAAACGACTTCCTCCATCAAAAGTTGTTTAAATTGATACTTGAGGATTGTTGAAGGGGTGGGGGTAATAAATTATTGCTGGCACATTGCTGACACTCAATCCTCTCCAAATTTAGCCTGTAACCTCATTCCAGCCAAGATCAACTTTGGCAGGAAAGAAGGGTTAGTTTTGAGATTTGTAGTTTTTCTGGCAGTGGTGAGCCAAGTAAAATATTCAACACGCTTTTCTTTATTAGAACAAATACCTTGGAGGATAGTTTTAAAATATCTTTCTATAGCATTAAATATAAAGATTTCCTGAATATCCCTCAGTGAAAACCACAGAGCTACAGACATCATTGATGATTCTCAACAGGGAAACAGCCTAAAACCAAACCATAACCTTAAATGATGCTTACTATTTTATTTTATTTTTTTGCCACTGATCAAGATAGTAATAAGTCAGACAGTGCAGTTCCTCCAAAGCGAATCTTATCACACTGAGAAATGCTGACCAACCTGCCCAAGTCTGGTTACAGGCCTGTTGGACCACTCATTAATTCACAGAGTATTTATTGGCATCACCCTACCAATCAGTCAGCAAGTTTAGACAGTTGTTCAGGGGATGCCAGTACAGTTTGGCACTAAAAGAGGGACCCTGTTCTGGGCTTTAATATCTACCTAATCAATAAGTCAAGGAAGCTTCCTAGTTACATGAGAACAAACACATTCTTCTTTCCAAGTTCTAAATAAAGAAAAGAAGCCAAAACAGACTAAACCTCTTAAAGAACTAAAGAAGTTTGATGGGAAAATGATAAAATCATGGAGTCTTGGGTTTAAAAGGAACCTCAGAGGTCATGTACACCAATATCTGATCCAGGGCTTAACCCCTATCCCACCACCATGCTCCTCCACGCACAAGGCCCAGATTCTGCTTGGACCCTTTCTGTGATAGTTTCCCATGGTCTGGCAAGGGACAGATGGCCCTGGCTGGATATAAATACAATCCATTTCCTTGTGGCTTCCTATGTCTATCCTGATGGCCACACAGTTCAAGCCTTTAAATATTAAGAAAAGTAGAGCCAGGCACAGTGGCTCACACCTGTAATTCCAGCACTTTGGGAGGCCAAGATGGGAGGGTCACTTGAGGCCAGGAGTTTAAGACCAGCTTGGTCAATATAGTGAGATCCCATTTCTTAAAATACGAGAAAAAAAATTAAGAAAAATAGAAATAGAATTGTCCTGTGCAACTTCAAAGGAGAGAATTAAGAAGTTAGGTCATTTGAGTGGTTTCTTCTCTGGGATAAACATCTCCAGGTGCTTCAGCTGTTTCACACATTTTCTGATTCATTCAACACGTGTTTCGTGAGTGTGTCCTGTGTGACTCTCACTGTGCTAGATCTGAAGTGGGGAACAAAATACCATCCCTGACCTTACAGTGCTGAATGACTAGTGGGGAGTCAGATAAGAAACAAGAAAGCAAACAGGTAAATATAAATTAGCAAACATGGTACCTGATGTGAGGGAAAATGGAAGGGTGCAATGATGGGGAATCCGTCTGGGGTAGGAGAAGGGCTTAGGTGGTCTGGGAAGGTCTGTCTAAGGTGACATTTAATTCGAGAATTCGGGGACAAATGTGCAGGAATATTTGCCACTTTTAGATGAACCAACAGCATCAGAGATGCTGGACACAGATGCCAGGAGTTCAGAGTCAATTGTTGGAAACCTAAGTGGACTGACATATCTGATTTCAGGGTGGACATCTCTCCTGATTGTCCCCTCACGCTCACTTGTCTGCCTGCTCATCTACTCACCCAGGTCCCTCTCCTTCCCCTCTATTTCTGCTTGGGGAAAAGGGAGGTAGAATCCATCTATTATTCATCCTTTTGCCTAACCTACACACCTTGGGCTCAACCTTGAGGCCTCCTTTTCCCTCACCCTCTACAAAAATTAATCTCCAAATCTCATTGATTTGCTCTTAAATGCCTCTTAAATATTTTTTCCCTCTCTATTCCCATTGCTACAGCTAAGGCCTTCATCATCTCTTGCTTGTCCTATGGTAGAAGGCTCTAAGTAATCTGCTTAATTCCTGATTACATGTGGTCCTCTCAACTTCCACCAGAAAATTGTTCTGAAATAAAATTCTCTTTAAATCTTTTCATGGCTCTATATCGCCAACAAGAGGAACTGCAAACCACTGAGCCCCCACACAAGGTCTTTCAGTGTCTAGCCACTAACTGGCTGTGTAACCTTGGGCAACTCATGCTCCTTTCCTCATCTATATTATGCAGGCCTGAACTAGAAGATCTGTCAGGTCCCCTCTAATATTAACTGTTCTGCACTCCTGCAGAAACACAGATCTCTGGGGCTCAGGGCCCAGTGAAGTGAGCCTCTCCTAATATTCCCTGGCTTTAGGAATTCACATCTTCCAATCTCCCTAATGCTCTGAAGTGTTCTCCTTTTTGTTCTCAGACACCTGCTCCCTTTCCTGGAACCCTTCCAAACAGTCTTGATGTCAGAACATTTAATCTCTCCTGGAATGCAGAAGTGTGGCCCAACACGGTCTTCTAAGCCTTTGCAACACAAAGTTTGATTCCCAGCCTGACAGCATCAACCTCATGTGGACCTTGTTAGAAATGCAGAATCTTGGCTCCAGCCTAGAACTACTGCATCAGAATTTACATTTTAGCAAGATCTCCAGGGGATTTGAATGTAAATCACACTTAAGAAACCCTGCTATAAACCATCATCTCTGTCCCTATTGCCTTTCCTGAACTGAAAGACAAGTAGATTTTACTCCCTCACCCCTGACCCCTGCAAATCCATTGGTTTCCAGGGTCTCAGAAATGCATCTTATTGCTTTGCCAGATGACTGGGGCCTTGCGCAGTTTCCCCTGCTCTTACACTCAATCCCCGGAAATGGTCCAAAACCACCATCACCACCTGCAGTTAGCATCCTCCCTTGCCGTTCTCTCCCCAACCCCAGCTCATGTCCCAGGAGCATTTCCAGCTGCTTCCCCTGAGCCTTGAGGTTTCTGCACAGCTGCATGACCAGGGCCTCAGAAATCAGCCCTGAGAGCTCCTCCTGAACCTGGGGAATCTTCAGGACCTTGGAAACCCTAGTGTGTGGAGGCTAGAGCCCACCAGACCTCCTGAGCCTGGGAGGCCAATCATGTGCCCTTTGGAGCACTTGATCCACCAAAGGCTCCTGAAATGCTCCAGCCATTTTCCCCCCACACGCTGGATTTATGTCCTCTTTCCAGTTCTGGAAACAAATGGCTCCCCCAAACCATCTAAGCCAAGAGTGTGTTGACCTTGGTGATGCTGACCTTCAGAGAGCAGAGGATAGAAAGGACCAGCAACCGTCCCCGCAGGAGGTCAGTAGAAGAGTCACCATAGCCCCTTCCCTAGTTAGAGTACAGAAGGACAAAGCTTGAATTACACAAAGAATGGAGACCTGGGTCTCCTCCAGGGATGCAGGTCACGCCGGTGTGGAGCCTGCTGCCTTCAGTTCGGACCCAGCAATCCCAGTTCAGTCTTTCCCTGAGGAGGAAACATCGCCCTTAAGAAACTGCTGGCCCACTGGGCAGAGTGCATTGCCCCAAGCAGCTGGCATTGCTGTGGGAAGGGAAGATTCAAAATCTGTTGAGTATTGACTCTGTTCTGGGCATTAAGCTAAGCTCTTCACAGACATACCTCATTTAATCTTCTCATTAGCACCGTTATATAGAAATTACGATCTCTGTTTTGCAGATGAGGAAAATGTGTCTCAGGGACATTAAGTATCCTGTCCAAGGTGACTGCAGCCACTAAGCGGAAAACCCATCCCCGACTCCCATTTTGCCGCTCCTTGCTTTGACCCATGCTCAAGTGTTTACGTATTTGGGGGATACTTTTTCTTATTCTGAAGGCACTAGAGTTCCTGACATTAACACAAGAACTTGCTTCCCAGTTCCTGCGCTTTCACAGTTGAACAGCCTTCTGTATCTTTGAAGTCTGAGGTCTGGCTGGGGATGGAGGTCAGAGGGAGACCAGTCGTGGTGCCTGAGAGTCTGCTGGGATCACTGCAGATGCCTCATTGGTTATCCTACAAGGCCTTGAGGAGTCAGAACTGAACAGAGCCCTTCTCTTGCACTCTTGGGCTTTGATTGCCACTCTTGGGCTGTGATGGGGTGGCATCCCTGGGAGGTCCACCTGTGACTCTTCCTCTGGCTCTGCTATCATGCAGGGAGGAGATCAGAGCAAATATGGGGTGGAGGGGCGGCAAACTCACTTACGTGGAAAAAATTAAAATCCAGAGCAAAGAAGGCGCTTGGACAGGGATTCTTGGGTAAATGCCCACACAGAAGTATGGGGCATGCATAACGATCCTTTGTCCACTAAAGAAGTGAGATTTAACATTGCTTTTGTCATGGCCCTGGTACTCCCAGTGGAGCCAGCATTTACCTGGTTTTCTGTCTCCCTGTTCACATTCCCCTGGAGGTACTGATCTTACACTGACATGGGAGACCTATATCCAACATCAGTCCTGCCACAGGGAACTAAGAATAGAGGGATGACACTTGGGCTCAAAGGTATTTTAAAGCTTAGAAAGTCCTGAAAGATTGCCCAATTCAAGCTTCTCATTTTAGGAATAGCTGGAGACCAGAGAGGCAAAGTGACTCCTGAGGTCATGTAGTGAGGTGATGGCTGAGCCAGGACTATAGCCCCCATTGCTGTACCCTCACCCCTCTGTTAATGATCCTGTGAAGGGATGAATAGACATACAGAAGAAGGGAGTTTCTGTAATGATAAGTATTTCTTTTTTCTTTTTTTGAGATGGGGTCTCACCCTGTCACCCAGGCTGGGGTGCAAGGGTGCAGTCATGGCTCACTGCAGCCTCAACCTCCTGGGCTCAAGTGATCCTCCTGCCTCAGCCTCCTGAGTAGCTGGGATCACAGGCATGTGTCACCATGCCTGGCTAATTTTCTAAAATATTTTTTGTAGAGACAGTGTCTCACCATGTTGTCCAGGGTGTTCTCAAATTCCTGGGCTCAAGCGATCCTCCTGCCCTGGCCTCCCAAAGTGATGGGATTACAGGTGTGAGCTCACCATGACCAGCCTAAGACGTTAAGTATTTAGACTCAGAACACCTCTCTCAGCCAGTCTGAATCTGGGTCTTGTCCTCAGTTCTTCACATTAAATCATGTCCCTTTCTCCTCTTAGGGCAGCACTGGTGGGGCTGGCCACCTGCCGCCTCCCCGGCAGCCTCTGTAGTTCTGCTTTCTGTTCCTTTTTGGTGTCTGTCCCCACCACCACAACCGGCCCACCCTCCCTCTTTCCTTCCTTCTGTGTCCCACTGCGGTCTTCCCGCTGGCTCCCTGCGTGCCACCACCTGCTTTGTCAGGGGAGCAATGGGCAGGGTCTGGCGGCCAGGTAGCCTCCAGAGCAGGATCAGAGCTGCAGCTGAGGCAGAATGTCAGACATGCTGTGAAGCCCCCAGCATCTGCTCTGGTGCTCCTATTGACTCAGAAGTGAGAGGCTGGACTCACACTCCCTTTGCCCCAGCCACCACCACGGAGTTCTGTACTGTCCTTCTGGTCATCCCCTCCCATTCCCAAGACCCCCTGGTCTGGATCAGCTTTCATCTCTCTATGCCTGAGTTCCTAAACACCATCCTCATCAGCTCCCCATCTCAGCTTGTCACTGGAGCCTGCAGTGTCCACTGTGGCTGGAGCCCCCATTGGCTGGCAGCACATCAGGTTTGTGTGAGCGCTCAGCAGAATCTCCTGTCCCTCTCCAGCCCAGTGCATTCATTCTGCACTCATCTGCCTCTAAGCCCTGCTTCTGGGGCTGACACATAAGCCCCTCTCTCAGATGATGGAGGAGGACACACTCCTTCATCCTTACTCTCTCCTCCAAATCCTGCTCATCCTTCAAGGCTCCATTTGGCCCCACCTCGGGCACATGGCCTCATGCAAGTTTTTGGCTGTCACTAGGCACACCTTTCTCTGAACTTTCCCCGCTCCTGGCAATGATTCCAGGTGTGGGGACATTTCTCAGAAAACTACATGGCCCTGAGTTGTCCTCAGTCTCATGTGGTCATTCTTCTGGTCCTTAAATCTTTATTTGTATTACACAGCGTGGCTTGGTGAGAAGACCCTGGACTTTGAGGTCCTTTAGGCCTGGGTTGGAATCCTGGCTTTGCTCCCTAAGCACTGTGTGAACTTGGAACAGTTTTGTAACTTGAGTGAGCCTCCAATTTCTGACCTGGGGATAAGAATACCAATCCTTTAGATTGTTCTGAGAACTGCAGAGACTGTAAGTTCATTGTAATAGCTAATATTCATTGAGCCCTTTACTCGATGTCAGATACTCTTCTAAGCACGATTAATAATGTCCATTTTAGCAAAGGGGAAGCTGAAGCCCAGAGGTGAAGCAATCTAGCTAAGATCTCACTCCTAGAAAAAGGCAGAATAAGGATTCTAAGTTAGGCAGTCGGACCGCAGAGCCTAAGCCCAAATGGGGGCTGCTGTGACCATTCTCACATCTCCTCGTGCCTGGTGCTGGACCCACAGGCCAGGGAGGGCTACATGAATCTTAAAACCTGGGTCAGGCAAAGGGAGGAATCTTGTGTGGCATGGGATTACGACATGGTAAATGGAGCATAAGCCCCAAACCAGGTAAACCACACCAGAGGAAGGGCTTTCGCTGACAAGAGGGCCCTCCCAGGATCTCAGCTTCCTGGCGGAGACCATGGAATCACACACACAAAATCAAACCACCTGGCCCATATGAAGCTCGAACTTCTCCTCCTTCAAATTTTACTCACTACAATGGAGGCTTTCTTGGATCCATTTCTTTGTGGTAGCCATAGTGTATGATTGACATGGGAGTGAATTAGAATCAGTGGTGTTTTGAGTGTTAATTGAGGCATTCTTTGCAACGCTCAAGATGACGGTAACATTACTAAAGCATTACTGTGTGCCAGGCTTTGCTAAGAGCTTCACATATATTCTGTTATTTGATTCTCACAAAAATAGGATGCAGGCACTGTTCTTATCCTTGCTTTACAGGTGAGGAAATGAAGCTTTAAACAATGTTAAATTATTGGTCCAAGACCAAGCAGCTTGTAAAGGGCAGAGCCAGGATTTGAACCTAGAAAGCCTGGCTCTAAAACCGCCACCTGTGCACTTTGGGAAGCTCCCCGAGATACTGGAAAACTGACTACTGTTTTGGACCTAATACCCTGGACTCCCATGCTTTTTAGTCTTGGCAATTGCCTGTAAGGCTGTAACTTTATGAATATGATGCTGTGAGTTGCACTTGGGACCGGAAGTAGATAGGTCTCTCTAAGGATCGATGCAGCACCAACAAGCAACCTCCATCCCATACCATATGATGCTTTTCTCTCTTTTCTGTCTCCATGTGCCGAGATGTCTGGATTGGGTCATTCTCGTTTCACCACGGTTTTATCTAAGTGCTCAGCAGAGGGCTAGGTGGCTCACATGAGATTTCAGCTGCAGGAGCCAACACAGCCTGGCTTCCAACCCAGCTCCCAGACTCACTAGCCATGTAGCCTCAGGCAGGTTTTACAACCTCTTTCAAAACCAAGTCTCTCTACTGTAAAATAAAGATAAAAATAACACCTACCACATAGTGCTATTGTAAGAATATACTTTTAGAACACTTAGCCTGGCACCCAGCACATAGGAAGTGTTCAGTAAGTGGAATCTATTGTTGCTGTCCTAATGTTCCTTTATTTAAGTCATTTATTAGTTCACACTGTTATTAATACATTAATTACAAATGCAAAATTCTGCCCAGATGCAAAGTTAAATTAGATAGGCCTTACTTTCCAGTACAGCAAGACATGAACAACTTAATCACAGCACAGGACAGAACGAAATACGTGTGACATCACGGTGCCACCAGCTTCCAAGAGGGCCCAGAAAAAGAAGCAATTGATTACGACAAGAGACTGGGGTAGACTTTGTGGAGGAGGAGTGATAGGGATTTCCATGGAAGAAGGAAGATGGGCTGGAGGAATGGCACGAGCAGAGCAGAGAATCAGCAAAGTGCATGACGGGAGGAGGAAGCTGTCTGGTGTTACTGTCAGTGAGCGTGGGAGCCTGCCGCAAGAAGTCGGCGGTGGGACAGAAGGCGGAGGCATTGAAATGTGTTGACGCAGAACCTGGACTTGATTCCATAGGGAGTCACTGATGACTCTTAAGGAAAGGAACAGTGTAATCCAACCTTTATTTTAATAAAACAACTACAAACAGTAGGATGGATGGATTGGAGAATAAAGACAATGGAGACAGGGACACTAGTTAGATGGCTAATGCAGCTACTTTCGCCAAGGACTGATCATGAAGTAGGCCCCCACTCACTGAGAAAGGGTGGATCAAATGCAGTTATCCAGGTAGGGAAGTGGGTTTCATAAAGGCATTTTATAAAGGTTTCCATTTAAATGGTTGTTACAAAAACTCTTGCCATCTTAAGTGTTGATCTTCAGTGATCCCCAGACTTAAGGTATTAGAAACATATTGACCAGATGCGGTGGCCTACGCCTGTAATCCCAGCACTTTTGGAGGCAGAGGCGGGTGAGTCATTTGAACCCAGGAGTTCAAGACTAGCCTGGGCAACATGGCAAAACCCCATCTCTACAAAAAATACAGAAGTTAGCTGGGCATGGTGGCACGTGCCAGCTACTCAGGAGGCTGAGGAAGCAGGATTGCTTGCACCAAAGAGATTGAGGCTGCAGTGAGCCATGATCATGCCACTGCACTCTCACCTGGGCCACAGAGTGAGACTATCTCAAAAAAAAAAAAAAAAAAAAAAAAAAAGAAGTAAAAGAAAAAGAAACGTACTCCCCCATTGTGCCAGGTAATCATATTGGGAAGAGGATTTATTCACCCAGTCTTCTAGAGTTTCTTGCCCAACCCCAGTGATTGCAGTACACTCTAATTCAGCATTAGTCAACCCAAAGAATAATGTGTTAAGAATTCTTTTCTGTTCACGTCAAAGTGTGACCCATGTTTGGCTTGTAGAGTAAGTCTCCTTCTATCATGTTTTTCCCAAAAGAGGGTGCTGCTGCTGCTGCCATTGCTTAAAATGTGGCCACTCTGATCCCACAGTCTCCTTCCTGACCCCATTTCATCTCTGCAATTCCTTTGCTGGTGCCTCTGGAGAACCCAAATGTTTGACTCTCTGGAGTCTGGTGGTCTGCTGTGGCAGGGGTAGAAATAGCAAAAACATAAAAATAAAACTAGAAAAGGTTCTGTTGAGGTTCTGGGGAATTTAGGAACATCCCCGGGGTCCTCTGTGGCGGTGGCTGCTCAGCGGGGCAGGAGGGAGCTGGGGCCCTCTGTGGTGCTGTCACAGAGCCACTCTGCCACATGGGCCTCTGTCTGGTTCGTTCCTACACAGCAGAGTGAATCCCGTTTAACCTCGAAGGTCAGTTCACGTGATAGGCTAGATGCTAAGTTTCTCATACTCTAAATGTGTTTTGGATGGAAAGGGGTCAAATATTCACCTGGGCTGTCAAAATTCAGACTTATTTTATTTTACAAGCTCATAAACTACTTAAGGTCCACAACCTGTCATATCCATTTTTATATGCCCGTGCAAAGCCCAGGACGGCACCTCCTGCCCCTGGAGCGAGGTAGCACCATGTAGGGGCTCAGCGCATGCCCGTGGAAGGCAACCTGTGGGGTTCAACTCCTGGTTCTGCCATTTATTATACTATCTGACCTTGGGCACGTGACTTATCTTCTCTAGGCCTCAGTTTCCTCACAAAGTTTAGGTGATTTTTTTTTTTTTTTTTTTTCTGAGACAGGGTCTTACCCTGTCACCCCAGCTAGAGTGCAATGGCACAATCACAGTTCACTGCAGCCTCGACCCCCTGGGCTCAAGCAATCCTCCCGTCTCAGTCTGCCAAGTAGCTGGAACTACAGATGTGGACCACCACACCCAGCTAATCATTTTATTTTTTTGTAGAGATGGGGCCTTGCCATGTTGCCCAGACTGGTCTTGAACTCCTGGGCTCAAGCGACCCCCCTGCCTTGGCCTCTCAAAGTGCTGGGACTACAGTGCTGGGATTACAGGCATAAGTCCAATGCCCAGCCCCTCACAGGGTCTTTGAGAGGGTTAAAGGAGGACAAAGCTCTGATAACATTGCCTGGCACATAGTAAAGCATTGGATAATTTTTTTTTTTAACAAGAAAAGTCGAAGTTAGAGCCAGAGAGGATCATAGAAATGATCCCCTCATTGTGTGGATCCGGAAACAGGCTCAGAGATGTTAGAGGTCTTGCCCATACTCCAACACATTTGAAACAGAACCTGGATAAGAACTTAGGTCTGTCTGATTCCCTGTCCAGTGCACTTCCTACGACGCCATCCTCTGAAGTCCTTAGAAGCCATGTAGTATGAATTGTAGGTCTCTACTGGGGGACCCAGAAGTGTCCCTTAATAAAGCCCACACATGGATCAGATGCGCATTGCTCTGCCCAGTGGGACTTCTCTCTATGCTTTAAGAATTCACATTTTTTAAAAAGTCAAAAGTAAGTGAACATATGATTGTAGTAACGAACCCAAGGTCAAGTATATGGCACCAGAAAGCCCAAAGGGAAGGGAAGGCAGGTGCAAAGTATGTGTGGATGGGCTGGGGCTGGCCAGCTGAGGCTCACGCTTGTGCCTTCTGCTTCTCCCCTGCTGTTGCAGAGAGCCCCGCTGACGAAGAGGAGCAGTGGTCCGATGACTTTGTAAGTATTTGCTCCTGGAACCAGGAGGGCATCAGGGTCCCATGGGAGGCCTTTTGAAGGTCTTATTTCTGAATTACATGCTGGTGGTCAGCCGCACGTCCCAAGAGGGCAGACTTGGGAAGGTCACCTACAGGCAAGGCATACTGCATACCAGCTGACTTGACCGGCACTCACTGTGTGCCTGGCTAAAGAGTTTTCCACACATAACCCCATTTAAACCTCACCACAGCCCTTGGAGGCTTATGCCCACCTTCAGTGCTGGTGTTCAGAGTACTCACTAGCATAGCCAAAACAGGTGTAAAAATGTTTAAATGTTTCCATATCAGTTGGCAAATGCCTTTGCCCTAAACTCCCCAGTGCCCCATCACTCCCTGATCCCCACCCAGGAGCCCTAAACGAACCAGCAACTAAAGAATAAGTGTCTGGCACATCAGGGGGCCTCCAGGACCAAGGTAGAGAAAGTTTCAGTCACTGCAGTTCCACAATTCAAACCCAGGCCCTCAGATCTCAGGACCAGGCTCTTTGCCACCAAGGTGCTTGCTGTGATCAAGAGAACATTAGCAGAGCTCCGCAGGCCACAGAGTGAGAGAGAGAGGGACCTAGCCATGATGACACTGGGGAGGTTGTATTGGAATTACTTCTTTGAGGTAGCTCTGAAATCTGCAAGCCCCTGTACTCGCTTCTCTCTTGGGCTGAGTGTTGTAGGGACAAGACATCCTAAAAACTTTTCTTCACAATAATTATTCCTCACTTATATCAAATCATCCAGAATGTTAGCCTGCTCCAATCTGTGAGTTTTAGATCTGGAAAGGTCCCAAGAAGCCTTGCATACAACCACATACCCATTTCACAGATAAGAAAACTGAGGCCAGGAGAATGAAAATCACCCAGTTCAGTGGAATGAGAACCCAGGACTCAGACCTCCAGTCCTGTGCCCAGCTCTGGGCTGTGCACACTATCTGGAGTTTATACAGTCTCAGGAGACAGGAGCTCCTCCTCCTTCAACTGCAGAAAAAGAAAAGAAAAGTGAGGGGAAGGGAGGGGTGACTTTTCTGCCCATCTCTTGGTCATGGAGCTCCTCCTGGGGCCCAGCCACCGCAGCGCCCTGAGACGCACTGCAGCTGCGCCCCCTGCTGGCTACACACACACACACACACACACACACACACACACACACACACACACACACACACACACACACACACACACACACACACACACACACGGACGCATGTAAAGCAAAGAAATTGGTTGGTCCACATCCAGAGGTAAGAGAAGAAAACAGACCAAGCTGGCTGGATGAAAAAGAGCACACAATGGGGACTTAGAAAGCACAAAATAAAATCAGCCTGGAGAGGAGGCAATGACTTTCTCCAAAATCAAACGACCAAAATGAAGATACCAGCCATACTAAGAACTGAGTAAGCATTCACTCACAGCTCTTTTGATGTCAGTAGGTGGATCCCCCCTGCACGCAGAATGAAATCCGGCCTTGTTAATAAAGCCTCCAGGCTTTCTTGATTTAAAAAAATTCCTGTTATAAGTTCTCATTCATTTGTAGAAGCTAAAAATTAAAACACTTGAACTCACAAACATAGACAGTAGAATGACGTTTACCAGAGGCCGAGAAGGGTGGTCGAAGGGGCAGCAGGTTGGGGAGGGAAATGGGGACAGTTAACAGGTGCAAAAATATAGTTAGGATGAATAAGACCTAGTGTTTGACAACAGGGTGACTACAGTCAACAATAACTTACTGTACATTTAAAAATAACTAAAAGAATATAACTGGAATGTTTATAACACAGAAAAAGATGAATGCTTGAGAGATGGATACCCCATTTACCCAGATGTGATTACTACACATTGTATGCCTGTTTCAAAATATCTCATATACCCCATATATATATACACCTACTATGTACCCCTACAATTCTTTTTTTAAAAGATCAACAGGAAAAAAAAATCCTGCTATATAAAATTGCTCATGAAAGGCTACAGGCCAAAAAGCAGGTGGAAAGTCATGTACAGATCATGCAATGTGATAGGCAGAGTGTGGGGGCGGTGGACTTAGAGGCCAGAGGACCTCTTATGTCCTGAGTCAAATATTTCCTCCACATTAATGTATGTACAAATGATATATACATAAAACACCTCTGAAAAACGTGCACAAGAAGCCTAGTAACTCTTTTTGCCTCTGTGGTGAGAAGAAGAGAGGCCGAGAAGGAGATTGCACCTTATATCCTTCTGAGCCATTTGGACTTCAGACCATGACAATATATTTTCAATGTGGACTTAAATAAAATGTGGATTTGAAAAAAACAGGCTGGGCGCAGTGGTTCATGCCTGTAACGCCAGCACTTTGGGAGGCCGAGGTAGGCGGATCACCTGAGGTCAGGAGTTTGAGACCAGCCTGGCCAACATGGTGAAACCCATCTTTACTAAAAATACAAAAATTAGCCGGGCTTGGTGGCGCAATTTGTAATTCCAGCTACTTGAGAGTGAGACAGGAGAAAAGCTTGAACCCAGGAAGTGGAGGTTGCAGTGAACTGAGATTGTGCCACTGCACTCTAGCTTGGGCGACAAAGCACGACTCAGGTTTCAAAAAAAAAAAAAAAAAAATAGCCAGGCATGGTGGTGCATGTTTGTAATCCCAGCTACTTGGGAGACTGAGGCAGGAGAATCGCTGGAACCCAGGAGGCAGAGGTTGCAGTGAGCTGAGATTGCGCCACTGCACTCCAGCCTGGGCAACAGAGCGAGACTCCATCTCAAAAAAAGAAAAAAACAAAAATGAGGAGAGTGAACTCTGAGTCCATTTGAAGCCTTGACCCTGCAGCTTACCAACTCTGCTTGGAATTTTTTAAAAATCTCATCTGAAAGATATCTAGCTGGCCCTGTGTGTCTCCTCACCCTCTTCATATTAAACCTACTTTCTCTTCAGTGATCAGCATTCATAATAGATAAAACCCGATGGTTATTCTATTTTATTGGGTCCTTTTTCTATCTTTTAAAAATATATTTTATTATCTCCTATTGTTATTCTTTGTGGTTCTACAGAGTGTCAGCTCCCATTAGCGTTAAGTAGCTCCTGTGTCCCCCCAGGACAGTGTAGTGGTGGAGAGGATAAACTTTGGAGGCAGAAAGGCCGGCTTCAAACCCCAGCTTTGCCTCTTACCGGCTGCCTATCCTTGTGAAGTCAATCTCTCCAAGCCTTGTCTCCTGTCACTGCTCTGGCCTCCCAAGGCAGGAATGGTCCTGATGGCCAGGCAGCACAGACAGGGACGCTGAGCACAGTGTCTGCATCTGCGCTTGCAGGACAGCGACTATGAAAATCCAGACGAGCACTCCGACTCAGAGATGTACGTGATGCCCGCCGAGGAGAATGCTGATGACAGCTATGAGCCGCCTCCGGTAGAGCAGGAGACCAGGCCGGTTCACCCAGCCCTGCCCTTCGCCAGGGGAGAGTATGTAGGTGAGGTCCCCCGCAGACCTGGGCACTCTGCCTTCCAGGCCCATGGGGAGGTGGGATGGCCAAGATTGCAAGGTGGGGACAAACCTGGCTGCTGCCTGAGGGCCTCTGCCTGCCTCCCACTCCCACCACCTCCAAGCAGGGGATCTGGGCTCCCAGGTAAAGGATCCCAAGCTGTAGGGTTTTCCCATTCCAGGGGAAGAGACATCTTTCCTAGATCTGGAACACTGAAAGCAGGCATAAATAAAGAAATAAACAAATCCAGCATACCCTGATGGTTCCACCCCTGCCCAACACTCCCAGGGAAAGCAACCCTGAGATTAGTCCCCACTTTTAGGGCTTCGTGTGCTAAAGGTTCTGGGATTTCTCTTAAGAAGTCTGTACAGAACAATGACCTTCGAGGATCCCAGTGTCTGCCTCACCTTCCTCCCATGTCTAGTCCAGACTGTGGGGTTTTACCAGCGGTTACAGGTGCTCAGGAGCCCCAAACCTGGAATGAGCCTCATGGGTTAAACGGACACAGCTTGGGTCTGGCAGAGTTTTTTTTTTTTTTTTTTTTTTTTTTTTTTTTTTTTTTTTGAGACAGAGTCTCACTCTGTCACCTAGGTTGGAGTGCAGTGGCACGAACTCGTCTCTGCAACCGCTGCCTCCTGGGTTCAACCTCCTGCCTCAGCCTCCGGAGTAGCGGGGACCACAGGCACCCACCACCACACCCGGCTAACTTTTGTATTTTTAGTAGACACAGGATTTCCTCATGTTGGCCAGGCTGGTCTCGAACTCCTGACCTCAAGTGATCCAACTGCCTCAGCCTCCCAAAGTGCTGGGATTACAGGCATGAGCCACTGCACCTGGCCCCAAGTATGTATTTTAATGCCCATCTTTGTTCCAGTCTTGGCAGGTGACTAAGTTCCCCAAAGGTTCAGAGAGCATGTCCGTGATGGTCATGGCGATGCCAGCATTTGTGTGGACTGGCTCTACATTGAACATCTCACTGCCATTAACCCCTTCCTTACAGTGTACCAGGCACTGCTCCTTGCTTCACTGAGTGAAAGTAAAGTGAAGACCAGCCAGCTCGGCTTACTGGGTTGCCACAGTTGATCTGTTGAGCACCTGCCATGCACCAGAACTATGCTAAGCACTGAGCATTTAGCTGCACGCAAGAGGCACATACTCCCAGAGATCTTCTAATTTACAGTTTAGTGCTTTCCCCCGGGGGTCTACATAACCCCCTTGATAATCCTGTGAAAGAGGTCAGAGGAGTGAACTGACTGGGTCAAGATTCTCTAAGTGATGGAGCTGGGATACAAGACAGGGCTCTCAGCTTCCAAAGCCCAGCTCTTCACATCTCTGCTCTATGCACCACCCCCCATACTTGGTGAATGACCTTTTTCAATCATCACAACAACCCTGGGGAGGAAAGGGCTACTGCAATTCAGGGTGGTTAAGTGGCTCATTCAAGAACACGCTCTTGGCTGAGTGCGGTGGCTCACACCTGTAATCCCAGCACTTTGGGAAGCCAAAGTGGGTGGATCACCTGACATCAGGAGTTCAAGACCAGCCTGGCCAACATGGCGAAACCCCAACTATTAAAAATACAAAAAAATTAGCCCGGCATGGTGGTGCACGCCAGTAATCCCAGTTACTAGGGAGGCTGAGGCAGTAGAATCGCTTGAACCCAGGAGGCGGAGGTTGCGGTGAGCCAAGATGGTGCCACTGCACTCCAGCCTGGGCAACAAGAGTGAAACTGTCTCAAAAAAAAAATAAATCACACTCTTCAAAGCCTGTCTCCTGTGTTTTGCTATTTCTGATGGGCTTAAATATTACATTAAATATTTTTTGACTCAGAAATCTGAGTAAACTCCAGGAGCTGCAAATAAAACTGACAAGAGTTAAGGCACAGAAGGAAGGATGCCCTTGTGCCTGAGTACAGCCACACCACCAGAAAGAGGCTTCTGAGGAGGCAGCAGAGGTGAAGTTAACCACATACCTTCAACAAGGAGGAGGGCTGAGGGCAGGGGCAGGCACCAGGAGGTGAGCATAGAGGCAGGGGCCTAACAGGCAAGGACAGCTGCACCAGGTGAGCTGGGGCTGTCACAGGAGGAAGCAGCAAGCCAGTGATGCAATCCAGAGGCCAGTGCAAGCACCTGTGCTGTTTGCAGTATGAAGAATACGCCAGGTTATTCCTATGCTAAGATTTTCCTAAAACACACCAGTCTGAATCTTTGCTCAGCTCATTGAATCACTGGGGTAGACTTGAGGCCACCTAAGGCCTTGCTCACATGGCACAGGTGATATGAATTCTACTTATTAGGCAGACACACTGCACCTACTGCCTTCACTGCCGTCTTCCTAATCCCCGCAAGATCTCTAAGGTCGATATTATGATCCTCATTTTAAAAATGAAGAATGTTGGCCAGGCATGGTGGCTCATGCCTGTAATCCTAACACTTCAGGAGGCTGAGGTGGGTGAATCACTTGAGGTCAGGAGTTCAAAACCAGCCTGGCCAATATGGTAAAGCCCCATCTCTACTAAAAATACAAAAATTAGCCAGGCATGGTGGTGCATGCCTGTAATCCCAGCTGCTTGGGAGGCTGAGGCAGGAGAATTGCTTGAACCTGGGAGGCGGAGGTTGCAGTGACCAGAGATCACGCCACTACACTCCAGCCTGGGCAACAAAGCGAGACTTTGTCTCAAAAAAATAAAAAATTAAAAATAACAGTGAAGAATGTGAGTCCCAGAGAGGTTGAATAACCAGCCCCAAAGAGCACAGCTAGTGAGTGGCTGAGCAAGGGGCAGAACTCAGATCCAGTTGGCCTTAGAGCCTGACTCCTTTTCTGATACCTGCTGAGAAGGACAGTCCTGGACCAAAGATTCCCTGTGAATGGAGTGAAATCACTGAGGGAAGGAGCATAGAGGTTGACCCACATGAGTAATCACCACCTGGATACGCTTTAGCATAACCTGGGGAACTTTTCCAACCCGTAATGCCAGACTCCTCCTGAGGAGTTCAGACATTGCCAGGCTGGGGTGGAACCTAGACCTTGGCATTTTTAAAAGCCAGGAGCACCTCACCCTGACCCCGAACCCACCAGTGCTGCTTCCATGCTGTCTGTGTGGCCAAGTGTTGGGTTGTTGGCTCTCCTGAACCTCTGGGTGACCATCACTGCCCTGGAAGGATATTTTTAATGAGGACATTCTTCCAGATTTTGTCGTTTAAGTCAATAGGCAGTTGAAATTTTTGGCCTAACATTTCACTTTACTCTTTCAAGGAATGCCCGTGGATCATTTGTGGCTACATAGACACCCGTGGTTTTATACTTTCTAGATCTCAATGGCTTCCACCCAGGAAATGATCCGAAGCCTCTTTTATGTTATGTTTTTTGTTTGTTCCTTTCAAGACAATCGATCAAGCCAGAGGCATTCCCCACCCTTCAGCAAGACACTTCCCAGTAAGCCCAGCTGGCCTTCAGAGAAAGCAAGGCTCACCTCCACCCTGCCGGCCCTGACTGCTCTGCAGAAACCTCGAGTCCCACCCAAACCCAAAGGCCTCCTTGAGGATGAGGTAAAGTAAATCTGTCCCAAAGGCTTCCCAGGACACAGAGAGGGGGCGGGGCAAGCGACCAGGACAGCCTGCCCGCTGGCTGTCCTCCTTCTTTACAACCTGCTATTGACTGTCCCCTCTCACTCTCCACTATTATACCAAAGGGACTTGGTTTTCTCCAAAATGGCTTATTGTAAGCATGTCAGTTTACTAGAGGTGTATGGTAAAATATCAATACTGAGTCTGTGACCCTCATATTATTCCCTCCTTCTTCCCTGTGGTTTCCTGTGAATCTCTTCTTTCCTCCCTAAGATGTTCTTTCCCTATCTTTGTTCTCCTTTGCTTCTCTGTCCTGTTGTTACCGACAGCAAATCCATATGGGTCTGCAGCAACTTCAATTCTTGCCTCCTGGGCATAAGGCAGAAGGAGAGACCAAGGCAAGTTTCAGAGCAGGAATGAAAAGAAGTCAAGTACACTTAGAAGAGGGCCAAGTGGATGACTTGAGAGATCCAGTGTGCTGTTTGACCTTTGACCTGGGGTTTTATACACTGACACACTTCTGGGGTCTTGTGTCGCTTCTCCCTGATTCTTCCTTTGTGTGGGCTGTCTGCTTGTGCAGTGGCCTGCTAGCATTTGGGAGGTGAGCATGTGCAGTGTGCTTACCGGAGTTGTATGCACACTCCCTTGAGGCACTCTTGCCTTACCAGCTGAATGTTTCTAGAAGGTCAAATACCAATTAAACTCTGCCATTTTGCCTCTTAATGCGCATGCTTGAGCCCACTTGCCAAACTCCTGAGATCTTATTGGAAAACTGCTCATCACTAGTTTCAGGTTTTTTCTATCTATTGGGAGCCTGCCTTTCTCTGGTGCTGGCTGTGACCAATTATTATTTTAGAGAGACAATTAACAACCACCTGACAATCACCTGATAGTCTCCTGACATTCCTGGGGCAGGGGAGCCCTCTCCTGCCCTGCGCATGCCTGACTAGCTATTATACCCACTGTAACACTGTCTCCACCTTACTTTCTTTCCTCCACCTTCTTTTCTCTCTGCTCCTCCACTTTCCTCTTCTCAGATGCAGAGGGTGACATGGGCCAGGATGTACAATGGAGATCGCTAGTCTGTAAGGTACCCCGCACAACCTGTGGAGGAACTGACCCCTGACTTCCCTTTGACAGCTCTTGCTTCTCACTTCCTCCCTTCCCACAGCTGCCCCACCCCCACTGCCACCAGGTGTCCAGAGACCCACCTTTTCAGATGGCCCAGCATCCAACTCTGGGTTTACCTCCTAGATCTCCCCTCTCTCAGCTCTTAGAGCTTGTGTGTCGTTTTCCCTATGGAACTGCTCCTATTTGAAAATGAATACAAAAACTCATCAAAACTGTTGTAATAACTGATAAAGCCTAATGTGTTATGGCTCCCAGAGGTCCTTGCATTTTAAATAAGGACAGAGACCAGCCTGCAGCTTCTCTAAGAAATAACTTGCCTCTAGAGGATAAAATTTATGGCTTACACACATATTGTGAAATGATCTTCATTCCACCTTTATAAAATTTGCAGCCCAGCAGGAGATGGAAAAGATGGACTTTTAAATCAAAACAGAGGCAGCATCTAGGCCCAAATTCCTGCTTTGGCCCTTCTGGGTGTATGATTTGGGGCAAGCTAGACAACTTCTTTGTGTCTGTTTTTCATCTCATCTCTGTCATTTTGAGAATTTAATAAAAGAACATATGTACAGCACTAAATACAGTGCCTCACACACAGAGGGGTTTAATATATGTTGGATTCCTTTCTACCATATTCTAGATTCTTGACAAAATCCAGTTTTCTAGTTTCTTCTGAAAACTGAAATCTGGCAACACCAGGCCAGCAGTGGCTTCAAAGCAACTGTGCCCCAGGGTACCCCCCACCTCGGCTGTGAATCCCTGGCCTCTTTTTTTTTTTTTTTTTTGAGGCGGAGTCTCGCTCTGTCGCCCGGGCTGGAGTGCAGTGGCCGGATCTCAGCTCACTGCAAGCTCCGCCTTCCGGGTTTACGCCATTCTCCTGCCTCAGCCTCCCAAGTAGCTGGGACTACAGGCGCCCGCCACCTCGCCCAGCTTAGTTTTTGTATTTTTAGTAGAGACAAGGTTTCACCGTGTTAGCCAGGATGGTCTCGATCTCCTGACCCCGTGATCCGCCCGTCTCGGCCTCCCAAAGTGCTGGGATTACAGGCTTGAGCCACTGCGCCCGGCCCTCCTGGCCTCTTTTTTGATTTGTCATAGCTCCCACGATACATACAGTGCGAGTACACACCCTCACCCTGCGCACTCCTCCCATCTGAGAGGCGACGTTGTCCTTTCAAGGGTGCGAATAGGGTGGCAAGGAGAAGCTAAGCAGGGGAGGGGACAGGATGGGGAGACCAGCTGTTAGGGTCTCACTGTAAATTATTTCAGCATTTGGCAAATCCATATGAAGACACAAATTCAGATACAGAATGCAAATGAATACTGTGGGATATGTAAGGCTCTTCATTTCTGTAAGTAACTGAGAATGGACCCCAGGGAGGCAAGGCAGAGGTTTGCTAATAGCAGCCTTCTGGAGATGGCTCAGACAAGTCTTCACCAGTGGGAAAAAGAGAAGTATGAAGGTGGGGGCATTCTGGAATGGGCAGATGGAAAGCCAATAATAAGAAAGAGGTGTAAAGACAAATACACAAACAAACAGAGGCCAACATTAAGATACGGCTGAACCATTAGTTGGGAAAAGAAGAAGTCAAGTACCAGAATAAATAAAAATGTTTAACCCTGTTCTACAGGTTATAGGCAAACTATAGAGATACAGGCTAAACAGAAAGCTGGAGGTGGGGCAAAGACATTTAGGGGGAAGAAGCATCTGTGCTATAATGAGAGTGGCTAACACTTGGTGAATGCTGTGTATCCACTGGTGTTGTGAGCACTTTGTGTGCATTATCTCATTAAATCCTCACACCAACCGCATGAAGTCTATCATCAGCCCCACTTTACAGATGAGGAAACAAAGGTGTAAAGGGGCTAAAAAAAAAAACTTGTCCAAGGTCACAGAGGGAATATACTTAGCTTAAAGGGTATTTTTATAAGAATTCAATAAAATAATGTACGTAAAGCTTTTAAATGCTCATATGAGTGGTAATGAGGATGCAGCTCATGTGGACATTTAATAGCTAATCAAAATGACTCCTGCTAAGTAATAGGGTATGAGCCAATGGGAAAGTGAAAATAAGATAAATTAATGTTACTCCTATTTTTCAAATCTGTAGTCCTAGGGGGAGGCAAACATGTAAACACTTATGACAAGTGTCTTATTAATACTGAAACATCTAAACATTGGAGTTAATCTAAGATGATTTTAAATCTATTTTTAATTTGGAATCATGTCATTGTAATAATTGAAGAAGGATTTCTAATACCTGTAGGTGATGGTAGTAGAATAATCTACCTGGCTTCAAAAGACCAATCACTGATTCACTAAAGACAAGTTTTTGTGTTTTGTTCATGAAATAAGGGGGTTGATATTAAAACACTGCAGCAGTGTCAAAGCAGTCAATAAGACCACATGATATCCTAATAAAGGATATAAAATACGATGGTTCTTCATCATTTACTTATTTCAGCAATAACAACATTAAAGCATTGAATTGCAATGTTGGGAATATACATTGTACATACCTTCTCCTAAAACCCTATAAAGATGAGAGAGTTGGGCAGACACTACAAATAGAATTTGTTGAGACTGGATCAAGTCTTTTTTTCCTATCATTCTTTGCGAATACAAATGTCTCCATTCCAGAAATATCACTGAAGTGGCATCGTTGTCTGGGGTACATATCTGGGATTCATCGTCTCGCACTGAGATTAATGACATAGACACGTGTGGGTGGGTTAAGGAGCGGAAAGTTTAATAGACAGGAGAGAGGAGAGCATCTCTCTCTCTCTTGCAAGACAGTGGAATCCTAAAAGGAAAACCGGGCCTGTGGTGGACCACAGCAGATTTTATAGGCAGGCTTCAGGAGGAGATACCTGATTTACATAGGGCCCACAGATTGGTTTGATCAGGAGTGACATTTACAGTGGTGCAGAAGACGCTGGTTGCCCCACCCTAATCTTATTATACAAATGGGTTTTCTACTTGGCCAGTGCCATCTTGTCTTCTCCTTAGTGTACAGGTGGCTGGCAAAGAGAAGGGAAGACAGAGCCACCATTTTGATCACGCCTAGGCACAGGTAGCATTTTCCCATTGGCACAACTGCCAGCATTCACCCATGCAAGCTTCCAGCTTGCTCGTCTCTATCAGCAGATTGATTTTACAGGCTGCTCTTTGTTAGAAAAGAAAATGATTTGGGGCTGCTTTTTATTAAAAGGAAAACCTTACCAAGGACATCTTACCCTCACTATCTGCCTAAGTAATTTTTTCTTAACTCCTATATCATCATGACTCTAAACATCTCAGATTCTAAACACTGCAGATAAAAACATTTTCTGTAATCAAGCCCTGCAGAACAAAACAAGTATAAAATTGAGAATACAGAAGAAAGAATAAATTTTGAAGTGGTTAAGTAGGACTAGGTTAGGGCCTGGAGCTTCCAACTTCCCTATATCCATTCAGGCATCATTGCCGAGTGTCAATACCGATATTCTGTGTTCAGATATAGGATGTTTAAGGATTTTGTTGACTACAGGGTTTAAGAGGGTGGCATGCCTCCTGGGGGCTCAACCTCTCCTTTTATAGGAACTAACCCCTAGAAGAGAAGTTGGGTTCTGATAAAGCATGTCACTCTGGCTACTAATGAATCCAAAAAGGTGGACCCATGGACTCAAAAAGGTCCTCCAGGGATACTGCAGCCACTCAACATCCCGTTATTCAAAGCTGCTAAGTCAGCCCATCCCAGCTTTGGCTATTGGGTTAGTCAATTTCAATTCAATTCAGTGAGGCATTTGGCCAGATACTGGAAACACAAATACAGAGAAAGAGAAGGCCCTGTCCTTCAGGAATTCATAGTTTCACACTGTGGGGCCAGAGATGAAGCAGAGATGAGGACCAGGTTCCCTGTGCCACAGAGAAGCAAGTGCCCACTTCTAAATGGCAGAATCCAGGAGAACTTCCGATGATTCAGCAATTAACTCCCTAACAGGTCATACATCTAGAAAAGACCCAAGCACAGATTTCCTCCCAGGTCTGTATGATTCCAAAGTCTCACCTCCCTCAGCCAGATCATCTCTAAACACAACTGCAGATTGAGATATGTGAGTAGAACTCTCTGGTGCCTCTTGGTCAGGTTCAGAGGTGAAGAAAGAGATAAGAAATAGCAATTAAATGAAGAGAGGGTAGATTAGACAGAAAGAGGAGGGGGAGGATGGAACGTACTAGAATGTGGTGGATAAAAGTATGGGTGCTAAATTATTGAACTGCTTGAGTTCAAATGCTGGATCTACCACTTTTTTTTTTTGAGACAAGGTCTCACTCTGTTGCCAAGCGCTATCACAACTCACTGCAGCCTCAGCTTCCTGGGCTCAAGCAACCTTCCCACCTCAGCCTCCAGAGTAGCATGTTTGGCTAATTTTTCTATACTTTTTGTAAAGACAGGATTTCACCATGTTTCCCGGGCTGGTTTTGAACTCCTGGGCTCTATCTATCCACCTGACTCAGCCTCCCAAAGATCTGGGATTATAGGCACGAGCCACTGTGCTTGTCTGGGTCTACCACTTTTAAACTTGACAACTTGAGCAAACTACTTAATTTTTCTGTGCCTCAGGTTCTTCATCTGGAAATGGAGCCAATGGTGGTACCTCTCTTATTGTGTTGTTAGAAGGATTACATGAGAAAAAAACATGTAAAGTACTTAGAAGAACACCTGGCAATAACTTTTTGAATTTGTTTCTCCCAGTACCCTTCTTGGCTGCCCACCAGGGCAGGTAGTAAAAACCACTTTTGAAATCTGGTTACCTCATTTGTGTCTTGTCAATATAAAATCCCTCCCTGCCTACATTTATGGTCATTTAATTATCAACAAAAGTGCTAAGACGATTCAATGGAGAAATATTTTTTTAAAACAAATGGTGCTAGGTAAATGGTGCTAGATGTATCCACAGGCAAAAGAATGAAATTGGACTTCTAACCTCACACCATACACAAAAATTAACTGAAAATGTAGCATAGACCTAACTATAAGAGCTAAAACTCTAAAACTCTTAGAGGAAAACACAGGTATGAGTCTTTATGGCTTTGGGTTGGGCAATGGTTTCTTAGATTTGACACCAAAAGTACAAGCAATAAAAGAAAAAATAAATAAAACAGACTTCAAAATTTAAACCTTTTGTGCCACCTATGATACCAATAAGAAAGTAAAAAAGCGGGCAGGGCACGGTGGCTCATGCCTGTAATCCCAGCACTTTGGGAGGCCGAGGCAGGCGGATCATGAGGTCAGGAGATTGAGACCCTCCTGGCTAACATGGTGAAACCCTGTCTCTACTAAAAATACAAAAAATTAGCCGAGTATGATGGCGGGCGCCTGTAGTCCCAGCTACTCTGGAGGCTGAAGCAGCAGAATGGCGTGAACCCAGGAGGTAGAGCTTGCAGTGAGCAGAGATGGCGCCACTGCACTCCAGCCTGGGAGACAGAGCGAGATTCAGTCTGAAAGAAAGAAAGAGAGAGAGAGAGAGAGAGAGAGAGAGAGAGAGAGAGAGGGAGAGAGAAAGAAGAAAGAAAGCAACCTACAGAATAGAAGAAAAGTTTTGCAAATTGTATATCTGATGAAGAACTTGTAACTAGAATATACAGAGAACTCATAACTCAGTAAAAAGATAAACAACCCAATTAAAAATGGGCAAAGATTTGAATAGACATGTGTCCAAAGAACATACAAAAAATGACAATAAGTATATAAAAAGATACTCAACATCATTAGTCATCAGGGAAATGCAAATCAAAACTATAATGAGATACCATTTTGCACACACAAGGATGGCTGTCATAAAAAGGATGATAACAAGTGTTGGTAAGGATATGGAAAAACTGGAGCCCTCATACATTGCTGGCAGGAATGAAAAATGGTGCAGTGTCTTTGGAAAACAGTTTGGCAGTTTCTCTGACTGTTGAACATAGAGCTACCATATGACTCAACAATTTCACCTCCAGGATATTCCCAAGAGAAACATATGTCTACACAAAAGCTTGTACGTGGATAGTCATGACACCATTATTCATTACAGCCAAAAAGTGGAAAAAAACTCAAATGTCCATCAGCTGATGAATGGATAAACAAATGTGGGATACTCATAAAATAGAATATTATTTGGCCATAAAAAAGGCTGGAGTTGTCACACATACTATACCACAGGAAAACCTTGAAAACATTATACTAAGTGAAAGAAGTCTCAAAAGACTACAGATTGTACGATTCCATGTATATTCAATGTCCAGAATGGGCAAAATCTATAGAGAAAGAAAGTAGATTTGTGGTTGAGTAGGTCAAGGGAGTGGTGGATGGGGAGTGACTAATGGGTGCAAGGTTTCTTTTTGGGGTGATAAAAATGTCCTAAAATTAGATTGTGGCGATGGTTGCATACATCTGTGAATATACTAAAAGTCACCAAATTGTACAATTTACATAGTAGAATTTTATGGTATGTGAATTGCATCTCAGTAATGCTTTTTTAAAAAATCACTCCCTCCCATACAGTCAACTATGAATGTGTAGCATTCTCCTCATTCAGTTTTATATTTCTGTTAGGCTGATTATGTGGTCCCCGTAGAAGATAATGATGAAAACTATATTCATCCCACAGAAAGCAGTTCACCTCCACCTGAAAGAGGTAAGAGTTTTTCACCTTAAGCACCTGAAAATTTTTAGCAGTTGATGGAGATGTACGAGAGTATTTGGTAGTAAGTACTAAGAGGCTCAGAAATGACAGTGTCCAGGCCTTTCTCCCCAGGGCCACAGTGTGTGCTTCTTTGGCTGGTTGGGCAGACATCATCAGTGACAACCCATTTCTGTGTCATAGCCCTTCCCCGCCTTCTGTTTCCTCTTCCATGATTTAATCCTGCCATCTCAAATTATGAAAGCACCTGGGTAGTTCTCTTCAGCTGCCCTCGCTTTAAATGGATTTCTCATAAAACCTAATTACAATGTCGCAAGCCACCATGTTGGCCTTGTAAACACTGCACCAAGAACAGTGTCTGCAGAAGAGCGAAAAAATGAAAGAGTGAAATATGCTCTGAGTCCTGGCTCTTTAAATTTAGTAGTATGTTAGGCCTACGAGAAACATTTCATCTGTTAACCCTTCACAGGACAACAAATGCTATGACAAATGAATTATCTTAAAAAGCCAGTGCTACATAAGATTAGGCATGGAAACAGGGTATGTTTACTCTGAATATAGTTACTATGGAGAATATGATCCAGTACAAGTGATACCTCTTCAGGTAACATTGCTCATCTGCTACTGTCAACTCCATGGTAGCCATATTCAGGTTTTAGTCCGCCATCATGTAGCAATCCTCTCCCATACTCCATACCTATATCACCAATAGCTTCAAGACCCACCTGAATTCCCAAGCCATCCATTACCACAAAACAACAAATACACATTCCCTCCTTACCAACCCCTCTTAAAAAAACAGAACAGAACAGAACAGAAAAGAAAACCCCCCTGAAATCCCAGAGCAATGGTGTGTATTGCATCTGCTAGGGGAGGTGGAGCTATTAATTGGGCCCCTCCAGTAAGGGGTTCAATACACTCTTGAAGAAAAACGAAAACAGTAAAACTCCTTTATCTCTTAGACCTCCCATTTGGCAAATGAAATTCCAAGCCATTATTCACTTTAACAAGATCTCTATCATCAAATAATCAAATAATAATATATCAAGTTATGAATCTGTCATTGATATTTCCATTCTAAAGATGTTTCTTCTGAGAAGGCTTCTTTTATTGGTTTGTGTGTCTAGTAAGTGTGTCTCCCATTCTTTGCAAATTCTCTGGTCTGGTCATCATTTTTCCCTGAGTGTGAATTTCCCTCAATGGCATGTATCTGTAATGGTTTTATATATATGTATATGTATATTTCTGTGTTTAAGCTCCCATGGTGAATAGATCAACCAAGCCAAATTCCTCAGCGCCCGCCTCTCCTCCAGGAACAGCTTCAGGTAAAGTGTATGTGTGATTTGGTTTGGTTTTATGGCTATTTCAAATAAGAAAAACGACTCAGATGAACTATGAAGAAGTAATCACTTGTATTTGCAAATGTCTTAATAATGGGAACAGAAGGCCAGTCCTCACCCTCATGCACTTGTGGCATGTGTGTGGAAGTGGCCATTTCCCCAGGCATTTTGGCATCTGCTAGACACGTTCTGATTTTCACCCTACCTTCCTGGGCACCTTGCTGGCTTCTCCGTGTCCCCTCCCTTGACTGAGGGAGTCCCAGAGTTTAGCCCTCAGCCCTCAACCCTCAGTTCTTTCAGAACATCATGATGGTTACAAGCTTGGTTTTGAGCCAGACAGCCCTCGGTTGGAACCCCAGTGTGCCCCGTTACCAGCTATGCCACCTTGAGTTTGTACTCCGCCTCTCCAAGTATCAGATTTTCTTGTCTGTAAATGGTGCTCATAGCCCCTACTCTGTGACAGGAGAATTCTGCTGCATGTGAAACTCTTAATGAGTGCCTGGCACACACTGAGTGCTGAGGAGAGAGAATGATTTTTCACTTCTGTAGGGTTCATCGAGTAATCCGGCTTCATGTCTCAAGTCTACACTGGTAACTCCCTGGCATCCAGCCCGACCTGACTTCCCTTTGGAACACCTTGACGCTCCCACACAGGACTCTAAACTCACTCCTCCCTTCCCTGTGGGCACCCCTGTTTCTCAATGTGTAGAGCCTCCAGGCCACATACTCCAAATCCTGCTTTTTTTTCTCCTGAATTTGCTGTTCCATTTTAGCTGTGACCACCCTAGTCCGGGCTTTCTTTACTCAGCCACCTTGCACCTTCTTGTCTGCAGCAGTCCACCGGCCACACCCCTCCCTCTCGACTCTCTCCTCAGTGACAAGGACTGAGCTGCTGAACTCCTCCAGATGTTACCAGTTTCATCTCACCACCAAGCTAGTTTTTGCCACGTCACCTCTACCACCAAACCATAAATGTTCCTGGTTGCTCCTATAGGTTTTGGCAACCCCCAAGGCTGAGCCCAAGACACTGAGGGGTACCCATGACCCCCATTAACGGCACAGAGAGGTATAGGAGCCTGCCCTCCAGCATTCTCATGGGCATTTCCTCTCTCTCTCTCCCCTCATCCCTCTCCCCTAGGCACACATATGCGCACGCGCGCGCGCGCGCGCGCGCGCACACACACACACACACACACACACACACACATATTCGTACACACACACTTTTTTCTCTCACAGAGCTGAACACAAGTCATTGAGAGGCTGAGCTCTGCTTCCAGAGACAGGCTCCTTGATAGAAAATGAAAGAAGAGTCGAGTATTTTAAAAACCTTTTCCTGGACTCATTTCTTATGAAATTATTCACTTTCTTCACAAGTGCTGGTTTTACTTATCCTCTTCTCAGAACCCACAAACGCTTTATATGTGGGGAGTGGAGCTCAGGACCATCTTAGCCAGCTCATCTTACCCTCTGGGGAGGCAAAGGTCAACATGCCAATCTAAAATATTGTGACCAGGTTGCTTAGGCCCCAGCTGAAACGGAGACTCCTAACTCCCGATAGCGCAGGATGAGGACTGTTGTTACTGGAACAGAAAACCCTTTAACAAATAAATAAATGAAGACCTCAACCCTCCTTTAGAGAAATAGATTACTAATATCTGGTGTTTGCCTCTTACAAAGCTCTACTTGCCTTAAAAGGACCTCCTCTTCCTGAAACACACCCAGTACTCCAATCAGCCTGTATTTCATGGGTCTTGCTTCTTGGTCTTTGTGTTCTCACTTTTAGGACACCTAATCCTACCCATCCTTCAAGGCCCAGCTTGAGGCCTCCACCTCCAGGAAGCCTCCTCTGGTTTCTGTAGCCCTCAGAGAGCTCTCCTTTGCAGGAAGTCTCTTCCCCCTTACACTTAGCCCGTACTTATTCCCTAATTAGTGTCTCAGTCTAATCGCTTCCTAAGTACACTGCAAGCTCCTTGAAGACCTTGCCTTCAATGTCATTGCTCAGGAGGCTTTACCTGGCCCCATGCTGGGGCAGATCCCTGTAGTGCCCTGCACATGCCCCGAGATTTCTGTCTTTCTTTGCTCACAGCTGTTTCCAGGGCCTACCCCAGGATCTGGCACAGGGGAGGTGCCAAGACTGTGAAGGGGTCAGTTGGTTGAGAGGGTGAATGAGTCCTCAAACACTGGTTGTATTAAATATTTAAAGAATCACCAAAGGGGCATTAACCAGCTGGATTTATTACTCATAAGTTTGCTATTAACCTGGTATAGCTGTATTTTAATACTAGAGACATCAGATGAAGAAAGGAAATCTAAACAAGAAAATAATGTCCTGGTTATGTGATTGTCACATACAGGTGGGAGCACCTACAGGAGGGGGGAAGAAGTGAAATAGTTCAGGTCCTGGCTCTGACATTTGCTAAGTGCCAGACTTTGAGCAGGTGAAGTCATCTCTGTTTCTTAGTTTCTTCCTCTGATAAAATGGCACCTATGCCTAGGTGTATCATGAGTAGACATCATGAGAATTAAGTGACTCACTATAGATGACTTGCACTCATAAAATGCTAGTGCTTTGTTATTATTATTGTTATTATTCAGAATCCCTTGTTCAACCTGCCTTGATCCATGACCATTCTGGCAGATATTCTCAGGGAACGATATTGTTTCATGGGTCACTGGCCCATGAAACAGAGGAGACATGCTCCATCCTTCCTTAGAACTCTGTCTTCCTGAGGCAAGACCATAGGCTTTCCACCAGTGCTCATGCTGTCCTCTTATCACCAGAAGTTATTTATAGGGAGGGAAAGGGAAAGGAAGGTTTTGGCAGACTATTTTGAGATATGCAAGAAAGGGAAGCATAGTAGAAAAGCCAGGCGGGAGGTCTGACAAAGATAATATAGCGGTCAAATGAGCCCTCAGCATTTCAGAACCGAGAAATTCAGACTCAGACCTTCTTTCTACTTCCTTATTTTTCAGACAAGATTTTGTTCCGCTTCCCCGAGATCTTCCATCAAATTTTGAGTAGTCAAGGGTACTTTAACAGTGTCAGTCTTAAGTATTCAATTTGATACACCAGCCACTTAAACACAGCGAGACTCCTACTACACATTCAGGTGACATTTCAGTTTATTGTTTTCATGTTGTCACATGAAATGTAAACATTCCAAATGCAATCTCTTTTCCAAAATGTTTCAAAAAATCAGACCCAGTTCAGGTGCCGTGGAAGACAGAGCTGTCATGGAGGGGGCACTGCTTCCCAGGGTGCCAGGGAAGGCCACCAGGTACAATCCACACCACCCACTCTTTGCTGTTGTTCCCACCTATGAGGGTTTAGGAAGAGTCAGTAGGCTCTGAGTGGAAGCCTGGGGGCCTCTCTCCAGTGACACACATGGGAAGGAACTTCCTGATCTCTATTTCAATACTTTTTAAGGCCTTTTCTTTTTCTTGTTTGTGTTCGGATGAGATGATACGGGGGTGCACATATCTTCCCTGTTATAAATTCTGAGAGGGCAGAGGCCTATGTCTGCTTCTTCACCTCTTCCTCTGCCCCTAACATGGTACCTTCAAGGGCTTTACATGTACCAAGTCCTCGATAATCCTTGGTAATGGATTATTACTTCAATGTGTGCTTATCTGTGCTCTATCTCACAAACTAAGAAAGTACAGACTGAGGGCAGCAGGTCCAGCCTGTACTTACAGAGTATGCCCTGTAAGTCCATTAGGAATTGAAGGCCGGGCACCCTGGCTCACGCCTGTAATCCCAGCACTTTGGGAGACCAAGGCAGGTAGATGGTTTGAGTCCAGGAGTTCAAGGCCAGCTTGGGCAACATGGCAAAATCTCATCTTGATAAAAAATTAGCCAGATGTGGTGGTGCATGCCTGTAGTCCCAGCTACTCAGGAGGCTTAGTGGGGAGGATCACTTGAGTCCAGGAGTTTGAAGCCTCCAGTAATCTGTGATCACCCCACTGCACTCCAGCCTGGGTGAGAGAACAAGACCCAGAAAAAAAAGTGGGGGGAATTGTGGACTTATATGTGTAGTAAATTCTTAACAAAACATTTATTCAGTTAAATTAATGAAGAGCCTCATGAAGAGCCCCCTTGGTCTCACTGAGCAATGGTGTCCAAGCAGGTGAGCATCATGTCTGAGGCAGCCAGGGGATGCTGAGGGGACTGGCTCAGTTCTGGCCTCTCCCCTCCTGGCCTGCCCTCTGTCCCACTGTCCCACAGTGAAGATCCATCCTGCCTCTCTCTCACTTCCTCCCCCATAACGATTGTCTGGCATCTATCTTCAGGTACAGGAAGGGAGGTTGGGTGCAGGGGACAAGACCCTTCAGGTCCCTTCTATGACTTGAGAAGATGAGATTTGGGCAGCAGCCTGCACTTGTCTCAATTTGTCCATTAAGGAAAACCTGTGGGCAAAGGCCCTGAGAACTCAGAGATGATGAGTAAATATCCTCCAAATGTGAAGTTAGAGGCATCTCCCGTATTTAAGTGTGCTTATAAGGGAGCAGTGTCTGAGGTCTGTGTCAGGAGTGGTAGGTTGGAACTGCTTTCTCTGGGCACCTCTGCCGTGCACATTTGTGCAGTGTGCAGATGCAGGTACGAGCTGTTGGCTCCCTTCCTCAAGGACCTCTGTGGGTGTCCTCACTGAGTTCTCAGAATCAGTGGGCTCAGGACTTGCCCCATGGGGCAGGGGGTGGAGGGTGGTGCGGGGAAGGGGAAGGTCCTTTAGAAATGTTAAGGTGGAGTCCCTAATCCCCATCCCAGTTCTGAGTTTATACACTGACACTTTTAAAATGTGTCATCACCTTTGCCCACAGGTTTTCCTTAATAGCTTCCATATAACTACCTATAGTGCTTACCTGAATGCAACACAATATGTGCGAATATTTCTGAGCCTGCCAGAAAGGCCAGCCTCACTGTGACCATCAGCCCCTGGTTCAGGACTTGGGGACTGAGTAGTGTATATGTTTGTGCAGGTCGAAACAGTGGGGCCTGGGAAACCAAGTCACCTTCACCAGCTGCGCCATCCCCGTTGCCACGGGCCGGGTAAGTACCTGTTGCAGGAAGCAGCTTTTGAGATCTGGGGAATGAGGCTGGTGATACCCCACTGCCCTGTTGACTTCATTAGAAGTTCTCCCCATGGCAGGCTGCAACTTGGACCAAGAGTAAGAAGCCCTGCTAACATCGAACGAGCCAGGTGTGATGGCTCAGGCCTGTCATCCCAGCACTTTGGGAGGCCGAGGTGGGCAGCTCACTTGAGGCCAGGAGTTCAAGACTGGCCTGGCCAACATGGCAAAACCCCGTCTCTACTAAAAATACAAAAATCAGCCAGGTATGGTGGCACACACCTGTAATCCCAGCTACTTGGGAGGCTGAGGCGGAAGGATCACTTGAACCTCTGCAGGTTGCAGTGAGCTGAGATTGTAGCACCACACTCCAGCCTGGGCAACAGAGCAAGACTCCATCTCAAATAAATAAATAAATAAATAAATAAAGGAGTATTTCCTCCTGTGAAGTTTTAGTTAAGTCTTGAGTTCACTAACTTACAGTGTTCCACAAGACACCCCGACTTTCAGAAGCTCCAGCATCTGAATCATTTTTAGAGTCTCTAGCAGATTTTGTCTTTACTTTCTACTCCTCAGTTTTACCGTCTACAAATAAGTGTGTAGATATATACCATGTGCTGGTCAGACCAGGGCGCTCCATCAAACCCATACCACTGAGGTTCCTCTCGAAAGTGACAGTCATTCTTTCTTATTGAATTTAGAAGGGCTTTGTAAACAGTCAGGTGAGGATTGTCATGTGTTAATATTACAAACATCACCCCATAAAATTATGTTGGCTCAACAGGTTATTTGGAAAGCAAATTTAAATATGTCTAAATCTGGCCTGCATGGCTCTAATCTTATTTCTGCCTCTGTGTAAACCAAAGAAAGCCTCCATGTTGAAAGTTTGTTAACCAAAACTCTGCACACGTCTCTCTTAGTTCAGCTGTATGACTTTGCGCAAGTTACTTAGTCTCTCTGAGCCTCAGTTTCCTCAGCTTAAAATGTCACTGTAAGGTTTAAATAACAAGTGAGGAGCCTAACCCAGTGCCAGGCATCTTACAGGTGCTCAGGAATTCTTGTGTTCTTCCCCCACACTTCAGCTCTCAGCCAAAAACAAAGCAAGAGAGAGACATGGTGAGGGTTTTTTAATTAAGAAATTTAACACACAGAAAAGGAGCATACAACCTTATCAATATTAGACTCCAGTCTCTATTGGAATCTTGAGTTCATTGACTTACAGTGTTCCACAAGACACCCCGACTTTCAGAAGCTCCAGAACCTGAATCATTTTGCAAACTAGAATGTTAGTGCAGGCAAGTACCTTCAGGACCACACATCAGTGGTTTTCAAACTTGTTTTGGTCTTGGATCTCTCTGAAAGAAAGCCTGCACAGAAGACCAGCGGAGAATAGTCCCTAGAGACAGGGGGGAAGCTGGAGCGGGCAAGCGTGGCTGCAACCTCACCTGCTGAACCACTCTCTTACCTCTACCCTCTGTCCTGGACAGTAACCCCTACAGGGAGCTGTTGGGGAAGAGGGGGCTCCACAGAAACACTGAAAATACTGATCCCAGTCCTCAATTCACAGGTGAGGAATCTAACCTCACACCCAAGACAAAGAGGCCCAAGGTCACCCGCCGAGTAATTAGTGCAACTGGTGCAAGAGTCTAGTTCTGCCGATTCCCTGGCAACTGGTGCCCTACTTTATCCCCAGTTGACCCCTTCCCCATCTGTCAGCAGACTCTGTCTGAGCCTAGGAGGATCATAACTAAATCCCACTTCCATCCCTTTCCACCTTGCAAGGATAGTCTTCTACACACTCGTATCGCTTTCATAATTCTAGCTTACATTTGAGACTAAAATAATGGTAAATAGCTCCATTTTGTCTCATTATGTTTTAACAAAGCTCATCTCTTTTTATTCCCCAGGAAAAAACCAATGACACCACTGAAGACAGTAAGTTAATTTTGCATTTAAAAGTGCTTCATATTTCCTGCAGTGTTTATTCTTATCCCATTTATTTAAAGTTGAAAATGCTTCCAGCTATGGTGCACACAGCAATCTTAGCAACTGAAGTTGTTGCCCAAGCAGACCAAGAGAAGCTTCAGATCCTCAGGTAGCCAGGGAGGATGCCCCTCCCTGGGGCATAGAAGGAGCTCATCCTCACTTGATCCCGGCAGCTTCACTGAGTGTGTGCAGCAGATCAGAGGGGCAGCCAGGTTCCCTGCCCTCCCCACAGGAAGCCCCTGTGTCCACTCCCCACCACAGTTAATGGTAGACCTTTGTGCTAGGCACACATAGGCCTCACTAAACTCAGATTCTGGCCAGAACATGGTGAACCTGGGCCACGACACTACGTAAGGGAGCCCACCTGGACCTAGTCCCTACTGTGAAGCCTGACATTTACAATCATTTAGCAAACACACGGAAGGTGGGGTCATGAGACCAAAGCAGATGTCAGATGCCTGCTGTACCTGGGCTACTATGTGGCAGCTGCTGGGGGGTCATGGTTTCCATCCACCCTGTTGACAAAGTAGGGAGGTTTCTGCACCGCAGTGACATTGCTCCTTCCTAAGACACTTGCGGCTGTTTGTTGCTTAATGCAAAGGTTGGGCTAGGGACTGTGGATTTGTAATTTTTATTGTGATTGAAAGAATAGCAATGCATCAAAGAAAAGATGCTCCCAAAATATTTATTTTAATAATATTGCTCTGACATTTATTTCCACATTCTGCTATATTGAATATCCTTTTGCCTTTTTGTCTTTTACATAGACTCCAGTTGCCTCTCAACAGAATGCTTCAAGTGTTTGTGAAGGTAAAATCTATTATTTTGAAGGATGAGCCACATCCTCTAAAAGTTATTTTAATTAAGGATTTGTATATACACATTTATTCCATTATTTTGGGGGCAATTGTAACATGAAACTCAATTTTCCAAACAAAATAGTTTTCGTAATGAGTACTGAACAGCAAAACTAGCTCAGAACCTTAGCATCTTTAGAGTAGGCTACAGAATGCATGCAAAAACCTGCCTGTTGGCAGACAGGTATGACTTGCCAGGAAATAGTGCTAGGACCTTACATAGATTTGAAAACTAATGTAGAGTCATTCACATGTTTTAGAACTAATAGTTTACTTAAAGTAATGAAAATTTTAAAAATCTGTTTATTTGAACAAATTCTTTTGCTAAGTTTTCAAGATAATGTTTTCAAAGTTCAAATATCTGTCTTCTTAGTATATCTTCAATTGCTTTTCTTCCTTTTTTTTTTTTTTTTTTTTTTTTTTTTGAGTTAGGGTCTCGCTTTGTAGCCCAGACTGGAGTGCAGTGGTGCATAATTTTAGCTCACTGCAGTCTCAAATTCCTGGGCTCAAGCTGTCTTTCTGCCTCAGCCTCTTGAGTAATTTAGAATTTCTTCGTTTATCATCACTCAAAAATCTTATATATATTTTTAGAAACTGCCCATGTTAAAAAAAATTGTGTTTGGAAATTACCATGAAAAAATAGAAGAATAATCTATAATATCAACACTTAAAACATTATATAGAAGTTCCTGCCCTGTACCCATTTAATTCCATACTTGAAGATACCCTGCGTTAAAAATGTAGTGAGTATTCTCCCATTCCCTGAGTTAATGTGTGTATATCTACATAAAGCGCTCTCATTTCTCCGATGATGGACAGTAGATCTTTTCTGAGCGTGCACTACAACTCACTTCTCTGCTTTAATGATGCCATTAGGTTTTTTCATCCTGTCTCCCACATCTTGCTTCCCTAGGCTATTTCTGAGGCATCACCCCTTTTCTGCCATATTGCTTTCTTCTGCCTTCCCTTTGAGGCTTTTGTCTTTTCTGTCCTCCCATTCCTTGCAGCCTCTCAGACTTGCTGAGTCCGGGTTGTGGAGTGATAGTGATCTCAGGGGCTCTGAGCATCTGTAGGAAGTAAGTACGACCCTGTGCAGACTTCTTGGTTACAAGAGCCTCCAAAACCCAGGAGAGAAGCGGGGCCCATGGCATGTCCCCTGCTGCTTAGGTGTCCTCATTCTCAAAGGGCTCCCAGTACAGGAGCCTGCCAGGCATGCCCCCTCCTTTGTTATTTATTTCAAGAGCATAGGCAATTGCTATCCAAATGCAAAGCGAGGGAGTGGCCTCTACTAGTCTAGGAAGGATTCAGGATGGCAGAGGCAAAGCAGGTGTGGTCAAAGCTTATAGGCTGGCAAGACCTAAGGTGTTCATTGTTTCTCCTTCTGAAATTACCAAGTTTTAACGTCATGAGAAAACCTCTAACGTAGAGGTTTAAAGTAAGTTGCCACAAATTCAAAATACAATCTTCAGAGGTTCAAGGTTTCCAAGCTTTAGTGCACCACTGAATGGGAAGAAACCCTGACGTCTTTTCTACCATTTATTTGAATCTTTGAGTTCTTACTACTTTTATTTCTTTGGTGTTTCTGTAGTTCTCAGACTTTTCTTCCATGCAGAGACTCACACATGAACATACCAAGATTTTAACACAACCTACCCCCCAAGGACAAATTTGAGGGAGAGTAAAGTATTAAAATAATTTATGATCACATTTATGAATGGTTCAGCAGTAGAGTTCACCATGGGCTTCAACATAAATTTCTTACACTTCAGGTTTATGCCCATTTCCCACCCTTTCCTCTTCTGCTCAGGAAAACACAGTGAAATGCAAGTGAGATTTACATTATTATAGGGTAACCTTGAATTTGATCCAATTAATTTTGCAAAAAGAGATCATTTGTGAACTCAGTAGTGTGCCTCTTATCAGTAACACACTGCGTATACCACGTCTTATGACTAATCAAGACCCACCAGGGTGTTATCTCCACCTGTGTGGAGGCCACATGGAAAGTAGAGGGTGAGTTGTTTAGAGGGTGGCTAAAATGTTCTCATCTTCTGGCTTCCACCTATACTCACATACTTAAAGTTTCAGGGCCTGTGGGTTCAGTCTGTATGTACATTGCCAGTGGATGAACGCAGAGGTGGTAGGATGTACCTGTAACACTGCTGGGAGTGAGTCCTGGTCCTAGTAGCACAACTACCTCAGCAGACTGGCAAGTGCACAGATCATGACATCCCAGTAAAAGACATGTTCCTGAGAAGACTTCTGATCAAATTTGGTTCTTCTCAGCTAATGTTGCTGGGTTTTGGGATGAGGATAGACATTTCACTCTAATCCTAATATGATAATTTTCCTGATTCAGAAAAACCTATACCTGCTGAACGTCACCGAGGGTCAAGTCACAGACAAGAAGCTGTGCAGTCACCAGTGTTTCCTCCCGCCCAGAAGTAAGAATGCTTTCCTTTAAAGATCGGTTTCCTCTTGTTGCTGCAGGAATTAACATGTGCATTGTTTCACTGCACAGTGACACTGACTTGTAGTGCTAGGTAAAAATCCAACATTTCATTGTTTTGCAATTACATGTTAAAAGGTGTTAAGCAACTTTAAAATAACTGTGTAGAGTTGCAGAGACCTACTAATTGGGTTAATTATTGAACTTGACTAAAATACAATACTTTAGTCATGATTTCCTCCTTTTTCAAAACTAAGAGTCTTACTTATCTTTAAGATTCTGGTGCCTCTTCTATCTTTAGATATATTTTATTGGCCATTTGTATTGATTTATTTGTGATGTGCCTGTTCACAGCATCATCAGTGTAAACAAAAAGTCAAACTTACTCATATTGTGCTTTGTCCTTTAATTATCTGAAATTCTTCCTTGCAGACAACTCCACCAAAAACCCATACCTCTGCCAAGTAAGTACAACGAAGCCGTGTAGTGTATCAGGGAGTGGTCGAGGCTGGATCTTGGAGTCCGATTGGCCTGGTTCTAACACAGCACTGTCACTTCCAGCTGTGTTATCCTGGCATCTTCTCCTACTTGTTTCCTTTCCTGTAAAATGGGGCCAAGAATGTTTATTTCACAGAGTTGTTTTGAAAAGTAAATATATTTGAGGCAATTTTTACTTTTTTTAGTAGCGATTTAATATTTTACTGGTCATGCATCCTTTTTTAACTTTTTTTTTTTTTTTACAAAAACAATACAACTGTTTTCAAAATAATAAGATCAAGTAAAATAACATATGGGAAGCACCAGCTATAGTGTTTGGTTCTAAACAAATAATACCCATTTAAATTAAGTCTAAAATACATTTTAAAGATCACAAAATGTATCTACAAAAGGTACCCTAAAAAGAGGATACGGCAAATATCTGGATAATTTTCCTAAGGCAAACATCACCCTAAAAATGTATGAATTGGATAAGTCAGGCTCACAGATTGTAACTGCCCAAACCTTAATTTGCCTTCAACTCAATGTGGGAAAAAAGGAAGAAAAAAGCTCTGCTTTACGTACATAATTTGGCATATATTCCAAAATAATCAAGCTTAAATCCATTTAAATAAACAGTAACTGTCCACATGCAAAACATTTATATGCATTTTTTACTAAACATAAATTGGCCTTTTAGATTTTTAATAATATTCATCTTCAATAAATGAAACCTTTACTAGTTTTTTTTTTAATTCTGACAACACAAAGTGAAAATGATTTGACTACAGAAATTTATTTTCATTATTTAAAAATCTTTATTATACCTTTTACTGTTTTTCAACCCAAGTCATTCATTCAGTTGTTAGTGACCATATGCCATGTGCCAGGCACTGTTCTAGGCACAGGAGATACAAGGATGAACGAAACAAATAAAGACCCTGTTCTCATGAAGCTTATGTTCTATTGAAGGAGACAGATAGTAAAAATAAACACACAAATAATATCATATCAGGTAAATGCTAAAAGTGCTATACAGAAAACTACAGCACAGCAGCAGGGGTGGGTGGCAGAGAGTAATGGAGGCAGGGGGGGGGCTGCTGCTGCAGACAGGGTGGTCTGAGAAGGCCTCTTCTGTAAAATGGGCATAATAGCTCCTTCCACAAAGAGCTGGTGAAAGGATGAGGTGCGCACATGCTGAAAACAGAATAGGCCTGGCACATTGGGGTGTGAGAAAATACTAGCCACGGGTACTCTTCCAACTGCCAGAACTGCAGAAACCACCAACCGCCCTGCACTGTGCATAGGGAAAGTCTGTCCGCTCACTCACCTTTGCTGCCCTCAGCTGGGAGTACTGTTCCCTCCTATTAGAATACACCCTTCCTTTTGGCCCATCTTTGTTGGGCCTGCCAAGACCTTACTGCCCCCTCCTCTTACAATGTTGGCTGCCTTCTCTGAACATCCAGGGCACTATTATCTGAAGCACTTAGTTCATCCAGAACTCTTTCTCCTGCAGACTTCCCCATCTTAATAAAGGACAACTCTGGTTGCTCTTGTCAAAAACCTTGAGAGTCACCCTTGACTTCTCATTTGCCTTCTTCGCACACCTTCCAGCTATTCCTTCAAAATAGATCCAGAATCCAACCACTCTCACTACTTCCACCGTGTGATCTGTCCAAGCCACTGTCATCTCCTGCAAGAACACCGAACTGGCCTCCCCCACTCTGCTCTTGCCACCCTCTGTTTCCAGCCCAGCAGCCGGAATGACCCTGTTAAAAGACAGGCAGATCATGTTACTCCCCTGTTCAAAACCCTCCGAAAGCTTCCTTTATCATATTCATTATAGCTCTGGACTCATGTTAAGGGTCCACCAAGTCCTATAAATCTGGTCCCTTCATTGCCTCCTGTCTGACTGTATCTCTTATTCTTCTCCCTTTTTCTTACTGTACTCCAGGCACAGTGGCACTCTTGCTATTCCTCAGATATGCCAGGCCTTGCGTTCACAGCTCCCTCTACCTGGGACATTCTTTTCTGGGATGTCCACTGCCTCCTCCCTCTCCACCTGCAGATCTCACCCAACTATTCCCTCAGTGAGGTCTTACTCTCCTGATTTTTCTTCATAGCATTTATGACCCTCTAATATTATATATATATACACACACACATATATATATATTTATTTATGTCTTTATTGCCCATTTCAATCCATTAAAATCTAAGTTCCAGGAGAGCAGGGCATTTTGCTGTTTTGTTAACTGCTGTATATCCCCAACGCCTTTGATTCATGGCAGAGAAACAAGAGTGAATGAATGAACGAATGAATGCAGATAAGTTTTCTGTATTTCACATGTTTCCACATTTAGACTGTAAACTCTCTGCGGGAGCTGATGCCTGAAGACAGCAATTCTCAAACATTTTGGTCTCGGAACCACTTTAATACTCTCAAAATAATTGTAGACCCACAGAGCTTTGGTTTACATGTTTCTATTGATACCTAGTATTTTAAGAATTAAAACGGAGACATTTAAAACATTTATTAATCCATTTAAAAATAATATTAAACTCATTACATGTTAACATAAATAACATTTTTATGAAAAATATATTTTACAAACAAAAACAATTTAGAGAAAAGAGTGGCATTAGTTTACATTTTGTAAATCTCTTTACTGTATGTTACTGCAACGTAACAGAGACTGCTGGATTCTCATCTCTGTTTCTACATTTAATCTGTTGCAATGTTTTTCTGGTGGAACTACATGAAGAAAATTGGGTTTCACAGTGATAGGTAATTGGAAAAGAAAAGACCTCTTGAACCCCCTGAAAGGACTGTCGGGATTTCCAGGGGTCCTTGGGCCACACTTTTGGAACCATTGCCTTAAGAATTTTTTTTTGGTACATGTGTCCCCAGCAGCACCTAGCACAGTGTTAGGGTGTAGCCATAGAAAGACTTCAATAAATATGAAGATTAATTGAAGGACTTTTCTGATCCCTTTCAGGATTTACAGAAGGGGGAAACCCAACTGTGGATGGGCCCGTACCCAGTTTTTCATCTAATTCCACCATTTCAGAACAGGTATGAAATGAACTCTTGATCTTAGTAAATTGTTACCAGGAAACTGCAGGAAAGAGCATGTCTTCTGAGAAGAGGGCATTTGGAGTGAACCTTGAGAACAGAGACTGTATTTTACATCATTATGTGAACTGTCATTTGGTAATAGGGACGGAATACCCAGTTGTTGTTTTTTTTCAATGACTAAGACATTGCTCCAGTTAATGTTTCCTCAAAACTAGCAAGGAAATGTGTTGTTTTCATTGTCCTTCCTCTCACATAGATTTTATTTAAACTTTGTAATTTCCTCCAAATAGATCTGTAGAGGCTGATGATATTAAATCACATACAAGACAGCACAGTTTAAAAAGGGACAGAGAAAGGACTCTGTGTGCCTTTGGGCAAGTCTTTCTACGTTTCCATAAAAATATATGTAAAAATGTAAAATATGGATGATAGCATGTGTCCTTCTTGCCTTCAAAGAAGGCATATATCCTTTCTTGCAAGAATCAAATACGATGGTATTTATGCTTTGGAAATTACAAAGCACTCCACAAAGTAAGAGCAATAAGAACACAATGGAAAGGGGGATTATTACTTATTTAGGAGAAAGAAAGAAGTAATTCAGGAACCTAGCTAAGGCCAAATGAAAAAATAAAAAAAAAAAAAAACAAGTTAATAGTATAATCTTTGCGTTTAATCAAAGGAAAAATAAAATTCATCTTAAAATTACTGGTCTAAATATAGAGGCCTGTCTTCATAATGCAAATGGGTCTTTGCTTCTAGTACACAGAAATTAGAGTTAAGTAGGCACCAGCCCATGCTGATCTGTGCCCTCCATTTCACAGGAAGCTGGTGTTCTCTGCAAGCCATGGTATGCTGGTGACTGTGACCGAAAGTCTGCTGAAGAGGCATTGCACAGATCAAACAAGGTCTGATCATTTTTACTATTTATTATTTTTATTTTATTTATTTATTTGTTTTGAGACACAGTGTCACTGAAGTGCAGTGGCTCGATCTCGGCTCACTGCAACCTCTGCCTCCCGGGTTCAAGTGATTCTCATGCCTCAGTCTCCTAAGTAGCTGGGATTACATGTGAGTGCCCCCATGCCCGGCTAATTTTTATATTTTTAGTAGAGATGAGGTTTCACCATGTTGGCCAGGCTGCTCTTGAACTCCTGACCTCAGGTGATCCGCCCGGCAGCCTAGGCCTCCCAAAGTGCTGGGATTACAGGCGTGAGCCACCGTGCCCCGCCAAGGTCTGATCATTTTTAAATCATACGTTTTGCCCTCAGCCTGTAATAGACACAGTTGTTAACCTTATGATAGGCTAATTAAATAATTGCAACAAGTATAGATACAAGGAAACTGCTATCCCCTCCTCTCTTTCAAGTTCCTCCATCTCATTTCTACTTGCCCTTTCATCTCTGCAAGGACCCACAGCCTCCACTGCCCTCCAAACAGTGGGAGAGAAGAAAGTTCCAGAGGAGGTCTGTGGAAGGCTTGGTGCTGCATGAGCTCCACTGAGGAGTGAACAGTGACAGGCTATTTTGGATCAATGTGCAGGATTTAAAATTTGAGTCAAGATGGCAAACAAACAAACAAGCAACAAACAAAAAATACCTGGAAGTAAATGTTTGGAGAGCCCAACTTCAGTCATGTAGGAACACCAGGGACAGCTTGGACAATTCAAGATTAAAGTGCCACTTTTTCTTTCTCTCTTCTCCTCCCATTTGTTTTTGTTTTCTTGCACCCTACTTTGTCAGAATATATAGCATTTACATACTGTTCTTCCTCACCCTTGTTTTAGTCCTAGCTCTACCAGTAAATATATCAGTGTGTTCCATCAGTCCTTTGGTTGACTTCCACCATCGTCTCTTTCTTTGATAAAGTGTACCTGTAGTAGATTCTAAGGAAAATCCATGTTCACATTATTCCCTGAGTTCTTGCACATTCAAAACTGTTTTCTCAGCCAGGCATGGTGGCTCATGCCCGTAATCCTAGCACTTTGGGAGGCTGAGGTGGGTGGATCACTTGAGGTCAGGAGTTCGAGACCAGCCTGGCCAAGATGGCAAAACGTCATCTCTACTGAAAATATAAAAATTAGCCAGGCATGATGGCGGGTGCCTGTAATCCCAGCTCCTCGGGAGGCGGAAGCAGGAGAATCCGTTGAGCCTAGGAGGCGGAGGTTGCAGTGAGCCGAGATCGTGCCACTGCTCTCCAGCCTCAGCAACAAGAGTGAGACTGCTGTGGGGGAATAAAAAGAGAAAGAGAGTTAAAAAAACTCTTTTCTCATATCCTAGTAGTTGGAAGAAATCTTGGTTGGCTATAGAATCCTTAATTTGAGTTTGAAAAGTGTTGCTCCACTAGATTGTGTTGTTCTGTATGAAGCTCTTGAGAAGTCTGATACCAGTGTGACTTTCTTGCCCATCTATGAAATTTGATACTTTAGTCTGGTGGCTCTGCAGACTTTTGAAAGTCTAATCATTTTACCAGAATATATCTCTGATTGATAATTCCAAATCAATTTTCTCAAGTAGACAGAAGCCCTTTCAATATGTAGATTTAAGTTTTCTCTTATATCCAGTAAGTTTTCTTAGATCATAGTCTTAAAGGGTAGTTCTGTTCCCTTGTTTTGTTTTTCTTCTGCAAGCACTCAGTTTACATGCGTTTTGGATCTTTTTTGTCACTTTTTCATTCCCATCACTGTCTTTGATTCTACGGTACTTATTTTAATAAATCCCATTTTCTCTTCTGGTTGTTTCCACACCTTCCTTGAAGTGTCATTTCTTAAATCTTCATTTGAAGCTCTCGTCCCTTGGACATCTTATAATTTTTTCTTTGTTGAGATAGGTTTGTCTTTTTCTTCAATTTCTTTCCTGAGTTTGATCAACTCTTGTTGCATTTCATTCTGCTTTTTGTCCATCTTTGTTCATAATTTTTTATTTTATGATTCTCAATATTTTTATAAAATGTTTAATAAAATTTGAATTACTGTGTTACGGTTTTGGGATTTTTGTTTTGTTTTTTTTTTTTTTTTTGATGGAGTCTCGCTCTGTTGCCCAGGCTGGAGTGCAGTAACGTGATCTCGGCTCATTGCAAACTCTGCCTCCCGGGTTCATGCCATTCTTCTGCCTCAGCCTCCTGAGTAACTGGAACTACAGGCACCTGCCACCATGCCCGGCTAGGGATTTTTTTCTTATATAAATTCTTTGAGGAGAGAATTTTCATCAGCTGAAAGTTTTGATTCCCAATCTCTGTTTTCTTCTTACAGTACTTATGAATGGAATTTGATACATTTGTTTCATAGACAACCGGTGGCTATGGTTCCCAGTTCAAGACAGTCCTCTAGATTTTATCTTAATGTGTCCCTTCACATATTTCTAAATTTTATAAACATAAAACCTTATTTAGCACATTAAAAAGCTAGCATTTAGCTGGGCAAGGCGGTGCATACCAGTAGTCCCTGGTACTCAGGGGGCTGAGGTGGGAGGATCGCTTGAATTCAGGAGTTCCAGGCTGCAGTAAGCTGTGATTGCACCACTGCACACCAGCCTGGGCGACAAAGTGAGACTGTTTCTAAAAATAATTAATTATTACCTTTTTTTAAAAAAAGGCAAGCACTGATCTCACTCAGGATTTTCTATGAGTATATGTTTTCCTGGACTATTTTCTTAGAAAATAAGAGGACAAGCACTAATCAATAATAAAAATAATGTAGCTAAATAATTTACCTTTGGAATGTAATATAGGTGTTCTTCACAAAATGATTTTTTGAACCTGTAGAAATATAAGCAATACTAACCATAATTATGCTTTTTTTAAAAAAAATTAAACAGGATGGATCATTTCTTATTCGGAAAAGCTCTGGCCATGATTCCAAACAACCATATACACTAGTTGTATTCTTTAATAAGCGAGTGTATAATATTCCTGTGCGATTTATTGAAGCAACGAAACAATATGCCTTGGGCAGGAAGAAAAATGGTGAAGAGGTCAGTGATTTCTTTTTAAATTCAATTCTATAACTATGCATTGAGAATAATGACATCAAATACTGTATTAGATGCTAGAGATCGGCCGGGCGCGGTGGCTCAAGCCTGTAATCCCAGCACTTTGGGAGGCCGAGACGGGTGGATCACGAGGTCAGGAGATCGAGACCATCCTGGCTAACATGGTGAAACCCCGTCTCTACTAAAAATACAAAAAAACTAGCCGGGCGAGATGGCGGGTGCCTGTAGTCCCAGCTACTTGGGAGGCTGAGGCAGGAGAATAGCGGGAACTTGGGAGGTGGAGCTTGCAGTGAGCTGAGATCCCGCCACTGCACTCCAGCCTGGGCGACAGAGCGAGACTCTGTCTCAAAAAAAAAAAAAAAAAAAAAAAGATGCTAGAGATCAGGAGAAAGGATACAAAAGTACTTGTTCTTATGCTTGCATAAATGTCATAGAGAACAAGATAAAATACTATATTTAGGCAGTATATCCTATAGGAACACAGAAAAGGAAGAAGCTTGTGTGATATACATCCTAGTTCTTTCATTCAGTTATTTAATGAGGTCAGTCTGACCTCAGATTTTAGTCTAGGGGCAAATATAAATCAAAGTTGAAATGTCAAGTTGAATTAAGGTTGTAAGAATTAAGGTCAAGGTCCAGACCTCCAAAGTCAAGACCTAAAGTCTCAACTAAGGTACCAAGGTAGGTTACCAGGGAAGGATCCAGAAGAGATGCAGAAACTTGAATTAAAACATTAGACTATAGCCCTTGTACCAGAATGAGCTTATGGGCCTGCAGCAAGAAAAAAAATCACATGGATCTTAAATATTAACCAGACATTAACTTTAATGCCTCTTTAATCTGGACCAAACTCAATGCTTACCATATCTCAGTTTAGCCAGCCTGCTCCTATAAATGAACTCTGAAATATGAGCTGGAGTAACCCATGAATGGTCTAGAAATGGAGTGATACTTATTCTGGTTTTGAATTCTGGGTTGAATTTGAATGGGTAGAATGTAAGTTGGAGGGAAGGAGAAGGAGAAAAATGGGAAGAACAATCTATGCAGAGAAAATAGCATAAACAAAATTCAAGGTAAGAAATATTTACTTTCAAGATGCCTTCAGAAAAAAGGTACACCATTCCAAACCCAGCACCTGTTAGAAAATATTTGAATTGTTGGAAAGTGTCTTGACTGCTGAAGTGTCTGTCTTCTCCACTACATGAAGCCAAGGACAATGTCTTTTCATCTCTGTATTTCCAGAATCAGAGCACAGTATCTGACTTCAGCGTACACTTGATAAATAATTATTAAGCGACTGAATTGATTTAATTGAGTGATTACAGGCAGGAGAAAAGCATTTGCAAAACAAACTGAAAAAGTCATGTGCATATTTTATTTTGCTTTTTAGACAATTGTGGTTAAAAAAACCACATATAAAATTTACCATCTTAATCATTTTAAGTGTACAGCTCAGTAATGTTAAGTATATTTACATTGTTGTGAAACAGATCTCCAGAACTTGTTCATCTTATAGAACTAAAACCCTATACCCACTAAGCAACAACTTCCCTTTTCCCCCTCTCTCCAGCCCCTAGCAACCACGTTCTATTTTTATGAATTTGAATACTTTAGATACCTCATACAAGTGGAATCACACAGTATTTGTCCTTTATGACCAGCTTATTTAACTTAGCATGATGTCCTCGAGACTCATCCATGTTGTAGCGTGTGTCAGGATTTCCTTCCTTTTTAAGGCTGCATAGTATCTCATTGTATCTATATGCCACATTTTGTGTGTCTAACGTCCATCAGTGGACATTTGTGTTGCTTCTACCTCTTGGCTATTGTGAATAGTGCTGCTGTAAACATGGGTGTGCAAATCTCTCCAAGACACTGCTTTCAATTATTTGGGGGTATATACCCAGAAGTGGGATTGCTAGATGATATGGGTATTCTATTTTTAATTTTTTGAGAGCCTCCCATACTTTTTTCCATAGTAGTTGCACCGTTTTACAATTCCACCAACAGCACACGAGGGTTTAACTTCTTCACATCCCCACCAGCACTTGTTATCTTCTGAATTTTGTTGTTGTGGCTTTATAGTAGCTGTCCAAATGGGTGTGAGGTGATAGCTCATTGTGGTTTTAATTTGCATTTCTCTGATGATTAGTGATGTTGAACATTTTTCATATGCTTTTTTGGCCACTTGTATGTCATCTTCAGAGAAATGCCTATTCCGTTTTATAATCAGGTTATTTGACTTTTGTTGTTGCTGAGTTTTAGAAGTTCTTTATATTTCTGGATATTAGCCCTTAGCAGATAAATGATTTACAAATATTTTTCCCACTCCATAGGTTACCTTTTCACTCTGTTGATTGTGTTATTTGCTGAGCAAAAGCTTTTAAGCTTGATATTGCCTTGTCTATTTTTGCTTTTTTTGCCTATGTGCTTAGTGTCATATCCAAAAAATCATTGCCAAATCCAGTGTCATGGTGTTTCCCCCCTACATTTTCTTCTAGAATTTTTATATCGGGGAATTTTATTTTGCTTTTAACAGTCTCAGATAATTTATAATGCAAAACTCTTGAATCTGAGAGCACTAATCAAGACCAGTCTTTGGTTTTAAAATGTAGATTGCATTATCATTTAACATCCTAAAGCTTCTCCAGCAGTCTAACTTTTCTATAAGAGGCTTAAGGGTGGGTGAAGAAGCTGTCCTATTTCGAGGTCCTGAAATTCTCTCACAAATTTTGAACTCCCTGAGGGGCTCTGGATTTTGTTGTCCTGCTAGGAAACTCTGGTAAACAGGAATTCCTCTTGGCCTAATGAATCTTCATCTCTACTTTAGAATGAATAGACTAGAGCTTCACCTCACTTCCAACATATTCAGCCTATGGATTCCAAAATAAGTAGTATGTTACTATAATAGCATCTGGAGGTACTGACAGTCAATTAAAACTCTTACTTAAAGTATCTATAATAAAAGGATTATGTCCCCGGCCGGGCGCGGTGGCTCAAGCCTGTAATCCCAGCACTTTGGGAGGCCGAGACGGGCGGATCACGAGGTCAGGAGATCAAGACCATCCTGGCTAACATGGTGAAACCCCGTCTCTACTAAAAATACAAAAAACTAGCCGGGCGACCTGGCGGGCGCCTGTAGTCCCAGCTACTCGGGAGGCTGAGGCAGGAGAATGGCGTGAACCCGGGAGGCGGAGCTTGCAGTGAGCTGAGATCCGGCCACTGCACTCCAGCCTGGGCGACAGAGCGAGACTCCGTCTCAAAAAAAAAAAAAAAAAAAAAAAAAAGGATTATGTCCCCTATACACTGAACATCTGAATGGAAAATTAAAGTGTTGGTTACATGATGTCAATCATGTGGATGTTTTTCTAAAAGTCTGTGTGTATTTGTGTGTATATGGCTAGAAAAAGTAACCAGTTCATTAACTATTTAACTTTTTATGCAGCTATTTTGGCATTGTGTGATACAGCATTGAGTAATTTTACAGTTTTGACAATGGTCTGCTTTATCTTATTGGCCATGAGATGTTGAGTTATCAAATGAGTTGTTTTTCTGTCCACAAATATGCTGAATGTATCTCTCAAATACACTGTATTAATAAAAACAGAAAAAAAGGAGAGTGAAGGGAAGCTGTAACTATGTTATGCCCAATTCTTTTTAAAATTAAATAACAAACATTCTTCAACTTTATTCCCTACTTCAAATGTTTCAACTCAGCTCAACTCTCTACTGTAAACACTTCAATCCCCAAACACCACAACAAAGCAATACTCACAAATATTCAGGGACTAGAGGGACAGAACGAGATATTTGTGTAAGTATAGCAATCCTCTCCTATGCTTTCTAGGTTCAGGACACACTTTTTCCCTTGTAATCCACTTCAAAGAGATTGCGCTATTTCATTTTCTGGCCCTTTAGTCCATACATTTAACTTTCAGCTGCATTTGGTTTAGCAACATATTATGCCAAACAAGCAAACAAGCAGAATGAATGTTTTATGGGATTTATAACGAAAGAATTTCATTGGCAATTGCAAGATGGCTGAATGATTGAATAGGAAGTAAAGAATAAAGACTAAAGGTATTTGAAAGTCCCTGTCTCTTACCTCTCTCCCTGACTGAATATTCAGCTAGCCAATTATCTAAAAGACAACTGGTATTTCATTTGAAAATGTTGGCCAATATTCTGAATATTTTACTTTAGTCAATATGTAGATACTTGGAAGTCATCCAAACAATTAATAAATGCTTAAAATTTTTACTCCAGATGTTTGTCTTTATCTAAAAAATCGAGAAAATAAAATCAGTTGATGGTAACTGCTAAACTCATGGCACTGTTGTAAAACAATCACCACTTTTAAAAAGTGATTCTAAATACATTTAGTGAGTGTGAACTTGTAGCACTTTTGTATACTCGATGCATTTCATTTCATGATCTGTGTTACATTTGTTTTTATCTTTCCTTCAAAACTTTAATTATTTTTCAGAACAAAATTTGTGATAATTTTAAATTAAAACCCATAGACAACAAGGATCAAAATTTGGAAAAATAAGTATGTAAGGAGAGAGCCTAGCATGAAATTTCATTATTCATTAGGCACTAAGTTAACTCTAAGCTTACCAGGAACCAAGTAAAAGTGGAAATATGAAGGTTTCTAAAGCTTTATTTGTTTAAAAAAGAAAACAAGACATAAATTTGTTTAGGAAATGACTGTTCCCTTGTACTAAATTCTAAGGTTAATTTATTACATCAGTTCTTGTATCTGAGACTTGTGCAAAGTAAGAGATGATCTAGGTTTTGTAAAGAATGTAGAAAAATACATTGTATGATAGTTTTACATTTCACAGTAAATGAAAAGCAATATATTATGATATTTTATCATAACTCAGTTAAGTAATCTAAGTAGCTATGCTAATTGAGGCTGTCAGTGTGTTTTTCTTCATACTTAATACAGCAAAATCCAAAGTCTGCCACCTTGAAGGTTATAGCCTTTGTTAAACTAGGTTTTTTCATGCATGATGTCAGCTGGGGCGTAATAACTTTTACTAACTTGAGAATGAGAGAAGATGGGAGGAGTGGAGCTCAAAGTTAACACAAATTCCAATGTATAATTCATCTGTGTTTTCCTCCTCTAGTACTTTGGAAGTGTTGCTGAAATCATCAAGAATCATCAACATAGTCCTTTGGTTCTTATTGACAGTCAGAATAACACAAAAGATTCCACCAGACTGAAGTATGCAGTTAAAGTTTCATAAAGGAAAAAAAAAGATCAACAACATTGCTTCAGACATTTTCCCTAAGTTTCTCCTTTTGAGAAAAAGTCCCAAAACTTCATATTTTGGATTATGAATCATCCAGTAATAAAATGGAAGATGGAGTCAGCTATTGAGTGGTCATCCATTTCTTTTTAAGAAGCTCACATGGACTTGTTCTACCTATTGCCTGACCTGATGAACTGTTAGTATCTGGTGAGGCTGAGTTATCATGCTACTAATATTTTCCAAATAAATATCTTTATTTTAAAAAATAAGTGTAAAGTATATTATCAAAATAAGAAAACAATGCTCTTGCATAGAACAAAGTGGCTAGAAATTTAAACCTCCACAATGATTATTGGTACACTAATGTAGCTGGGCTCACCACTGCCAACGCTTGATAATTAAATCTTGGTTAAAATTTTAATTTGTAGAAAATAAGGTATTACAGGTAATGTATGATATCTGTAAGTATAGGCAAGAAGGATGTAATGGTTCCTTTTTGTGAGCACTCTCAACCATGGGAGATACATATGGATATGAACTTTCTATAAGTTCTTGTCTAGGATTATGCTGTTAGTTTTGCTTACTAAAGATAATTATACCCTCTTTGATCTGCATGTCTATCAAATAGAACCTAAACGTGATATGAGGTTTGTATTAGTCCATTCTCATGCTACTAATAAAGACACACTTGAGACTGGGTGATATACAAAAAAAAAAAAAAGAGGTTTAATGGACTCACAGTTCCACATGGCTGAGGAGGCCTCACAATCATGGCAGAAGGCAAAGAAGGAGCAAAGGCATGTTTGACATGGTGGCTGCACAAGAGAGAATGTGCAAGGGAACTGCCTTTATAAAACCATCAGATCTCATGAGACTTATTCACTATCACAACAACATGGGAAAACCCGCCCCCATGATTCAGTTACCTCCCACCAGGTCCCCCCGCATGGTATTTGGGGATTATGGGAGCTACAATTCAAGATGAGATTTGGGTAAGGACACAGCCAAACCATATCAAGTTTCCAAGTGGAGTGACAGCAAAGCTAGACTAAAAGCCAGTTCCTAGAGAAATAAATATCCCACAAAACAAAGGCAGAAAAGCAGACATTGGTGAACACCAAGGAATAAAAGATACCGTCATGGAGAATCAGGTCCGAGGTCTTAGATCATCCCAGAAATGTATCATACTTTGTCATATATTTCTACTGTGTACTTCAGACAGCACTGAAATGATAAAGCAGCTAATTAAGCCTAATAATTAATTGGGGAACACACTCGGCCACTGCATAAGATAGCAATCTATGGAAGTATTTTGAAAGGCTAGAAGGTAATAATTTCAGAGTAACTCATGACTCAATTGTAAAGATAATTGTATATTTAAATGTCATACTATTACCACCTATGTTATGGATTGAATTGTGGTCCCCCCAAAAAGATATGTTGAAGTCCTAATCCATAAGGCCACGTATCTCAGAATGTGACCTTATTTGGGAATGAGGTCTTTACAGATGTAGTCAAGATGAGGTCAGTAGGGTGGGCCTTAATACAATGGTTGGTGTCCTTATAAAAATAGGAAATTTGGATGCAGGCAGAGAGAAGACTATATGAAGAGAAGAGACACACATGAAGAATACCACTGGTGACTCCGTCCTGTATGGCTGTTCTCTTGAGCAGTGGTCGTTTATCTCTTCTGCTTTCTCTCCCACCTAAATGTGTGCCGCCACCCGATGGAAGATTCGATGGACATGGATATGAGCCCCACGAGGCCCAGAACTATCTTTTCAGTTTTGAACTAAAGGCTGACAATGATTATCACTTTAAGATGGATAATGATGAAAATGAACACCAGTTATCTTTAAGGACGGTCAGTTTAGGGGCTGGTGCAAAGGATGAATTACACATTGTTGAAGCAGAGGCAATGAATTATGAAGGCAGTCCAATTAAAGTAACACTGGCAATTTTGAAAATGTCTGTACAGCCAACGGTTTCCCTTGGGGGCTTTGAAATCACACCACCAGTGCTCTTACTGTTGAAGTGTGGTTCAGGGCCAGTGCATATTAGTGGACAGCACTTAGTAGCTGTGGAGGAAGATGTAGAGTCAGAAGATGAAGAGGAGGAGGATGTGAAACTCTTTAAGGATATCTGGAAAGCAGTCTGCCCCTAGACGTGGTAGCAAGGTTCCAGAGAATAAAAGTAAAACTTGCTGCTGATGAAGATAATGATGATCAGGAAATTGAAGAAAAGCACCAGTGAAGAAATCTATATGAGATACTCCAACCAAAAATGCACAAAAGAGTCAAATTAGAATGGAAAACACTTAAACCCATCGTCAATACCAAGATCAAAAGGACAAGAATCCTTCAAAAAACAGGAGAAAACTCCTAAAATACTAAAAGGGCCTAGTTCTGTAGAAGACATTAAAGCAAAAATGCAAGCAAGTATAGAAAAAAGTGGTTCTCTTCTGAAAGTGGAAGCCAAGTTCATCAATTATGTGAAGAATTGCTTCCGGACAACTGACCAGGAGGCTATTCAAGATCTCTGGAGTGGAGGAAGTCTCTTTAAGAAAATAGTTTAAACAATTTGTTAAAAATTTTCCATCTTATTTTATTTCTGTAACAGTTGATATCTGGCTGTCCTTTCTATAATGCAGAGTGAGAACTCTCCCTAACATGTTTAATAAATGTTGTCTGGGTTCCATTGCCAAGAATGTGTTGTCCAAAATGCCTGTTTAGTTTTTAAAGATGGAACTCCACCCTTTGCTTTGTTTTAAATACATATGGAATGTTGTGATAGGACGTAGTGGTAGCAGTGGTCAGACATGGAAATGGTGGGGAGACAAAAATATACATGTGAACTAAAACTCAGTATTTTAATAAAGTAGCACGGTTTCTATTGAAAAAAATTACTACATGAAGATGAGGGACTGGAGTGATGCATCTATAGGCCTGGGAGCTGCAAAGATTGCCTGCAAACCATCAGAAGCTAGGAAGAGGCAAGAACAGACTTCCTTTCAGGTTTTAGAGGGAGCATGGCCCTGATGGCACCTTGATTTTGGACTTCAAGTGTCCGGTACCTGAAGACAATAAATTTCTGGATTTTTAAGCCACCCAGTTTGTTATGGTGGCCATATAAATCTAATAAAATTTATATGCATTTTTTTACATTCAGGTATATAGGGATTTGGGAAATTTTGTATGGAAAGGTTTTTTTTTTCTCCTTTTAGGAAAACCATTGAATCATTTAGAATGTACTAGAAAGGATGAGTCACAATTTAAACTGGGAAACTGGGGTAATTTTTTGGTAAAGCAGAGCATCTGTTTGTAGTATGTGGTATCAGCTCTCTAGTTTCAGTTTTCCTCAGTGTTACATGGAATTATTTTCTATTTAAGTAAATCCTCATTAATTCCCGCTACCACAGCAACCCTGGCTCCATAACAACCTCTTCTGCCTCATTCCTCCTCTCCTCCTCCAAGTGTCCTACTCCAGCTAGGTGATCAGCATAGCCGTTAAGATTATACTAATCCTCAGTTGGTTGATATTCAGTACTGTGTGGTGGATTTCTTAGAGCAGAGGTTGGGAGAACTGAGAGATAGGCCATTCTCTGCTAAGGGCTCTACTTCTCCCCAGCTGGGAGAAATACCCAATCCAACATACCAGTCTTTTCTCTTGCAGAAGAGTCCACTGAGGGTGATCCTACCTGCTTCTCTAAAGCCCACCTCTGCAGGTGATATTCTTGATGAGATTAGAAAAGTCTTTAAGACGCTGGGCATGGTGACTCATACTGATAATCCCAGCAGTTTGGCAGGCCGAAGCAGGTGGATCACTTGAGGCCAGGAGTTCAAGACCAGCCTGGTCAACACAGTGAAATCCTGTCTCTACTAAAACTAGAAAAAATTAACTGGGCATGGTGGCACTCGCCTATAATTCCAGCTACTACTCAGGAGGCTGAGGCATGAGAATCACTTGAACCCGGGAGGCAGAGGTTGTAGTGAGCCAAGATCATGCCACTGCACTCTGGTCCGGGCCACAAAGTGAGACTCTGTCTCAAAATAAATAAATAAGAAATTTCAAAACACCTGTCTGTGATCTCAGTGTCTCAATGGCTGAAAAACAAATGGTTTTGCATGAAGAAATTTTCAGGCAAGCTCAGTGGTGGAATAGGAGACACTAGTCAAGAAGTACATGTGTAGCAGCTGAAGAAGGAAAAAAAAAAACAGTTCTTGTTCTCCGTTGCAAAGTAGATTGCAGCTATAGTAGTAGGAAGGCTGTTCAAGGTTGTTCAAAAGGACAATAGACATGAAAAAGCTAGGTCTGTGACCAGCACAAGCCTGAATTGTGTTATCATGAGTTAGCCAGGGCAATGGTTTGGAGACCTTGCACTCTGGGAGCTAAACTACTCTTACCATAGTAGCTGGGACAGTCTTGCCTAAAAGGAAGTCCCAAAGCACAGAATTCAGCGATGTGAGACAAAACCAGCACCACGTGAGACATGTTCTTAAAACAGGGCTGAATTCCTCTCCTTAAAAATGGTCTTAAGACACCATATAACTCAGCTTCTATTTCTAGGTAAGGGTAAACAGTGTCTTTCCAGCGATGACTCAAGAGCTAAAGTAAGCTAGTTGTGCCTGATAAACATTACCTTCTAGTCCCCTAACCAAAATCTTCTTTGCAGACATAAAAAATGATCTGTGGATAACTCTTCAAATGAACCCATCTATAAATATTTTAGAACACTTAGTAATTATAATTATGTATTAGGAAGATCTCAAATATTCTCTCTACATCTATGATTCTTAATCTTTTAGTAGTTACAAAATTCTTTGAGAATCTGATGAGAACTATGGGTCTTTGGCCTGAGGAAAAATTCATTTATGTATATACACAGAAACTCACATCAAATATCATGAGATTCCTGGACCTCTGGGGGACTATCCATGGACAAAAGGTCCAAACATCCAAGACTAAGGACTCAACATTTTTCTTAACCTTTGATGCATCAAGATAGACATATTATTCTACTAAATATGTGAATGAGTCTAAAAGTAACTCCTCCATTAGACAAGAAGGAGGATACTGCTGTGGTCTAGGGCAAGTTATTTGGTGTGAGTTGCAATAATTCTAATCCCAGCTTTACCAATAACAGACTGTGTGAACTTGGGAAAGTTATTTGTCTTGTTTCTCCATTTGTAAAATGAAGATAATAATGCAACCTAGGCCAGGTGCAGTGGCTCGCGCCTGTAATCCCAGCACTTTGGGAGGCTGAGGCGGGCGAATCACGAGGTCAAGAGATCAAGACCATCTTGACCGACATGGTGAAACCCCGTCTCTACTACAAATACAAAAATTAGCTGGGCATGGTGGCATGTTACCTGTAATTCCAGCTACTCAGGAGGCTGAGGCAGAAGAATCACTTGAATTCAGGAGGCGAAGGTTGCAGTGAGCCAAGATTGTGTCACTGCACTCCAGCCTGGCAACAGAGAGAGATTCCGTCAAAAACAAACAAACAAAAAGCAACCTACTTTATGTTATTGTTCGATGGGGATATTAAGAATTGTAAAAGCTGCTCCATTCCAAGATGGCAATAGGAAGAGCTCTAATCTGCAGCTCCCAGTGTGATCGATGCAGAAGAAGACAGGTGATTTCTGCATTTCCAACTGAGGTACCTGGTTCATCTCACTGGGACTGGTTGGACAGTGGGTGCAGCCCATGGAGGGTGAGCCAAAGCAGGGTGGGGTGTCATCTCACCTGGGAAGTGCAAGGGGTCAGGGGATTTCCCTTTCCTAGCCAAGGGAAGCTGTGACAGACTGTACCAGGAAAATCGGGACACTGCCACCCAAAAACTGCACTTTTCCAATGGTCTTAGCAAACAGAACACCAGGAAATTATATCCGGTACCTAGCTCAGTGGGTCCCATGCCCACAGAGCCTTGCTCACTGCTAGCACAGTAGTCCGAGAGCTAACCGTGAGGCGGCAGCCTGGCTGAGGGAGGGGCATCTGCCATTGCTGAGGCTTGAGTAGGTAAACAAAGCCTACTCAAGCCCGGGAAGCTCAAACTGGGTGGAGCCCACTGCAGCTCAACAAGTCCTGCCTGCCTCTGTAGACTCCACCCCTGGGGGAAGGGCATAGCTGAACAAAAGGCAGTAGAAACTTCTGCAGACTTAAACGTCCCTGTCTGACATCTATGAAGAGAGCGGTTGTTCTCCCAGCATGGCGTTTGAGCTCTGAGAACGGACAGACTGCCTCCTCAAGTGGGTCCCTGACCCCTGTGTAGCCTAACTGGGAGACGCCTCCCATTAGGGGCCGACTGACACCTCATACAGCTGGGTGCCCCTCCAAGATGAAGCTTCCAGAGGAAGGATCAGGCAGCAATATTCGCTGTTCTGCAATATTTGCTGTTTTGCAGCCTCTGCTGGTGATACCCAGGAAAACAGGGTCTGGAGTGGACCTCCAGCAAACTCCAGCAGACCTGCAGCTGAGGGTATTGGGAGAACCCACTCCCAATGTTTAACGTGGGTTCTTTTCTATTTCCTAAGTGTCTTGGCTGGTTTGAGAAATAAAGGGAAAGAGTACAAGAGAGAGAAATTTAAAGCTGGGTGTCCAGGGGAGACATCACGTGTCAGCAAGATCTGTGATGTTCCCCAAGCCGAAAAGCCAGCAAGTTTTTATTAGCGATTTTCAAAAGAGGGAGGAAGTGCACGAATAGGGTGCAGAGATCACAGAGATCACATACTTCACAAGGTAATAAAATATCACAAAGCAAGTGGAGGCAGGGCGAGCTCACAGGACCACAGGATGGGGCGAAATTAAAATTGCTAATGAAGTTTTGGGCACGCACTGTCATTGATAACATCTTATCAGGAAACAGGGTTTGAGAGCAGACAACCTGTCTGACCAAAATTTATTAGGCGGGAATTTCCTCATCCTAATAAGCCTGGGAGCACTACAGGAGACTGCGGCTTATTTCATCCCTTCAGCTTCGACCATAAAAGGCAGCACGCCTTAAAGGGGCTGTCTATAAGCCTACCTTCAGGGCGCATTCTCTTTCTCAGATGTTCTTTGCTGAGAAAAAGAATTCAGTGATAGTTCTCCTATTTGTTTTTGAAAGAGGAGAAATATAGCTCTGTTCTGGCCGGCTCACTGGCAGTCAGTTCGAAGTTACCTCTCTTGTTCCCTGAACATCACTGTTAATCCTGTTTTTTTTTTTAAGATGCCCAGATTTCATATTGTTCAAACACACATGATCTACAAACAATTTGTGCAGCTGACACAATCACAGGGTCCTGAGGCGACATTCATCCTCCTCAGTTTACGAAGATGATGGGATTAAGAGATTAAAGTAAAGACAGGCATAGGAAATCACAAGGGTATTGATTGGGGAAGTGATAAGTGTCCATGAAATCTTCATAACTTATGTTCAGAGATTGCAGTAAATACAGGCATAAGAAATTATAGAAGTATTAATTTGGGGAACTAATAAATGTCCATGAAATCTTCACAATTTATGTTCTTCTGCCACGGCTTCAGCTGGTCCCTCTGTTCAGGGTCCCTGACTTCCTGCAACATGACGGGCCTGACTGTTCAAGGAAAACTAACAAACAGAAAGGAATAGCATCAGCATCAACAAAAAGGACATCCAAACCAAAATCCCATCTGTAGGTCACCATCATCAAAGACCAAAGGTAGATAAAACCACAAAAATGGGGAGAAACCAGAGCAGAAAAGCTGAAAATTCTAAAAGCCAGAGTGCCTCTTCTCCTCCAAAGGATTGCAGCTCCTCTCTTTGCCAGCAACAGAACAAAGCTGGATGGATAATGACTTTGACGAATTGACAGAAGTAAGCTTCAGAAGGTCAGTAATAACAAACTTCTCTGAGCTAAAGGAGGATGTTTGAACCATTTCAAGGAAGCTAAAAACGTTGAAAAAAGATTAGACAAATGGCTAACTAGAATAAACAGTGTAGGGAAGACCTTTAAGGACTTGATGGAGCTGAAAACCATGGCATGAGAACTATGTGATGCATGCACAATCTTCAGCAGCCAATTTGATCAAGTGGAAGAAAGGGTATCAGTGATTGAAGATGAAATTAATGAAAAGAAGTGAGAAGCTTCGAGAAAAAAGAGTAAAAAGAAACAAACAAAGTCTCCAAAGAAATGTGGGACTATGTGAGAAGACCAAACCTACATCTGATTGGTGTACCTGAAAGTGATGGGGAGAATGGAACCAAGCTGGAAAACACTCTTCAGGATATTATCCAGGAGAACTTGCCCAACCTAGCAAGGCAGGCCAACATTCAAATTCAGGAAATACAGAGAACACCACAAAGATATTCCTCAAGAAGAGCAACCCCAAGACACATAATTGTAAGATTCACCAAGGTTGAAATGAAGGAAAAAATGTTAAAGGCAGTCAAAGAGAAAGGTCAGGTTACTCACAAAGGGAAGCCCATCAGACTAACAGCAGATCTCTCAGCAGGAACTCTACAAGCCAGAAGAGAGTGGGGGCTGATATTCAACATTCTTAAAGAAAAGAATTTTCAACCCAGAATTTCATATCCAGCCAAACTAAGCTTCATAAGAGAAGGAGAAATAAAATCCTTTACAGACAAGCAAATGCTGAGAGATTTTGTCACCACCTGGCCTGCCTTACAAGAGCTCCTGAAGGAAGCACTAAACATGGAAAGGAACAACCGGTACCAGCCACTGCAAAGACATGCCAAAGTTTAAAGACCATCAATGCTAGGAAGAAACTGCATCAATTAACGGGCAAAATAACCAGCTAACATCATAATGACAGGATCAAATTCATATATAACAATATTAACCCTAAATGTAAGTGGGCTAAATGCCCCAATTAAAAGACACAGACTGGCAAATTAGATAAAGAGTCAAGACCCATCAGTGTGCTGTATTCAGGAGACCCATCTCACATGCAGAGACACACATAGCCTCAAAATAAAGGGATGGAGGAAGATCTACCAAGTAAATGGAAAGCAAAAAGAAGCAGGGGTTGCAATCCTAGTCTCTGATAAAACAGACTTTAAACCAACAAAGATCAAAAGAGACAAAGAAGGCCATTATATAACAGTAAAGGGATCAATTCAATAAGAAGAGCTAATTATCCTAAATATATACGCACCCAATACAGGAGCACCCAGATTCATAAAGCAAGTCCTTAAAGACCTACAAAGAGACTTAGGCTCCCACAAAATAATAATGGGAGATTTTAACACCCCACTGTCTATATTAGACAGATCAACGAGACAGAAGGTTAACAAGGATATTGAGGACTTGAACTTAGCTCTGAACCAAGCAGACCTAATAGACATCTACAGAACTCTCTACCCCAAATCCACAGAATATACATTATTCTCATCACCACATTGCACTTAGTCCAAAATTGACCATATAGTTGGAAGTAAAGCACTCCTCAGCAAATGTAAAAGAACAGAAATCACAATAAACTGTCTCTCAGACCACAGTGCAATCAAATTAGAACTCAGGATTAAGAAACTCACTCAAAACCACAAAACTACATGGAAACTGAACAACCTGCTCCTCAATGACTACCAGGTAAATAACAAAATGAAGGCAGAAATAAAGATGTTCTTTGAAACCAATGAGAACAAAGATACAATGTACCAGAATCTCTGGGACACATTTAAAGCAGTGTGTAGATGGAAATTTATAGCACTAAATGCCCACAAGAGAAAGCAGGAAAAATCTAAAATCAACATCCTAATATCACAATTAAAAGAACTAGAGAAGCAAGAGCAAACACATTCAAAAGCTAGCAGAAGGCAAAAAGTAACTAAAATCAGAGCAGAACTGAAGGAAATAGACACAAAAAACCCATCAAAAAATCAATGAATCCAGGAGTTGGTGTTTTCAAAAGATCAACAAAATTGATAGATCACTAGCAAGACTAATAAACAAGAAAAGAGAGAAGAATCAAATAGATGCAACAAAAAATGATAAAAGGGATATCACCACTGATCCCACAGAAATACAAACTACCATGAGAGAATACTATAAACACCTCTATGCAAATCAACTAGAAAATCTAGAAGAAATGGATAAATTCCTGGACACATACACCCTCCCAAGACTAAACCAGGAAGAAGTTGAACCCCTGAATAGACCAATAACAGGCTCTGAAATTGAAGCAATAATTAGTAGCCTACCAACCAAAAAAAAAAAAAAAAAATTCCAGGAGCAGATGGATTCACAACTGAATACTACCAGAGGTACAAAGAAGAGGTGGTACCATTCCTTCTGAAACTATTCCAGTCAATAGAAAAAGAGGGAATCCTCCCTAACACATTTTATGAGGCCAGCATCATCCTGCTACCAAAACCTGGAAGAGACACAACAAAAAGAACTTTAGACCAATATCCCTGATGAACATCGAGGCAAAAATCCTCAATAAAATACTGGCAAACCTAATCCAGCAGCATATCAAAAAGCTTATCCACCATGATCAAGTGGGCTTCATCCCTGGGATGCAAGGCTGCTTCAACATACACAAATCAATAAATGTAATCCATCATATAAACAGAGCCAAAGACAAAAACCACATGATTATCTCAATAGATGCAGAAAAGGCCTTTGACAAAATTCAACAGCCCTTCATGCTAAAAACTCTCAATAAACTAGGTATTGAGGGAATGTATCTCAAAATAATAAGAGCTATTTATGACAAACCCACAGCCATCACCATACTGAATGGGTAAAAATTAGAAGCATTCCCTTTGAAAACTGGCACAAGACAGGGATGCCCTCTCTCACCACTCCTATTCAACACAGTGTTGGAAGTTCTGGCAGGTCAATCAGGCAAGAGAAAGAAATAAAGAGTATTCAATTAGGAAAAGAGGAAGTCAAATTGTCCCTGTTTGTAGATGACATGATTGTGTATTTAGAAAACCCATTGTCTCAGCCCAAAATCTCCTTAAGCTGATAAGAAACCTCAGCAAAGTCTCAGGATACAAAATCAATGTGCAAAAATCACAAGCATTCCTATACACCAATAACAGACAAACAGAGAGCCAAATCATGAGTGAACTCCCATTCACAATAGCTTCAAAGAGAATACCTAGGAATCCAACGTACAAGGGATGTGAAGGACCTCTTCAAGGAGAACTACAAACCACTGCTCAACGAAATAAAAGAGGACACAAACAAATGGAAGAACATTCCATGCTCATGGATAGGAAGAATCAATATCGTGAATTGGAAAAAACTACTTAAAGTTCATATGGAACCAAAAAAGAGCCCACATTGCCAAGACAATCCTAAGCCAAAAGAACAAAGCTGAAGGCATGCTACCTGACTTCAAACTATACTACAAGGCTACAGTAAAAAAAAACAGCATGGTACTGGTACCAAAACAGAGAGATAGACCAATGGAACAGAACAGAGGCCTCAGAAATAACACCACACATCTACAACCATCTGATCTTTGACAAACCTGACAAAAACAAGAAATGGGGAAAGGATTCCCTATTTAATAAATGGTGCTGGGAAAACTGGCTAGCCATATGTAGAAAGCTGAAACTGGATCCCTTCCTTATACCTTATACAAAAATTAATTCAAGATGGATTAAGACTTAAATGTTAGACCTAAAACCATAAAAGCCCTAGAAGAAAACCTAGGCAATATCATTCAGGACATAGGCATGGGCAAGGACTTCATGACTAAATCACCAAAAAGCAACGGCGACAAAAGCCAAAATATACAAATGGGATCTAATTAAAGAGCTTCTGCACAGCAAAAGAAACTACCATCCGAGTGAACAGGCAACCTACAGAATGGGAGAAAATTTTTGCAATCTACCCAACTGACAAAGGGCTAATATCCAGAATCTACAAGAACTTCAACAAATTTACAAGAAAAAATCAAACAACCCCATCAAAAAGTGGTCAAATGATATGAACAGACACTTTTCAAAAGAAGACATTTATGCAGCCAACAGACACATGAAAAAAATGCTCATCATCACTGGTCATCAGAGAAATACAAATCAAAACCACAGTGAGATACCATCTCATACCAGTGAGAATGGCGATCATTAAAAAGTCAGGAAACAGGCTGGGCACAGTGGCTCATGCTTGTAATCCCAGCACTTTGGGAGGCCGAGATGGGCGGATCACGAGGTCAGGAGATCGAGACCATCCTGGCTAACACAGTGAAACCCCGTCTCTACTAAAAATACAAAAAACAATTAGCCAGGCGTAGTGGCAGGCGCCTGTAGTCCCAGCTACTCAGAAAGTTGAGGCAGGAGAATGGCGTGAGCCCAGGAGGTGAACCTTGTAGTGAGCTGAGATTGCACCACTGCCCTCCAGCCTGGGCGACTGAGACTCCAACTCAAAAAAAAAAAAAAGTCAGGAAACAACCGGTGCTGGAGAGGATGTGGAGAAATAGGAATGCTTTTCAACCATTGTGGAAGACAGTGTGGCAATTCCTCAAGGATCTAGAACTAGAAATAGCATTTGACCCCACAATCCCATTACTGGGTATATACCCAAAGGATTATAAATCATGCTACTCTAAAGACACATGCACACGTATGTTTACTGCAGCACTCTTCACAATAGCAAAGACTTGAAACCAACCCAAATGTCCATCAATGATAGACTGGATTAAGAAAATGTGGCACATATACACCATGGAATACTATGCAGCCATAAAAAGGATGAGTTCATGTCCTTTGTAGGGACATGGATGAAGATGGAAATCATCATTCTGAGCAAACTATTGCAAGGACAGAAATTCTAACACCGCATGTTCTCATTAATAGATGGGAAGTGAACAATAAGAATACTTGCACACAGGCAGGGAACATCACACACTGGGACCTATTGTGGGGTGGGGAGATGGGGGAGGGATAGCATTAGGACAAATACCTAATGCTAATGATGAGTTAATGGGTGCAGCAAACAAACATGGCACACGTATATATATGTAACAAACTGCGTGTTGTGCACACGTACCCTAGAACTTAAAATATAAAAAAGAAAAAAAAAATGAAAAAAAAAAAAAAAAGCTCAAGGCTGGGTGCAGTGGCTCACACCTGTAATTCTAGCACTTTGGGAGGCCAAGGCAGAGGATCACTTGAATTCAGGAATTTGAGACCAGACTGGGCAACATAACAACACCTCAGCTCTACTAAAAAAAGAAAAAAAAAAAAAAAAAAAGCCAGGTGCTATGGTTCATGCCTGTATAACCAGCACTTTGGGAAGCCAAGGCAGGCAGATCACCTGAGATCAGGAGTTCGAGACCAACCTGGTCAACATGGTGAAACTCTCTCTCTACTAAAAATCAGCCAGGCATGATGGCAGGTGCCTGTAATCTCAGCTACTCAGGAGGCCAAGTCAGGAGAACTGCTTGAATCCAGGAGGCAGAAGTTGCAGTGAGCCGAGATTGTGCCACTGCACTCCAGCCTGAGCTACAGAGCAAGACTCCATGTCAAAAAAAAAGAAAGAAAGAAAGAAAAAGAGAAAGAAATGAAAGAAAGAAGAAAAAAAAGGGAGGAGGAGGAGGAGGAGAAGAAGAAGGAGAAGAAGAAGAAGAAGAAGAAGAAGAGGAGGAGGAGGAGGAGGAGGAGGAGGAGGAGGAAAGGGAGGAGGAGGAGGAGGAGGAAGAAGAATTGTAAAAAGTTCAAAAGTGTTATTTTTTCATTCAACCAGTGAACATTTATTGAGCCTGCTGTATGTCTGTCAGTATGTATGTTAGCTTCTGTGTGGAAGTGTTTGTGTTTTCATTCCTCTTAGAAAAAATATCTAGGAGTATAACCCTGGGTCAAAGAGAAAGTACATGTTTATAAGAAACTGCCAAAATGTTTACAAAGTGGATGTACTTTGGATAAACTCTACAGGGACCTCAGCAATGTATGAGAGTTCAGTTTCTTCACACCCTTATCAGTACTTGATATTGTCAGTTTAATTTTAGCCATTCTACTAGCTGTGTAGTAGTATCTTATTGTGGCTTTAATTAGCATTTTTTGATGATTAATGATATTGAGTATCTTTTCATGTGCCCATATATCCTCTTTTTTGAGGAATCTGTTCAAATCCTTTGTCTATTTTAAAAATTAGGTTGTCTTTTCATTAAATGGTAAAAATGTTATATTTTCTAGATACAAGTCCCTTGACAGACATATGTATTGTGAATATTTTATTTTTCTTGCCTGGAGTAAACCCTACTTAACATACAGAATCCATTTTATATATTGCTGGGTTTTTAATGCTAATATATTAAGGATTTTTACATAGACATCCATAGGGAACACTGGTCTGTAGTTTACTTACAATGTCTTCATCAAATTTTAGTATCAGGATAATGCTGGACTCATATCTTCATTTTGTCTTCATTCTTAAAACATGATTTCACTAGACATAGAATTCTAGGATGACTTATTTTTCCCTTCAATATTTTAAAAATATCATTCCACTATCTTCTGAATTGCATATTGTCTGATGTAAGTCTGCAGTAACTCTTATCTTTGTTTCTCAATACATATGTGTACTTTCTTCCTCTGGCTTCTGTTAAATTTTTATCACTTGCTTTCAGAAATGTGATGTTTTTTGTTTTTGTTTTTGTTTTGAGACAGAGACTCACTCTGTTGCCCAGGCTGGAGTGCAGTGTGGCATGATCATGGCTCAGTGCAGCCTCAACCTCGTGGGCTCAAGTATTCTCTCACTGCAGCCACTGAAGTAGCTGGGACTACAGGCATGCACAACTACACCCAGCTAAGTTGTTTTTATTGTTTGTTTTGAGACAGAGTCTTGCTCTGTCGCCGAGGCTGGAGTGCAGTGGCACAATCTCAGCTCACTGCAACCTCTGCCTCCTGGGTTCAGGTGATTCTCCTGCCTCAGCCGCCTGAGTAGCTAGGATTACAGGTGCCTGCCACCACACCCAGCTAGTTTTTGTATTTTTAGTAGAGATGGAGTTTCACCATGTTGGCCAGGCTGGTCTCAAACTCCTGACCTCAGGTGATCTGCCTGCCCTGGCTTCCCAGTGTTGGAATTACAGGCATGAGCCATTGTGCCCACCCTTGTTTTGTTTTTTGTAGAGCCAAGGTCTCACTATGTTTTCCAGGTAGTCTGAAACTCCTGGCTCAAGTGATCCTCCCATCTCAGTCTCTCAAAATGCTGGGATTATAGGCACTCAGCCAGAAATATGATCATGATGTGTTTGGGATGGTTTTCTTTATGCTTTTCCTGCTTGGGCTTCAGGTAGCTTCCTGGACCTTTAGGTTTATCATTTTCATAAAATTTCGGGAAAAATTTGTTATTATTGCTTCAAATTTTTTTTCTCCGTTTTCTCCTTTTCTGGGACTCCAATTACATAAATGTTGTACTACTTGATATTGCCCTATAGTGTGGCATTCATGGAAGTGTACAGCTTGGATCTCCCTTCAAGAAAAAATTTATAGGCTGAGTGTAGTGGCTCACATCTATAACAGTGCTTTGGGAAGCCAAGGCAGGGAGGATCACTTGAAGCCAGGAGTCTGAGACCAGCCTGGGCAATGTAGACCCTGTCTCTACAAAAACTTAAAAAATAATAATAACCAGGCAGGGTGCCATGCACCTGAAGTCCTAGCTGCTCAGAAGGCAGAAGGATTGCTTGAGCCCAGGAATTTGAGGTTACAATGATCGCACTGCACTCCAGCCTGAGAGACAGAGTAAGACCTATCTCTAAAAAACAAAAGAAAGGAAGGAGGAAGGAAGGAAGGAAGGAAGGAAGGAAGGAAGGAAGGAAGGAAGGAAGGAAGGAAGGAAGGAAGGAAGGAAGGAAGGGAAGGAGGGAGGGAGGAAGGGAGGGAGGGAGGGAGGACTTGTAATTCAACTGCAAGGAGTGCAATTAGGTTGACAGCCTCTAGCTATTAGGGCTTTCAGAATCTGTCTCAGGATTCAAGCCAAATATAAGGTCTTCCTGAGTACCCTTCAGTCTACATTTTTGATCAACATGGAATTCTTCTAAAAGACAGACTGTGACCTGAAATACCCATTGGGTTGGCTGACTGTATATGAGATGCATGACAATCTGAGACTCTCTATAACCAATGTAGTTTCCACTCACCAACCCCTTTCTTTCCCCAGTTATCAGACCTGCCTTATGGTTTGCAGGCTTTTCTTACTCAATTTTCCTCCCTCCCCTTTAAATTTTCCCAAGCATTACTGTCCAATAAACCTCTTGCATTCCAAACTCCATGTCAGCATCTTATCCAGAAGACCCAATTGACAGAGTTAGTACCTAAAGTAGTCCAATAAAGCAGGAAGTAAAGACGAGGTTTTGGGACCAGATTACTCATTACCCAGCAGACAATGAGAACCTATCCTGTGGGTATGTAAGGCATGAATTGCCCCAAGTACAAAGTGGTGGCCCAGATACTAATGTCTTGCAGTGATTTATTTTTATATGTCCCCAGGCTTGATTTACTAGTTTTTATTGCACCTATATTCATAAGGAAACTTTCTTTAGATGTCTTTGTCTTGCCTCATAGAATGAGTTGGGAAGTGTACATTTCTTAGTCAGCTCTGGGAGGTATAACAAAATATTGTAGACTGAGTGGCTCAAACAACAGGCATTTATTTCCCACAGTTATGGAGGCTGGGAAGTTTGAGACCAGGTGGCCAGGATAGATGGGTTCTAGTGAGGCCCCTCTTCCTGCCTTACAAATGGTGACTTCCTGTTGTATCCTCATGGCAGAGAAAAAAAATTTTGGTGTCTCTTCCTCTTCTTATAAGGGCAATAATTCCACTGTGAGGGCTCTATCTTCATGACCTCACCTAAACTTAAGTATCTCCCTAAGGTCCCACATCCTAATACCTTAATTGGAGGTTAAGGCACCAGTATATGCATTTGGGATCTATCTATCTATCTATCTATCTATCTATCTATCTATCTATCTACCTACCTACCTACCTACCTACCTACCTTTCTTCTATCTATCTATCATCTATCTGTCTATCTATCTATGATTTTTTTTGGTAGAGTTTACTAATGGATTCTGAAGTCATCTAAACCTGGGTTTTTCTTACAATTTTGGGGGAATAATTTCAATACCTTACTTGCCATAGGTTTCTTCTGATTGTATATTTCCTCTTGAGCCATTTTTGTAATAGTTTTTGTATCTTTCTAGGGATTTGTAAATTTCATCTAGGTCATCTAATTACTGGGCAGTCAATTGTTCATAGCATTCCCTTAGATTCATTTTCATTTTTCAAGAGCAGTAGTATTGTCCACTCTTTCATTCTGATTTTAGTAATTTGAGTCTTCTCTCTTGATTTTCTCAGCCAGTCCAGCTAAACCTTGTCGATTTTGTTGACCTTTGATAAGAACCAAATTTTGCTTTCCCTAATGTTCTCTATTATCTATTCTCAATGCAATTTCCTTCCACCTCGTTTTTATGATTCTCTTCCTTTTGCTTGCTTTGGGTTTAATTTGCTCTTTTTTTCTTGTTCCTTAAGGTATAAAGTTATGTTATTAATTTTAAATCTTTCTTCTTGTTTATTGTGGTAAATATTCATAAAATTTACCATTTTAGCCATTTTTAAGTGTACAGTTCTGTGGCACTAAGATTTTTTAATTTTTAAATGTACTCACAGACATCAATTTCCCTCTAAGCACTGCTTTAGTCACATCTCACAATATTTGGTACGTTTTTTCTTTTATTAACCTCAAAAGAGTTTGTTATTTGACTCATTGATTATTTATGAATATTGTTCAATTGCCATATATTTATGAATTGTCAAAATTTTCTTTAAGTTCTAATTTAATTCTATTGTGACTGGAGAACACACTTTGTATCATTCCCATCCTCTCAAATTCATTGAGACTTGTTTTATATGGTATATCCTGGAGAATGTTCCATGTACTTTGGAAAAGAATTATCTATTCTGCTGTTTTGGAGTGGATTTCACAGATACAGTAGATCTAGTTGCTTTTTAGTGCTGTTCAAGTTTTCTATTTCCTTGCCAATCTTTTGTTATTCTATTCATTTATGCAAAGTGGAGTATCAAAGTCCCCAACTATTATTCTTTACTTGTCTACTTCTCCCTTCAATTCTGTCAGTTTTTGCTTCATGGATTTTGTGGTTCTGTTATTTGATGCATATGTGTTTAAAATTATTATAGCTTCCTGATGAGTTGACACTTTTATTATTATAAAATTTCCCTCTTTATATCTAGTAATGTTTTTTGAAAATAAATTTTTGTTGTTTCATCCCCTCAGTCTATGGTATTTTGTTATGGCAGCCCAAAATGACTGAGACAACATGTTTCTCCATTTTTAAAATTTCAACCTATGAATATCTTCGAGTCTAAAGTGTAACTCCTGTAGACAGAATGATTTGTTCAGATTCACGGGACAAAAACTAGAACTGTGATCTCCACAGAGGGTGCTGGTGAAATCAGCTCTCTCCGTCAGGGGTTGTAAAAAGCCCTGGTTTGTATCAGCTGCCAATTTCCATAATATACAGTTCTCTCTTAGCCTCCATGGGGGCTAGCCACCAAGAGGTTCTAGGACCTCTTGTGGAAACCAAAATGACGGATGTTCAAGTCCCTTATGTAAAAATGGCATAGTATTCACATATAACCGACAAATATCCTCCTCTATACTTTGATCTCCAGATTACTTATAATATCTAACACAATGCAAATGTTATCTAAATAGTTGTTATACTGTATTGTTTAGGGAATAAGAAAATAGTCTGTACATGTTCAGACACAGCCATCATATGCCTGACTACATTTTTGATCCATGATTGATTGAATCTGCAGATGTAGAACCTACAAACATGGCGAGTTTACTGCATATGAATGTTACTTATCCAGTCTGAAAATTTCTGTCTTTTGATTGGACTGTTTAATCCATTCACATTTAATGTTATATTAACATGGTTGGATTTATGTCTACCAGTGTGCTTTTATTTTTTATATGTCTCATTCTTTTTTTGTTAATTTGTTTCTCCTTTACCGTCTTCTTTGGCTATTTTAAAACAAATTTTAATTCCTTTAATGATGTTTTGAGGAATTTTCTTAGTGGTTGCTCTAGGGCTTCTAATATGCATCTTTATCGGAATCTACTTCAGATAAATACAAACTTAATTCCAGTGAAATATCAAAACTTTACTACTATATGGCTCTATTCCCTCCCCCACCCCATTATTGTTATACACAATAGGTTTACATGTTACAAACCCAAGAATAAATTGTTATACTTATTATATAATTTTTTTGTCTTTTAAAGGTAATTTAAAAAGAACAAGTACGTGTTTATAGTTTTTCATATGAGCCTTCTTATTTACTATTATGACTTTTTTCACTTCCTCCTGTGAATTTGAGTTACTATCTGGTGTCATTTCCTTACTGCAAAATAGCTTTGTTCCCATCTACTTTCCTTGTGTTGTTACAACGTTTCCATTATTGGCCCCAAAATACAATGATATGCATAATGCTTTATTTGATTGCCTTTTAATAAGAGAAAGGAAAATGAAGATGCAATGATATTCTCTTTTACACTTAATTACTTCTATGTAATGTCTCTTTTTTCCTGTGAATTCAAATTATTGTCTGGTGTCATTTGCTTTCAGTTTTAAAACTTTTAGTATTTGCTGAAAGGTAGGTTTGCAACCAATGAATTCTCATTTTGCTTATTTGAAATATCCATTTTGCTTTCAGTTTTGAAAGACAGTTTTGTTTCTCTTTCAAAACTTTGAATATGTTATCCTCTTCTCTTTAGCCTCCTTGGTTTTGCTGAGAAGTCAACTATTAATCTTATTGGGGATTCCACGCATCATTTTTCTCATGATAATTTCAAGATTTTTTTTTCTGTCTTTCAACATTCTGACGATAACATGTCTACTTATGAATCTCTGCATTTATCCTACTTGGAGTATGCTGAACTTCTGGAAATATGTTTTTCACCAAACTTGGGAAGTTTCTAGTCATTATTTCTTTGACTACTTAAAAAAAATCTCATTACACGTATGTTGCCCTTAATGGTGTCCCACATTATACGTGTCTCTGTGTGAGTTACTAAGATATCATTTGCACACCATATAATTCACACATATAAAATGTATACTTCAATGGTTTCTTAGTAAATTCCCAGAATTACACAACTATCACAATTTTAGAACATTTTATCACTCCCTGTCCTTTAGCAGTCCCCTATGTATTTCCTTTAAATGCTTTTAGCTCTAAGCAACCACTACTAATCTACTTTCATTCTTTCTAAATGCGCCTGCTGTTGACATTTCATATGAATGAACTCTTATGTTTTTGTTACTGGCTTCCTTCACCTAACCTAATGTTTCCAACATTCATCCAAGTTGTAGCATAAATTACTACTTCATTTATTTTTTTATGATTGAATAATATTCAATTGTACATATATATCACATTTATTTGTATATTCATCAGTTGATGGACTTTGGGTTATTTCCACTTTACACCACTATGAATAATACTGCTACGAACCTCCTTGTATAAATTTTTGTGTGAACACCTGTTCTAAATTATTTGGGGTATACACTTAGGAGAAGCAGCTCTGGGCCACAGGGTAACATTACATTTAACCTATTGAGAAAGTCCCATACTGTTTTCTGAGATGATTGTACCATTTTGCTTCCCAACAGTGTATGAGGGTTCCAAACTCTTCCTGGCCTCATCACCTGGGTTTTTATTTTCTCAACACCCATCCAAGAGGGTATAAAGTGGTATCTCACGTGATCTTGGTTTTCATTTCCCTAATAACTAATGATGTTGAGCATCTTTTCAGGTGCTTTTTGGCCATCTGCATGTCCTCTTTAGAGAAATGCTATTCAGATCTTTTGCCCACTTTAAATTGGGTTACATGTCTTCTAAGTTGTAAGGGTTCATTATTCTAAATTAAAATGCATAATCAGATGTATGACATACAATATTTCTTCCCAATCTGTGGGTTGTCTTCACTTTCTTGATGATATCCATTAAAGCAATAATTTTTTTCAAATTTCAATGAAGTTAAATTTATCTATAATGTGGTGTCAGTGAAAACAGCAGAGTAAAGACTTTGAAACTCTGCCCTAACATAAAAGCAATTAAAAGTCTGGCAAAGAAACTGTCAGAATCAACTTTTTTGGAACTTTAGAAACTAATCAAAAGCTTTCAGCATCCCAGGAAATGCTTACCCAAGAAAAATGGCTGAATCTCAGAACAACAGCTTTGTGGTATTTTAAGTTACTCTAGTCTCATTCTCCACTCCTTACCTCAGCAAAAGCCCTGAAAATAACAGCCCTCATTCCCAGTACTAGAGGAAGAACAGACTTCAATCACAAAACACTTTAACTATTTATACTGACCTGTCTGGTGGCTCCCTGGAAGACCAGCTCAGAAGGCCTGTCTTTATTTTGCCTAACTTGGAGTTGGTCCAGAGCTAAAGTTGCTAACTAGGGATAATGTTTAAAATATTAGCAGGCAAATGCTTTAATTGCTGCTGCCTGGGGTGACAGACAACAAATGGGACAGGCAATAGAATAACCAAAAAGCTTGGAAGAAAAGCCTGGGAAATGAGATGTCCACAGGGACTTTGGAAAGCTTTAACATATTCCTGAGAATTTAGAAGGTCACACTCATGCCCAGGGCCGTATGTGTGCTAAGAAAAGATGTGAGAAGGCCCTAAACTCTCACAATGGCCACTCTGGAGGCTGAAGGTGAAGGCAGAGTTGTAAGCCACCTGGCTGAATGTTGAAGATGTGTCACGAAAACACACAAGTCCCTTAGCAAACACTGGAAGATTTATTCATTCCAAGAGTTTATCTCTGTCTACTTATTAGTTGACCATTAAACTCACAGAACAAAGACTTTCATGGCCACAAATGGCAAAGAATACAAGCATTACAAAATCAGTTCAGAAAAGTCACTAGACAACAAGTACAAAATGCGGTAAGAATAACAAACCTGAGAGATCGGAGGGGAGAATCTGATTTTCAGTTGCCACATTACAAAATTCACACTTTTAAATTATTCAACAACAAAAAAATGAGATATGTAAAGAGGAAAGTATGACCCATACATAGAGAAAAAAGCAATAAACAGAAATTATCCCTAAGGCATCGTACATTTTGAACAAAGACTTCAACTCAGTTATCTTAAATATGTTCAACGAACTAAAACAAACCATGTTTAAAGAACTAAAGAGAAATACAGCTCAACCAGAAAGAGAACATCAACAAAGAGATAGAAATTATTAAAAGAACCAAATTGAAATTCTACAATTGAAAAGCACAGTAACTGAAATAAAAATTCACCAAAAGGGCTCAACAGTAGATGTAAGCAGGCAAAACAAAGAATCTGTGAACTCTAAGACTGATCAGTTGGCATACAGTCTGAGAAATAGAAATGAAACCAAAAAATGAACAGAGCCTGAAAGACCTGTAAGATACCATCAAGAATACCAGCATATGGCCAAACACAGTGGCTCACACCTGTAATCACAGTGTTTTGGGAGACCAAGGTAGGAGGATCCCTGGAGGCCAAGAGTTCAAGATCAGACTGGGCAACAAGCAAGATTCTATCTGTACAAAATTTTTTTTTAAAAGTTAGCTGGGCTATTTGGGAGGTTGTGGTGGAAGGAATGCTTGAGCCTAGGAGTTCAATGTTGCAGTGAGCTATGACTGTACCACTGCACTCCAGCCTGGGCAACAGAGCAAGAACCTGCCTTTCTAAAATAAACAGTAACAATACCGGCATACGCATAAGATGAGTCTCAGAAAGAGAGAAAAAAGATAATTCATCAGGAAGAATATCTGAATAACTGAAAACCTCCCAAATTTAATGAAATAAAAAAGAAATTTAATGAAAAACATTCATCTACCATTCTACAAAGCTCCAGAACCTCCAAGTAACATAAACTCAAAGATATGGACACTGGCACATTATAATCAAACTGCTGAAAGACAAGGACAGAAAGAGAATCTTGAAAGCAGCAAGAGAGAAAGAAGTGAGTCATCACATCCAAAGGACCTCAGGAGAATTAACAGCTGATTTCTCATTAGAAATCACGGATGCCAGAAGGCAATGGAATGACATATTAACAGTGTTGAATGGAAAATTAAAAAAAAAAAAAAAAACTATCAACCAAAAATTCTATATCCAGCAAAGCTATTCTTTTAAAAAGAAAAATTAAGATATTCATAGACGGACAAAAACTGAGTTTGATGCTAGCAGAATTGCTCTACAAGAAAAAAAAAAAGCTAAACGGAGTATCAAGCTAAAATCAAAGAACCCTAGACAGTAACTCGAACCCACACGAACGAAAAAAACAAAAACAAAACAAAACAAAAAAACAACACTGGAAAGACAAATATATTCACCAGCACAAATAAACATAAAAGAGTCTTTTAACTTGGAACACAAATGCTTTATTTAAGGGTGCATCTCAATTCCCATGTGGTGAGCAAAAAATAAAATAAAGGAGCAGATCCTGGCACACCATTCCCATTGGCCAAGTGGTTGAACCCTGCATCCAAGACCCAGTGAGCAGCCAAGTGAGGTGCAACCTCTGGGCCTCTCACTCTGACTCCAACAGAATAAGCACGTTGCCCTTGTGCATGGGGCTTTTTACATGGCAGATTTTGGAGCAGCAAGACAATGTATATCTGTTTGTAACTCTTGTTCTTCCCTCCTATCTGATTTTTAAAACTGCATAATTATAAAACTATGTTGATGGACACATAATTATTATAAAGATGTAGTTTGTGACAATAACAGCATGGGCAGAATGAAAAGTATATAGAGCAAATTTTTCACTATTGAAATTAACTTGAAATTAATCTGAAACAGATAAAACAGACTACTTTTACAATCTCCTGTAATAAAAATGCTGTCTTTTAAAACAAATTATCTATTGCATTTTTTTTTTTTGTTTTTGTTTTTGGTGTAATAGCTAAGAAAGCTTTGCCTAGAGAATGATCACAAATATTTGTTTATATTTTTTGTAAGAGTTTTACAGTTTTTGCTTGTATTTAGGTCTATGATCCACTTTGAGTTCATTTTTGTATACATAGTGTGAGGAACATTTTTTCTTCAAACTTATTTTTCTGTTTCACGTTGCATGTCTTCTATTAATCTATCTGCAGGTTTGCTGATTCTATCTTCTGCCAGCTCAAATCTAGTATTGAGCCTTTCTAGTAACTTTTTAAATTGTAGTTATCGTACTTTTCAACTTCAGAATTTTCATTTAGTTCTTAAAAAAAAAGTTCTCTATGTTCTCTACTTGGTGAGACATTAGAATACTTTCCTTAATTCTTTACACCTGGCTTTCTTTAGTTCTTTGGGTTTATTTATTTATTTATTTTGAGGTGGAGTCTCACTGTCTACCAGGCTGGAGAGCAATGGCACGATCTTGGCTCACTGCAACCTCTGCCTCCTGGATTCAAGCAATTCTCCTGCCTCAGCCTCCTGAGTAGCTGGGACTACAGGCACCCAACACCATGCCTGGCTAATTTATTTTTAGTAGAGGTGGGGTTTCATCATTTTGGCCAGGTTGGTCTCAAACTCCTGGCCTCAAGCGATCCACCCACCTCAGCCTCCCAAACTGCTGGCATTACAGGCATGAATCACTGCACCCAGCCTCTGATCACATAACAGCTGTTTAGCATTTATCCTAAATTTGGTATCCCTCAAAACAACTTTGTATTTCCTACATTTCTCTGTCATATGGGACACATACTTTTCTGTTTCTTTGCATATCTCAATTTTTGTGTTGAAACTGGACATTTTAGGTAACATAGGATCTCTGCACACTGACACACTGATCATCTTCCCTTTAGTGACTTGGCTTGACTAATTAATGTATGGCTTGAAGACTGCTTTCACTACTTAGGGAGTTTACAAGTTTGCCCTGCATTTGGCCAGGAACTTGTAGTTTAGAAGTTCTCTCTGGTCACTCCTCTGAGATGACAGCCTTCAGTATGCACACAGTCTTCCTGATGACAAGGAATGTCTGTAGTTTTATCTAGGTTGTCTCTTTCCCTGATTTTTTTTTTTTTTTTTTTAGACAGTCTCACTCTGTCACCCAGCCTGGAGTGCAGTGATGCAATCTCAGCTCACTGCAAGCTCCGCCTCCCGGGTTCACGCCATCCTCCTGCCTCAGCCTCCCATGTAGCTGGGACTACAGATGCATGCTGCCACGCCCGGCTAATTTTTTGTATTTTTAGTAGAGACGGGGTTTCACTGTGTTAGCCAGGATGGTCTCGATCTCCTGACTTTGTGAGCCGCCCATCTCGGCCTCCCAAAGTGCTGGGATTACAGGCGTGAGCCACCGTGCCTGGCCTCCCTGATCCGTTCTTGAAGCTTCTGGTTATCTGTTGGTATGACCTGGCAACTGTTTAACTTCCACTGTTACTGACTGCTCAACCTCCACTGTTACTGACTGCTCTACTGTTTTCTACAATACTCTAAAGTCTGTTACAAATAAAGTCAGGTCCTGTGAGAGTTAATTTTCAGTGTCAACTTGAATGGATTAAGGAACACCTAGAGAACTGGTGAACCATTATTTCTGGGTGTGTCTGTCAGAGTGTTTTCAGAGACTGGCATGTGAGCCATTAGACTGAATGGGGAAGATGTGCCCTCAATGTGACTGAGGCACAATCCAAACAGCTAGGAGCCTGGCCTGGACAGAAGGAAGAGAAAAAACTAATTCTCTTTCCCCGAATCTTCTCCTCTCAACCCCAACCGCATACCCCAGGAGCTGAGACAGCTTTATTCTCATGCCCTTGGACATCAGAACTCCAGGCTTTCAGGCACTTGGATTCAGGGACTTACACCCATCGCCCCTTGGTTCTCAGGACTTCTACGTCAGTCTGAGAGTTATACCATCAGTTTTCCTGGTTCTGAAGCTTCTGGACTTGGACTGAGTCATGCTACCACCATCACTAGGTCTCTAGCTAGCAGACAGCCTAGTGTGGGACTTCTCAGCCTCCTTAATTACATAATCCAATTCCCTCAAGACAAGACCTCTTACACTGGTTCTGTATCTCTGAAAAACCCTAATTCAGGCCTCTTGTAATGGTGTGTAGTCAGTTTTTGAAGCTCACTCCAACCCTCCACTGAACAGAACCTCTGTACCTTTATGCTATGGAACAGTTTGAGAGAATGGGAAATCAGCTCCTCAATGAATGCCCAAACCACAATCCTCCCTGTAGAACAGTTCTGTTGCAGGAAGAGGGGAATAGGGGTAGGGGTGGGGGACAAAGCTGTAAAAATGTAATCTGCCAAGTGGGTATATTTAGTCTTCCACTCAGAAATACTATGTATCTCCCAGTTACATCTTACAGGTTTGGTTTGGTGTCTGGTTTTGTTGTTGTTGTTGTTTTGCTTGCTGTTGTTTTTTGGCAGGCTCGTATTACTTTGTGCCTCTTATTATACACAGGTCTTATCAGCTGGGTGTGGTGGCTCACGCCTATAATCCCAGCACTTTGGGAGGCCAAGGCAGGTGGATCACTTGAGGTCAGGAGTTCGACACCAGCCTAGCCAACATGGTGAAACCCCATCTCTGCTAAAAATATGAAAATTAGCTGGGCATCGTGGTGGGCACCTATAATCCCAGCTACAGGAGCGGCACTTGAACCCGGGAGGCGGAGTCTGCAGTGAGCCAAGACTGTGCCACTGCACTCCAGCCTGGGCAAGAGTGAGACTCCAGCTCAAAAAACAAATAAATGGGTCTTCTTTTATTGTTTCCCAGTTGATTACTGTTAATTGTTAAGGAACGGTAATTTTCAGTGTACTCCTTTAAACTTTCAAGATATTAAAAGCATGTCATCTACAATTATGTTGGTCTCTCTCCCAAATTTAACTTTCATTTTGCTTTCCTATTCTTTGATATTAGCAATAGCTTATCATGTAATTGACGATAGCACGCAACATTTCACTCCTTAATTGAAAGACGTATTTCAAAAGCTGCCACAAAAACATAACCCTCACTTTTGGTTTAAGCACTTTAAAGTATATGGAAAAATTCTTATTTTAACACGTTAGAAATGTCTTCACTAAGTATTCAAATTGAGCACATTCTTGGCATCTCCTAAAATCATGACTTCTAAAATTGATGTACATTATATTTTTTCCACACTATTTACTTGAAAGTTTCCACTCTTGTAACAATTATTCTCTTTTCAAACAGAAAAGATTCCTAAATTTGGAGGCATTAACAGAAGCTTTGTTAAACTAGTCAAAAAGCACCTCAAAGATGACTTCATGAAATACTTCCTCCAAGATACTAATTACTTCTCAATTCTCCACTTATTGAGCGAGGCATACATAAATTAATAAACATCAAACTCAACCATTTCAACTCTCCATTATAGGGGAAATTTTCCACTAATGCCATACTCTGCGAACTAGCAACAACCAGCACCCTGAAAAATCCCCCCAGTAAGTTTTGCTAGATGAGATCCCTAATGGGTCAAGGTAAATATGCTGACAGCAAGGATCCTAAGAAGATGCTAAGGCAAAGAACAGAGCAAATGTCCCAAATGGCTCTGTTAAGAAAGTTAAGGAAGGAAGTAGATGTCAATGGTGAAAAGGAATCTTATTTTTTAAAAATCAAGATAAGTTGTATGGAATTAATATATAATATTCTGTTTTTAATTCACCTCCATTTTCTCCCATCCCAAGAACTTCTATTACTTTTTCTTAACAGCTATTTCAAATCACTATATCTAAGTCCTTTTCCCAACGAACCTGCACATAATTTCTCACAGCATTTCTGCTCTCATTTTTAATCCCTTCGTAAGTTGCATTACTCTTAGCACACAAATGACCTATTTTACCCACTAACCACTGTCATTACATTTACAGTCTCTTCATTTTTATACAAATACATCTACCCTAGAAACTTTATATACATACATTTTAGTTCGTACACTTTGTAGCCCTTTTACACAGGTGGAGTACATCACCAAACTTATCAAGCTTGTGTTTTGTAATAAAAATCCCACTCTGAAAGCAGACTTTAGGGAATTCAAGCAACAGTTGGTAAACTATGCCTGGTAGCCCAAATTCAGCCCACTTCCTGTTTTTGTAAATTGTTTATTAAAACATAGCCACACTAATTAATTTATATATTGTCTACAGTTGTTTCTGCGTTGTGAGAATTGAGTAGTTAAGGACAGAAACTAGAAGGCCTACGAAGTTTAAGTTATTTATCTGACCCTTTATTGAAAAAATTTGCTAGCCCCTCAATGAAAACATTTTTCATTAAAAAATGTATTACATTTCAATTCGTATTACTGAATACTTAGCAAGATAAATTCTTTGAAAAGTGAATGCTTTTTAAGTAGATGCCAAATAGTGAGAGACGCATTTCAGTGGAGATGGACAAATTGGAAAAAATAAAACAAATTCCTGACCCAGAATTTCAACTGCAAAACTAAAACTAACTCTTCAATTGTAATAAGAACCTTGAACTACTGAATATATTTTGGAAAGTCCTCTTTGAAAAGCCACAAAAAAATAAAGGATACAGGATTTTGTTTTGGATTTTCTGCAATGGCAAAAATGAAGCTCTAAGCAGGTTTGCCTCCCTCAGAATAACCCTAAGTTAACAAAATCAGAAAAAGTTCCAACTAGAATATCTGGAGCATGAAGCTTAAATGGCTGTTAAAACTTTAAGGCAAGAAGTACATATCTCGACATTATTTTCCTGATAGGGCTATTCTGAAATGTAATTTTATAGTGCTGCGAATATTAGCAGGGAAGTTCCTTCTCTCTCCTCTCTATTTACAGCAAATGATGCCACTGTAACAAACAGAGCATTTTATGTATGTAACAATCAGAGCATTTTATTTTTATTGCCGTTAGGGCACTGAAGACTATAAGCCTCTCTATGGCTTACCTTGCCAGCATAACCATAGTAAAATTATGGTATCTGTTACCTTTCTTAAACAATATATCATCTATGATTTGGGGAAGAAAAAAAATCCCACACTTTATCTTGTACAGTTAACTAGCATTGAAAAAACACATACACTTTAAAATCTGTATTTCCTAGTTAGGGAATAAAATGTCCATTAGATTTTAGCACAGTAAAAAAATTCTTGTGTAAACACAAACTTAAGATAAATTTAATTGAAAATGCTCATTACAGAAATTAACAATGCTTACCATTCTTTAAACACCATATACATTATTAATATATACTGTATATTTCCAATTAACTCCATTCTTAGGCTCAATTTAAGAAACACAATTGTAACATTTTATACAAAAAAATACTTCACTAAGAAAGTAGACAAACTGCACAAAACAGTACAAGTATAATGTGCATAGCAAGATAGCTTGAAGCATTCTATGTATGGCTTTCTTTAAAATAAAACTATTAGGGGAATGGGCCCATTTGGGACCTACTGTTACAGTTGACATATGTAAACGGTTTCACATCTTTTTTAGGCACTTGCTAACAATAGTGTTCAATCCCTGAAAAACGAATTTACCTCAAAAACAAAATCTACATCTGAAATAAAAACCAAGAAAATAACATGGGTAAAGTCTTATATATTCCTTTTAAAGTAAACAACCAGTTTTATTAGTGCATGCACAGAACTAAACTGAAAGAAAATAAACTTATGCCAAAAATTTCTGTGCAAAATTTACATAAAAGGTACAAAAATATGTACAGATTTAATTTGATATATACAGAAAAGAAGCCCTGAAGTTTTCATCAATCAATGAAAATGTCATTAACACTTGTAACAATGTAACAAAAAATCATGTAGCACGTAATTTTGTAATACAAGAACTCCATCATCCAAAGATCCAACAAAATTTGATTCAAACTTACAAGGTGAAAAATCTAAATCTATGATTCTGTTGTCATCATGAAAACATCCATTTTAAAACTCTGTTGGGCATGTCCCTTAGGAATCTATCCCAAGGTTTTATGCACTGCCTCTGGGTCCACTGTTGATGCTTCCTTTTTCAAATGCCAACAATCTGTATATATGTTTTGGGTTGTCAGTCACACTGAGAAGCAGCTAACCGAAATGGTTTGTCCTAATTTGGACATGTTCAAATAATAAAGTAAATACAGACAAAAATACATTGTTTTGGTAAAAAATTTTAACTTTCAAGAAAAGCCACTTCCTTGGAAGTGCTCCTATGTTCCATTCTTTTTAAAGGGATGGGAACCAAGAAGAAAAAATGGCCATTTGTTTATGGTGGACAAACAACTTAAATGAGATAAGCATAGTTCTGTGCCAGGGGATCATCAGAGAACATAATCAAATTCACAACTATGTTCAAGTTCTTTAACCAAACTTTCAATGAGACAAAAAGTTTAAATTCTTCTCTTGAAGCTGCCCATCTACTGAAATGTTTGACATAGTCATTTAGAAAAAGAAAATCACCTTGGGAGAGTGTTCCCAATCTCTGATACGTGACAGAGTTCAACTGGAAAACAAATTTACTTGCCAAAAACTCTTCAAGCATTATATGAGGTGTAACTGTAGTGAGTTAAATGTATTTTCAAGGAGCCTAATATCCTTCAAAATAACTATATTTAGCAGACATAGACTAACTTCTTTACCCAAATTCTCTCAAAGTATCTTCACAAATGTGAGAAACTCCTTCAGTTCTATGATGAAAGAGCTCTCCATCTCCAGAGGAGCTACACTTAGATGCATAAGGCTGGTGGAAGAAGAGAGGGAATGGGGGTGTCAGCCATTACCCTCTACTAAGAGTCACTAAAGAACTAAAGTGGGAAAATTGTTTTATCAAAATTTTCTTTAGCCCTAACTTCCCAAGAACACGTTTAAAAAATTAAATCAAGGTACTTCTGTGCTGTGATTAGTTTCTTTCAAAACTTCTGAGTGCAGGGATAGCAGTTTCAAATATCATACATACAACTTTTACTCTTCCACAGAAATATAATCAACTTTTTAAATGTTCAATTTCAGGTACTATACTGAAGTAGAAAATGTCTGCATTACGGTAATTCAACCCATTGTTTTCTCCTAAGGTAATTTTACTTCTCTTTTCCTTGGTAATTATGGTCAACTATTCTAACATGTTCCAATCCCGAGTAGCTTCCATTAAATGTCTCTGCCCATGACCAGCCCAAGTATCCTGATTGTCAAATACTCTACCACAAAACCAACAGTTAAATTTAGCCTTCAAAATATTTTCAGAGGTAGTCTTCACAATCTGGTAATTGTTTTTGCTTGTCTTTTTGAGTGTTAATTTTAGCACAAATCTTTCTTTCACAGAACTAACAGGTTTAAATGTTTTGTGCCTCTTGGAAAAATCATCGTAAGTTGTTTTAGGAGGGTTATAACAAACTGGTTTCAGTAAAGCATTTATAGTTCTTTTTGACAATGAAACCTTAAGTACACGTCCATTAAATTTAGCAATAGTTTTCATTACACTTACTACTTCTGGTGCATCTGCATCAGGATGATTCAAAACTACAACTGGTTGGTTCCTCCTAGGACATTTCACAAGCTGTTTAGAACTAAAAGGGAAAAGCCGCAAAGTTCTGACGGAATCTTTTGAAAGCCTAGGTCTGCTAAATCCAAATGTTTCACGGACATCTTCAGGTTTTGCCTTTTCTTTACACTTCCTATGCAATGTTGCTTTTCTTCTTGGAGGTTCTTGGTAACTATCCCTACACTTTCGTTTACAGTTTCTGTTTTTAGATACAAAGGCAGTTTCAGAATCTTTACTTCCATGAGTTTTTGTTTTTGAAAAAACTTTTTTGGAAGTCTTTTTTCTATTGAAGTTCCTCTCAACTGTACAATTTGTTTTACACCTTAATACTCTCGACTCTGAACAGTCACTGACACATATTGGTTCCGCAGAAGATTCTGGGCATGTTGCAGTAGAAGTTATCACAATTTCATTTGCTGGCATTAAGTCATCTAGTAAGAAGGGTAAGGCATCTCTAGAAGATTCTGGCTCTTTCTGCTCTCCTATAATCTGATTAGATGGTACATTGTCTTTTTGCAATGAGGATGCAGAGTTGCTTACTGACAGATTATTAGCAGCAGTCACATTTAAAACAGGGTTAAAAATTTTCAGCAATATTCTTTGTGGTGTTCCTTCAGGTTTCTTTGGCTGTATATTTTGATAAGTACTATTTTGGACTAATTTGGGCTTAAGCAGCTCAGTTTTATTTGGCATCACACACTTTAAAAAAACAGCTTGTTTGCCATCAGGCAAGAAGGTATAAAGAGGTGGTTTTGGAAAAATCTCATTCTGCTGTTTTACTGAATCAGAGATATTTAACTTAGTGCTCTGTTGCTCAGATAGCACGTTAGGAATAAGAACAGCTTTCACAGAACTTGTTGGTTTCAAAATGTAAGGGCCTTTTAATGGCAAAGTATTTTCTGAGCTACTTTTCATGCTCAAACAACTGCCAATGCTGGAACAAAGTCCAGGTGTAAGACAATTATTGTTTGGTTCTACCTTCAAAATAGGTGTTTTGCAAGGCTCCTTAGTCACAGTTGCATGAGCTTGGGCACCCTCGGTTTTGACAGCGGAAACACCTTCAAGTTTCCCATTATTAAGTGTTAAAATCATCCCAGGTTTCTTGTTGACAACAAGGGAAGCAGGGATACCTTGTGAATTAACCAATGGAAGTGCATTTCCGGGAATAACCGGTAGCCCAGGCTTGTTAGTAATGTTCAATGGTATTAAAAATCCTTTCGAAGTCTGAACAATTATAGTTTTTTTTTGTTCTGAATTTAAAAGTGGACTCTGCATATAAAAAGAACCTAAATTTTGTGTGGTGGCTCGTAGTTTGTCTTTTACAAGCTGCTGTGTTATTATTGCATCTGACTGAGTCTTAAGTAATGTGCCAAAACCTGAAATTCTAGGCATCTTCTCTGAATCTCTCACATCTTGTGGCATTGATGGCACTTGTTTTTCTTTTCCAAATTTCAAATTCAAATCATTTGTAGGCACATTCATACCCACACTGCCAGGTGGAACTGGGAAGATGCCTTGCACTTTGAAATCTTTCGAAGATTCAACAATTTTGCTTTCTCCCTCATGTTTTTGAAATGACTGGTCACAATGAAGTGGTAGGCCTTTATTTGGAGTGTTACTAGAGTCTTGTTTTACATCAGGTTTTATTTTCAATACATCCTGAAGCAATTGGTTTACTTCAGGTGGCAGAAATTCTGATGCCTGTTGGCTCTGGAGAGAGAAAACAGATGTGATTCTAGGCATCATAGGTGAATCGACATTAGAAAAGTCATCCCATTTAGATTTTTCAGTCGCACACTCTAAATTTTGATTTTCATTACTGTACAGGTTTTGTCCATCAATGTTTTGTCCTTTTTCTAAAACATACTGTTCTTCAATTTCAGATTTTGTTTTTAAAGTTCCATCTTTATCATTTAAAAGGCTAATAGATGCTAACAGGCTATCTGGTTTTGAGGTCTCCTGCCTCACTAGTGATAAAAATGATTCACTAATTGGTTGTTGGACAACTGTTTTGCTGGATGAACATTCTCTTTGAGGGTTTTCATACACTGCTGTTCCTGAAAACCTACGACGTTTATTAGAATTATTCACTTTTGAGTAATTATGAAAAGGTAATGATCCTTGGTTGGAGGATTCAACAGGTAGCTCAGAGTTGACATAATTAATGCAATAATTATGCATATCTCCACTGCTGTATGCATTTGGTTTGGCAACACAGTTGACTTTATCTGGACTTTTAATGGTGGTACCTAATACCTCGGGGTAACTCTGAGTGAGATGATTTCCCCAGAAGTCAACATTATCTCTTGTTTCAAATTTTGTGGTCAAATTCACTGATGATGTAACCAATTCTGACATTGTTGACAAAGAAGACACACTTTTCTCATTATCCATTGTTTGAAGCTTATTATTCCTTTGAGATATCAAAGTCATTTCTTTTTCTGAACTTGCTTTCCCTGAAAGTATAGAAGATGAACACGAAAATGGAGTAGCTGCTTTCATATAAACTGTGTCATTTAACTCAGTTGTTACTCCTGTCAAAAATCCATTAGTGTCCAAAGTCTGGGGCTGCAAATTAGCAGTACTGTCCTTTGCAGCACCTGAGTGTGAGTCTGGTGAACATGTATTTTGTTTGATAGGCACCAATTTTAATACAATATGCTGTTTTCCATCCATCATCCTGAAGCCCATAAACTTAGCACTATAGTTAGGGGGAACTGCTATTTTATTATTTTTCAGCATTAACAGCGTAGGTCCTAGTACAGCAGTCTTCACGAAACCTGAACTAGCATTTGGTCCCTCTTCAGCTCTATTACCTTGCCCAGTGGACACAGGGGTTGGCTTCTCTGACTCTGATTCAGGGGCTTTATCATTACTCTCACAGTGTAGTCCTTCATCCTTTTCTTCACTTAAATGCTCTTGAACAACATGGCTCTGGTCTTCAGATTTCGTCTGTGTTTTGTTCAGTTTTTGAAGCACTTGCGTGTTCTTTTCTATAATTCTATCACTTCCACTGTTAATTTTCTTACGTTTCCAGAATGTCTTCCTTGATGCACCTATTTTATATCTTTTCAGTATTAGCTTAAGTCCTGCTGAAGTCTTTGCCATTTTTTTTTCATATTTGTCTTTTTCCAGTTTTTCTTTTGCATATAAATGTTCTTTGTGCAAAGTTATAACATGTCTTACAAGGTGTTCTCTCTTGGTGGCACCATAGCTACAATATTGACAAGTGAAGGGAAAAGTACCAGAATGAATATGAAGGTGCTTCTGAAGCTCTCCTTTGGTAAAACATACATGATGACATTTACCACACTTATAATGAATTTCGTTATGTCTATGAATGTGCTGAACAAATGTGCCAACATCCTGGGTGGAGAACTTACACTTTTCACATTGAAAATTACCATTAACACAATGCGTGGATGTGAAATGCTTTGTCAAGTTCAGTAAAGTATATACACTCTCATTGTTACAAATGTCACATTTTACTAAAGTGCTTCTATGGGTTCGTCTGTGTTGTTTAAATACCTGAAAGTCATTTGCTGAAAAGCTACACATTTCACAAGGATATGAAGGTAATTCGCCATGGTGCCACATTTGAAAGTGTTTCTGCAAATCATTTGGACTATATCGAGTGTTGTCTCGGCATTTTAAACAGCTGAAATTGAGTATTTTTGCAGACATTTTTATACCCTCTTCTTCAGCTCTCTCAGACTTATGAAGCAATGTACACTCCTCTACACAGCTTACAGTCTTTATACTGATAGATTTTCTTGCAGTCTGCTGTTTACTCTGAAATAATTTTCTGTATTTGTCAACTTCATGTTTCAATAGGACTTCATTTGGAATATTTATTTTTGGCAAATGAATTTTCACATTTTTTAGTTCATAATGAATACTTTCTGAAATTTTTGGTTTAAGCACTGATCTATCAACTATCTCATTTTTCACATCATAATCTTTTTTTAAAGTAGTTTGTTTTTCATCACAAAATAACTCTTTCTGTTCAGATGGCATGATTTAACCAAAAAAGTCCCAATTTCTTTTTTTCTGAAAACTCTTGAAGTTATCTGTAATTTAAACAGGAAACGATACTGTGTAGAGACATCTTCAAAATACAGGATTTTTCCCACAATAACTCACCTAAAATTAAACAAAGAATTGAAATTCTCATCATAAAAAATAATAGTAAATTTTGTATCTGTAAGTTCATTTTGGCACAAAGTAGGAATGTTAATCAAAAACACAAATTAAATATACAAAAGACTTGTTAAGTATTTTAAGAACAGCTTACCAAGAAGTAATAGTTTGAAGTAAAAATAACACTAATCTGGAAGTCAGGAAATGCAAGCTCTAGTTCCAGCTCTGCTGTGTGACCTTGGGAAAGCTTCAACTTCTCTGGACCTCAGTTTCCTCATCTAAAGAAAACCACAGTTGGATAAGTACGCTCAAGCGCTAAGATTTTTATATTAAGGTGATAACACAGTTTTTAAACAAGACTTTAAAAATCTCAGAATCCTAAAAAGTTCCAATTACACACATGTGGTTTATCCATATACTATTAACTTTTTCATTTGCTTAGTTGATCTAATAGCTATTCCCTGTGAGAATCCCAACAGACTTCTCTCCAGATTTTCTACTTCCTTAGCTCCTCAGAGATAATCTACAGTTAAAACAAAAGCTTCATTCATCTAACAGAAACAACCAAAGACAGTATCTGCTTATCATTACTAACAGGTTAGCAAACAAACAAACAAAAAGAACAAAGAGGAAGAAATTTAAAAGAACAGCAGCACCATTTTCCTGGTGTAGTCCTAAAGTTTATCTACTTACTACCTTTCTGGTTCCCTACCATTTTGCTATGTGGATTTATATCCCTAGAACTCTAGCCAGATGACAGCAAGGAAAAGCCCTTGGCAGATTAGAACATACCCATCACTACCTACCTGCATTAATTCAAGCACTTACTGGTCATGTTACTTTAGACAAGTCTCAACCTCTGTGTCTTAGTTCCTTCATCTGTAAAATGGGGGAAAAAATTAGTACTTCCCCTATGTCTTTCACAATGTTGTTGTGAATATAAAATGAGAAAATACATGTAAAAATATCCTTAAAAGTGCTATATAAATCATAGCTACCACTATTACTCTATGTGATTATCATGTGTGGGACATAATATATTGTTGAGACAGGAATCTGAATACTGAAGGTTCAGTCATTAAAATATCAAATTGCATTATTAGAAAAATTACATGTTTTTAATTTTGTGCTATATATATATGAATAGACAAAATCAGATAAGCTAAACAAAACATAGTATAAATCACATTAAGCTCCCCTTCCATAATGTCTATCCAAAGGTCTCAGCTTTAAACTTCAATTAATCTAAATACCTATGAACTTTAGTGTTTTAGAAATCCTTTACTGAGGGAATGATTAAAAGTTGAATTACTTACATATTAAGAGATCTATAATAAATTAATCAGAAGGATACCAATTATTGAATTGTTTTACATGCCACGACTAATACAGTAAAATGTGAATCTAGAATGGGACGTTTGTCATAAAACTTTAGTATTACAAAGAAAAAGTAATACAAGATGAAGGCCTTATGAAGGGTTTTTAGGGCCCTAAAACAAGAAAAGCTGAAAAAGTAACTGGAACTGTCAGGAAACCAGGAGAAAAGGCTGAGAAGAATTATCTGACTGCTATTCTTAAACAAAGATGGGGCTTACAGATGATTTCAGAATGACTAGCAAAGCAGAGCACTTGCCTTTCTAGGAGAATGAACTAGACACTAATTACCAGTAAGAGAAGGCTCTACAATCCAACAGTCAGGTTTTAACTCACTGCTTTGTTAAGAGAAAAGAAAAGAAAAAAAGAAAAGAAAGAAGAAAGGAAAGAAGGAAAAAAAAGAAAGAAAAGAAAGGAAGGAAGGAGGGAGGGAGGGAGGAGAAAGAAAGGAAGGAAAGAAGGAAAGGAAAGGAAGAAAGAAAGAGAGAGAGAAAGAGAAAGAAAAGAATGATGACAGGGTCTCACTCTGTCGCTCAGGCTGCAGTGCAGTGGCGCCATCACGGCTCACTGCAGGCTTGACCTCCCAGGCTCAGGTGATCCTCCCACCTCAGCCTCCTGACGAGCAGCAGGGATTACAGGCATGCGCCACCATACCCAACTAATGTTCTGCATTTTTTGTAGAGATGAGGTTTCACCATGTTGCCCAGGCTAGGTGTAGAAAGAATTGTATGAGTTTATTAAAAAGAAAGTAGTATTACTAAATCAAGTGTTCAGTTCTCCTTCAGGGACTAGGGCAAGAGTGGGGAAATGGAATATATGTAGAGGTAGGAAATCAAACTGTCTAATCTTGTAAGATACTCTAATATGTAACTCAGGAGTCAAAATGGTTGTGAAATAAAACATAACAGCTTTGGCTTCCTTCTCTAATAATGTCTCACTTAGACTTTGAGAATAGGATTATTAAAATGTAATACACACTTTTTCTGTTTGAGTATCAAAAAATTTTAAGATGCCTAGCAGATGGAAACTCAGTATTTACACTGCTTATGTCCTATTTCACATTTGACACCTCTTCTGTGCTACTGGAGTTTTCATGTGTTTTCACTAGTTTCAACTTCAAATACAAGAGGTTCAAAAGCTTCACTGGGAACATTTTTGTAAGTCAAAAAAATGGCATTAACAATAAGGATAAAAGAGACCATCTTATTAGGAAATCCACTTAGCTCTTACTTAAGCTTGGTAACTGTTAAATAAAGTTGAATGTCAATCTTTTTCGTATTCAATGGCATATACAATATAGCACTAGAGGAGTTTGTGTATTTTAGGTAGTTTGGGGTTATTTGCCCTCAAATTTTAAGTTTCTCTGGAGAGTCTATTATATGTCTTCAATTATGTTCAATTTGTTGCATGGGGAAGCAATCTGTGATGGTTAATTTTAGGTATCAACTTGACTGGATTAAGGAACACCTAGAAAACCGGTAAAACATTACTTCTGGGTTTGTCTGTGAGGGTGTTTCCAGAGACCAGGATGTGAGTCAGTAGATTGAGTGTGGCAGATTTGCCTCAGTGTGGGTGGGCACCATCCAATCGGCCAGGGGCCTTGGCAGAACAAAAAAGGAGAGAAAAGGATTTCCCCTGCCTCTCTCTTGGAGCAAGGATACTCTTCCTCCTGCCCTTGGACATCAGAACTCCAGGCTCTCTAACCTTAGGACTCCAGGACTCAGACCAGCAGCCCCGCTTTGGTCAGGCCTTTAGCCTCAGACTGAGAATTGGACCATCGGCTTCCCTGGTTCTGAGGCTTTTGGACTTGGACTGAATCACACTACCAGCATCCCAGGGTCTCTAGTTTGCAGACAACCTGTTACAGGATTTCTCAGCCTCCATAACCGCATGAGTCAATTCCCTTAATAAATCCCCTCTCATGTATTTTTATATCTATCAATCCATATACACTCAATGCTGCATAATTATGTTTTAGTCAACAATGAACCAAATAAACGTGGTCTCAAGAGATTATAATACTGTAATACTGTAATTTTGCTGCATCTTTTCTACATTTAGATACACAAATACTCATCATTGTGTTACATTTGCATACACTATTCAGTACAGTCACATGCTATACAGGTAGCCTAGAAGCAGAAGGCTATACCACATAGCCTAAGTGTGTAACAGGTTCACCATCTAGGCTTTTGTAAGTACACTCTGATGTTCACACAATGACAAAATAACCTCATGACTCATTTCTCAGAACATATTCCCATCGTTAAACAAGGTATGACTGTGTATGTATCTTATTGGTTCTGTGTCTCTGGAGAATTCTGACTAATACACAAACATGATATCTGACAGTAATTTATACAAAGGTTGCCACGTATGGACAAAACATGTTGCGAACATCTCAACATAAAAAAAGAAAAATTTTATTACAATTGTAATCCTCCAACCTATGAGCTAATGTTCTTTTTACTACAGTCCAATCTCTACCCACCAACAAAGACTGCTGGTTTTATTTATTTATTTATTTATTTATTTATTTATTTATTTATTTATTTTGAGACAGTGTCTCGCTGTCGCCCAGACTGAAGTGCAGTGGTGTGATCTCAGCTCACTGCAGCCTCAACCTCCCGGTCTCAAGTAATCCTCCCACCTCAGCCTCCTAGGTAACAGGGACTATAGGTATACACCATCACAGTACACTAATTTTTGTATTTTTCTGCATAGATGAGGTTTTGCCATGTTGCCCAGGCTGGTCTTGAACTTCTGAGCTCAAGTGATCCACTCGCCTTGGCCTCCCAAAGTGCTGAGATTCTAGGTGTGTGCCACGACGTCCAGCCCAGATTACTGGTTTTAAATGTGCTAAACTACTGCCTTCTATATATTTATTATTACAGCATAAGACTTGACCAACATCTCAATAAGTCTTGAAATAATACAATTTTGTAAAAGTATTACAATAATCTGTAGTTTCCTATAAGAACATGGCAACTGAAAACATCTGACTTCCTCCTCCTCCTAACTGCCTAATGAAACAACCAAACAATATAACGTAAAAACTCCTACAAAATGGCTAGGAACTAGAAAAACATTCCATATACATACAGCAAGGTGTCTGATAGGAAATGGTCTGGTGAGAGGGGAGTAAAAACAAATGCCTACCCACTGCCAACCACCATTTTTAAAGAGGGAGTTCACGAGGAACATTCATCCAATCAATATTTAATGAGGATCTGCCCATTATGCCCCAAGTAAAGAAGTGAGAGATATAATTCTGACTACTCCTACCCCTAAACATACCTTGGAAGATAAAGTGAGGCCTGAGTGAAAAAAAGCTGGAACACTTTGGGTGACAGAAGGCTCAGGCTGAGGTACAAGGAAGAAGGAAATTAATCCGGAACTTCAAGCTAGGTCCAGAGGCCAGAGTAGGGGATTGTTAGCACCAACTGTCAGGAGAGATGCAAAGAGGACATTATTTCTGAACAAAGATGAATCTTCCTACACCCATGGCTATCTTCCTCTGCTCAAGAGCCCTGTCCTTTTGCCACATAACTGAATTATCTCTACGCTGTCAGAAAAATAAATGAGGTTAAATCTCAACTTCCCCTTCTCCTAACAAAAACACTGAGAAAATCTTGGTGTATTCTCTAGGAATTCATCTTAACCACCAATGCCAACAAAAAAAGGTAAGTAGGCAGAAACATCACTGGATACAGCAGCTCTAAAAAGAGAAAATAATCTGAACCCTCTGAGAAACCTCTCCCCTGTTCTCCCATCCAGCTGTGACCATAATGAAAGTTATTGCAGTAAGGCCAGGAGTAAGTGGCTCACGCCTGTAATCCCAACACTTCGGGAGGCCAAGGAGGGCAGATCACCTGAGGTCAGGAGTTTGAGACCAGCCTGGCCAACATGGTGAAACCCTATCTCTACTAAAAACACAAAAATTAGTCAGGCATGGTGATGGGTGCCTGTAATCCCAGGTTCTCAGGAGGCTGAGGCTCAAGAATCACTTGAACCTAGGAGGCAGAGGTGGAGACTGCAGTGAGCCGACATCACGCCACTGCACTCCAGGCTGGGTGACAGAATGAGACTCTGTCACAAAAAAAAAAAAAACAAAAACAAAAAACAAAAAGAAAGCTACTGCAATTAAAAGAAAAGAGAAAACTTAAAAAAAAATCAGATAATAACTAGCATATTGAAAAAAAGAGCACATTGAGGGCCGGGCGCGGTGGCTCAAGCCTGTAATCCCAGCACTTTGGGAGGCCGAGACGGGCGGATCACGAGCTCAGGAGATGAAGACCACCCTGGCTAACCCGGTGAAACCCCGTCTCTACTAAAAAAAAATACAAAAAACTAGCCGGGCAAGGTGGTGGGCGCCTGTAGTCCTAGCCACCTGGGAGGCTGAGGCAGGAAGGCAGGAGAATGGCGTAAACCCGGGAGGCGGAGCTTGCAGTGAGCTGAGATCCGGCCACTGCACTCCAGCCTGGGCGACAGAGCGAGACACCATCTCAAAAAAAAAAGAGCGTATTGACTGTCATAAAAGAGAGAACAAAGTAGATGCGCGAGGAATAATGATTTTGAAAATGAGAAAAAATTGTACCTAGGTTTTTGTTTGTTTTCAATAAGACCTAAATTTTTTTTTTGAGACGGAGTCTTGCTCTGTCGCTCAGGCTGGAGTGCAGTGGCCGGATCTCAGCTCACTGCAAGCTCCGCCTCCCGGGTTCACGCTATTCTCCTGCCTCAGCCTCCAGAGTAGCTGGGACTACAGGTGCCCGCCACCTCGCCCGGCTAGTTTTCTTTTGTATTTTTCAGTAGAGACAGGGTTTCACCGTGTTAGCCAGGATGGTCTCGAGCTCCTGACCTCGTGATCCGCCCGTCTCGGCCTCCCAAAGTGCTTGGATTACAGGCTTGAGCCACCGCGCCCGATTTTTAAAATCAAAGGCTCTCCAAATACCAGGCAAGATTACAAGGTAGAAGGAGAATATAAAGCTCAGAATCTACAACTTATTCTTGTAAAAATTTCTAGCTTAAAAGATAAAAATGAAACGCTATCCAAAAAGGTGGTGATAGTCACCTAAAAAAAGGGATTTTTCATCAGCAACACCACCTTTAATCAGATATCAATTTTTTAATTTATTTTTATTTTTATTTTTTTTGAGACTGAGCCTTGCTCTGTGGCCCAAGCTGGAGTGCAGTGGCGCAGTCTCGGCTCACTGCAAGCTCCACCTCCCAGGTTCACGCCATTCTCCTGCCTCAGCCTCCCAAGTAGCTGGGACTACAGACACCCACCACCACGCCCGGCTAATTTTTTTTTTGTATTTTTAGCAGAGATGGGGTTTCACCATGTTAGCCAGGATGGTCTCAATCTCCTGAACTCATGATCCACCTGCCTTGGCCTCCCAAAGTGCTGGGATCACAGGTGTGAGCCGCCACACCCAGCCCAAACACCAATATTAATCAGACATTTTATTCACAACTCTAAACTCGAGAAGAAAATGGAATAATATTTATATAAAGTTCTGAGATAACCCAAGATTAATTTCACATCCAGAAAAGTTCCCATATGTGAGGGAAAAGCACAATTTTAGATATGCAAAGATTCAGAAAATATACTACATATGTACTCTTTAAGGAAAAAAGTTTTGAGTAAATACTTCAGCAAATTCAAATTTAAATCACAAAGAAAACTCAAAAAAACTAATATACAAGAAATATCTGTGAACAATATAACCTACAACACAGAAATGAATATAAACATTGTTATTAATATAGTTAAGAAAGCAGAAAAGACTGGAGAAAAAGAACACTTGCGACAACAAATATTTAGAATCCCTTACAGCAAAATTCACAACGGAAAACAGAAGAGGAAACAATAGCAACAAACTTTTGGATACTGAAAAGCACATAAATGACCTTGCAGACAGTTGGGAAAGCTAGCAACTAACACATTTTACATTCTGAATCTTTACGAGGCCTAAGAACTGGCAGCACCAAGCAACTATGAAATGGGAGGAAGGAGTGAGGGGGAGGCTAAAACAGAAATTTGGAGAAAGCTGGTTGACTTTTAGTTAGATGCTAAGATTCTCTTCCTCACTCTATCAAGCTATCAGTTACTGTTGCTTCCCCACTACGGAAGTCTAGAGGCTTACTCTCTACAGTGGGTAAAACAGAATCTTTGTTTTCGGGGAGACCAGGCACAGGTGAGAGAGTAGGCACTACACCAAAACCAAGAGGATTAAATCACCACATACATGAGACACAAACCCTCACCTCATATCCCCTTTTTTTTTTCTGCTTCTAGGTTGGCTCCTAGGCGACAACAATGCTCCTTAAACTATGGTCTGCTGATGGTCCATAAGCCATCTGTCACCAGTCCATGACAAGGTAAGTACCGAAACCGAAAATAAACATTTATAACCTATTACACAAATTTTCAGAGTTAGGGTTATTATCTGTTAAATCTAATAATAAAAATACATACTTGTGTTTTATATGTCTTCATTTTTAAAATTTCATTATTCTGGCAATTTATTTTTATTATGCTTTAAAACTATCAGCTGTAATAGACTGAGAGGCAAAAGGAAAAAAAAAAAATCAGACCAGGCGCGGTGGCTCACGCCTGTAATCCCAGCACTCTGGGAGGCAAAGGCAGACAGATCATGAGGTCAGGAGATCGAGACCATCCTGGCTAACATGGTGAAACCCCGTCTCTACTAAAAATACAAAAAATTAGCCAGGCGTGGTGGCGGGCTCCTGTAGCCCTAGCTACTTGGGAGGCTGAGGCAGGAGAATGGTGTGAACCCGGGAGGCGGAGCTTGCAGTGAGCTGAGATTGCATCACTGCACTCCAGGCTGGGTGACAGAGTGAGACTCTGTCTCAAAAAGAAAAAAAAGGAAAAAAAATCCTGGAGCTTCACCAGTTGGAGAAGCACTGGGCCAGATTCTGGTGCCTGGCCCAGTCCAAAGAGCTCCCCACAGTGGGAATCAAAACCTTGTGTTACAAACCCTTCTATGGGTTCAGACTGGGCTTTCCAGGAGCTTCTGAGACACAAGCAGACAGCCAAGGATTACCGGATAGCTGAGAAAACCCTCTAATATTAGTTCAAGATCCAGACCAAATAAATTTTAAAAAGTAATTTGTTAGAAACTGAGACTATGTATTAAGACAATTTTTTTTTTTTTTTAGACGGAGTTTCACTCTTGTTGCCCAGGCTGGAGTGCAATGGCACGATCTTGGCTCACTGCAACCTCTGCCTCCCGGGTTCAAGCAATTCTCCTGCCTCAGCCTCCCTAGGAGCTGGGATTACAGGCATGGGCCACCACGCTCAGCTAATTTCGTATTTTTAGTAGAGACGGGGTTTCTCCATGTTGGTCAGGCTGGTCTCGAACTCCCGACCTCAGGTGATCCACCCGCCTCAGCCTCCTAAAGTGCTGGGATTACAGGTGTGAGCCACTGTGCCCGGCCAAGACAATACATTTTTAAAAATTCATTGCTTTCCAGGGATATAAGAAATAAGAACAGGATGCCACAAAAAGGGAACATCAAAAGAACAAAAAGAACTCTAAGAAATAAGAAAACATAAAGAAGCAAAAAGGGGCAATGGAAGGGCTGTAAGGTAAAGGTGAAATAACTTCTCAGAAAAAAACAAACACAGAGATGAAAAACAGGAGAAACAAGGTAAGAAAGTTAGAGGAGCAATCTAGGAGGTCTAACATTTGACTAACAGGAGGGCAGGAAGAGAGTACAAAGAAAAAGAGGAAGGAAATCATCAATAAAATAACTTTTTAAAGTACTGAGCTGTAGGAAAGCAGTTTCCTGGATGAAAATGTCCACCAAATGGACATTTTCAGGTGCTCAGTGTAAAGTACGAAGGCATATCATTGCAAAGATTCGTAACAGTAGAGGCAAAATCCAGTTTCTAAAAAGAAACAAAAAAGGTCAGAAAACAAATCAGAAATCAAATAACAACAATAACAAAAATAACAGATGGACAAAGACAAAGGGGCAATACCTTCGAATTCTGGCATAAAGTTTCAACCGAGAATTTTACATTTTGCCAAGGGTCTAAGTAAAAGGGTAAAATGAAGACATGCAAAATCTCAAAATTTACCTGCCAGACATCCTCCCCCAAGTTGTTACTATAAGATATACTCCACCAAAATGAAAGAATAAACCAAGAGAGAGAAAGACATGAAATATATGCATTGTGGGATCAAATGGAAGAGAGAGAAGTAGATAATATCCCCAAGATGATGGTAAAGGGAAATACCAGGATAACAAACAGTTGGACCACAGATCACATGCTCCTGTCAGTCCAAAGACAAGACATCTTGGACACCAAAAGACACACTGAGGACTTCCATCGCCAAAAACATCACTGACACTGTACCATCTTTTCAACCATTGGACAGAATCCCCAGGTGAGCCTGGCCCAGATTCTTATCTGTATTTGGCTTGTATTGACATAAACTCATCATATTCCTGCTTTTCCCTCCATACCTTTATATCCAGATCAACTGCATGGTGAGCTTAGAAACCGAAATTACAGAGCAGCCTCTCTCAGACATCCACTATCTGGTCTATACTCTGGGCCTGCCAGATTCTCTGATTACAGTGAGCCCTAAGGTTGCTAGGATTCACTCATGACTTACCTAGACTTCCCCAAAAGCGGCTCTGGTAAATTCTAGGGAAGCTAAAACCAGACTGTGATCTAGGTATGCTGTTACCTTAACTTCTCCTGGGAGCCTTCATCTACTAGCGGCACTGTTACCCTTTCACTGTACAGCCAGATTTAGGCTTGCTACCAAATTTTCAAAACTAAACAATTTGGTGTTTATAGTCATCAAAATACCAAAAGTTAGAATGGTAGTTTCATACTGGTTAGGAGCAGAGAGGAGGATATGACCAGAGAGAATACAATGAGGGTAGAGGAAAGGAGCTTCTGTTTCTCAAACAGTTGGTATGCAGATATTTATCTTTAAACCATATACACAGTGTGCATTTTGTACATAAACACATTTCATAATAAAAATAAAAACAAGTTACAAACTGGGCAAAAGACCCAAAGAAGAAAGTCACAGAGGAATATAAGTGAAAACATGCCCAACTTCACTAGAATTCAAAACAAAAAATGAGAAAACTTCTGCCAATCAGACTGCAAAAGATGTTACATATTTGTAATACCTAGTGTTGGTCAGTGAGGGAAAAAAGGCACAATGATATACTAATGATGGAGATAAAACTGGCATGACCTTTATAAAGAACAGTTTGCAATACATACATAAAAAGTCTGGGGGAAAAGGCATACAACTTTTGATTCACTTCTAGAAATGCATCCTAAAGCTAATAATCAGAAATATTATTTGTGCTATTGTTTATAAAATCACAAAATTAAAAATAAGTGTCCACCAATAAATAATGATTAAATCAAGTATGGTATTTTAAGGGAATATTATGCAACCTAAAAATCAATACTGTAAACTCACATTTATTAACATGATGATATGTAACATACCTTAAGTGAAGAAAAAATTAACAATAGACATAATAGAGTTTAATTTGTTCAAATGCTGATAGATGGATACAGAATGGATAAACAAATGTGTAAAAAGTAAAAAGTCAAGAAGAACACACATACAAAAATGTTCCTAGTGATCACTGGTTACTCTTAGGTCAGTGTTTCATAAAATGCTGTCTTAGATCACCAGGGCCTCCACACTGGCATACTACCTTATGATAGCACAAGCAAACAACTTACATTTGGATGTTGTGAAAACAGCAATCTTTTTGCCTCTAGACTGCAATTTTATGAAACTTTATGAAATAAAGTGGCATGAAGCCATGATAATTTTGAAATTCTCAAACAAAGCAAGTGACTTCTGTGGTAAACCAACTGAGTTTTTCTTGAACAAACTCAAAATTATATACTTGCTGCCAATATAAAATAGGAGAATGTTGACACTAAAGATGAAGAAGAGATCAAAACAATATAGGTATCATTCAATTCTGTGTTCCCCATATCAACACACACATACCCACTCATATCAGTGCAGAGAACACTTTAACACCAGCGTCAAAGTTAATGGTAAACACTCAAGAAAATGATGAATTATGTTACTAAATTTCACTCATGTTATATAAATTCATGCTGTGCTTTTAGTTTGTTTAACAATTAATTTGTGAGGAATGAGGCTACCTAAAAAGTAATCGGAATTAATACAACCAGAATAGCAGTTATGTATGCAGTGTTGTTACATAAATAAAAAGATGTGGTTGGGAGCAGTGGCTGACACCTGTAATCCCAACACTTTGGGAGGCCAAGGTGGGAAGATCACCTGAGATCAGGAGTTCAAGACCAGCCTGACCAACATGGTGAAACCCCATCTCTACTAAAAATACAAAAATCAGCTGGGTGTGGTGGCCCATGCCTGTAATCCCAGCTACTCGGGAGGCTGAGACAGGAGAATCGCTTGAACCCAGGAGATGGAGGTTGCTGAGATCGTGCCACTGCATTCCAGTGTGGGCAACAGAGCGGGACTCCATCTCAACAAAAAAATAAAAAAATAAAAAGATATGTGTATTTTATATAAAAACAAACGATATTCAACTCACAATATGGTTCCTGATCAACTCACAATATGGTTCCTGATCTTGATACTGTTAAAAGAAATACTAAAAATTTTAACACCCACTTAATTTTGCCTATATATTTCTTTCTGTATGCTATACAAAGAAATGAAGAGCAACTATAATGAGCTATTTTTGCAATATGCAGCATATTAATAAAGTGCTGAATTTCATCTGACAAAATGTTATTTAGACTTTTTTTTCTTTTTTTGCTATCTATAACAGTTTTGGCAGTGGTATTACAGAGGGTTCGTAAAATGGATTGCAGCACTTACCACTATTTCATCTGCTCTGAAACAGTTCACTAACCAAACTACTGACCACAGTTTAATTTTTGTTCTTTCCTTAAAATTATACAGACTGCACTAAGAACACCATATGGAACTAGTAACACTTCAGCTTTTTAGACCTTACACCCTTTGCAAGTTCTTCTATGGTTTCTGGGCTCTTTAGACTTTCTACTGCTTGAGTCACTTTGGTAATTTATATTTTCCTTGATAATACTCAATTTTGTATACTCACAAAAACCTCACTTTTAAGAATATCCTACCCCCTAAAAAGCGTAACATATAAATATATATATACCAGTATCACTTAAATGCCCAGGAATAGGAAAATTATAAAATAACGGAACATCCACATGAAATTATACAGAAAGAAGTATGTGTACTGAATTGACTTCAAACAATATTTATTCTATGTAATTTTTTTTTTAAATTTTGAAAAGAAGATGTAGGCTGTGCATGGTGACTCATGCCTATAATCCTAGCACTTTGGGAAGCCAAGGTGGGTGGATGGTTTGAGTTCAGGAGTTCAAGACCAGCCTGGGAAACATGGCGAAACCCCATTTCTACAAAAAATACAAAAATTAGCTAAGCGTGGTGGCATGCGCCTGTAGTCCCAGCTATTTGGGAGGCTGAGGTGGAAGCATTGCTTGAGCTTGGGAGGTCAAGGCTGCAGTGAGCCATGATCATGCCACTGCACTCCAGCCTAGGTGACAGAGCGAGACCCTGTCTAAAAAAACAACAACGAAGGAAGCTGCAGACTGAGGCACAGAATACATTTTTAAAGTAGGAGAAATGATCCTCATTTTCATGTCATTTTCATGCTAAGAAGAAAGATCTTATAAGCATACGTGTATATAAGCACAGATCTGCAGAAGGGTATCCTCCAAACTACTGACAATAGTTTAATTTTTTTTTTAAGAAATGACAGCATGGCATAGCAAAAAACAAACCAGAAAACCAAATCAATAGGAGAAAAATAATCAGCTCTCCTAAGAACCCTGACTGAAACCAAGAGGGCAATGTCACCACCACAAGCCTTTATGAGGTCTGCCTATATATTCCTACTCCTGAATTCCAGGAAATTCTGTATCCTTAAAATAATTTCCGCTTTCAACATAAGCTAGCTCACATTGGTTTCTACTGCTTGTAATCAAAGGCTTCTTACTTAATACAAAAAGTTGACATATCAATGATGACTGTGTTTACTTCATAGAAAGGTAGGTTTTGTGAGAACCCTTTAAAGAGTAGCAGGACTTAAACATGTAAGAAAGGAGCAAAGGCAATCTAAACCAGAAGAACAGAAGAAAGAAACAATGAAAGAAAACTATTTTTCTCCCAAGGTACCACAGGGTCTAGATCAAAAAGAGAATGCACGATGGGGAGGTTAAGTGAGAACAGACTACAGAGGACAGATCTGAATTGGAAATGAAAGATTAACAGAAGCAATTGTCAATTTATGAACAGAAAAAAGTTATAAAAGATGTACATTAGAAATATTAGAAGGGTACTAGAAAGCAAGATAAACTGGAGAAAGAGTAAAAATAGAAATGAGGAAATTAAATGACTAGAGTGACAACCCAAATAAAAAGTGAGGAGCCAAGGAACTAGTAACGTTAACACACATAGGTCAGAAATCACGGGTGGGCACAGTGGCTCACCCCTGTTATCCCAGCACTTTGCGGGGCCAAGGCGGGCGGATCACCTGAGGTTAGGAGTTCAAGAACAGCCTGGTCAACATGGTGAAACCCCATCTGTACTAAAAATACAGACGGGCATGGTTGTGGGTACCTGTAATCCTGCAGGAGGCTGAGACACGAGAATCACTTGAACCCAGGCGGCAGAGGTTGGCAGTGAGCCAACTGCCAACTGCACTCCAGCCCAAGTGACAGTGAGATTCTGTTGCAATAAAAAAAAAAAAAAGAAAAAAAAATAGAAATCACACATTGGGTCCAGAAAGACTTTTAAAAGATAATTCCCAAAGTATAATACCAAAGATAAGGAAGATATGAAGAGTTCATCAAAAGGCAACATTCCTAGAGAGTTATATTTGCTTTCTACGATAATTAAAAGTCAAAGGCATTCTACAGAGTCTAAAAAGGAAGAATCTATGTGCTACTTAACTATATTCAAGTTGCTTAAAAACCAAAGAAAACTAGAAAACTCTAGTTTTAGCTTAGCTATATTCGTGACTCAGCATGTAGCTCTGTAAGTTGTCTCATCACATAAAAAACTACTGCATTCCTTAAGTCATTCAATCCTTTTTCTGCAGATAAATACAGGTAAAACAGTCATATGAATGAATACATTAGTGGTGATAAAACCAAAGCAGCATGTACAGTAAAAGCTTACTGAAAAATATAAGGTTCTGCTAAAAGAAGTCTAGAAACACACACACACACACACACACACACACACATCCCCCTAAGAATATTACTTTCAAAGCAGAATCTATTTTAGTACCCTCAAAATAACTATTATCTATTCATTACTTGAAACAAACATCTTGGGCTTACCTTTTTTTGTACCTGTTTTAAGTTTTCCGAAAGTTTACCTGCAAGACTAATGCCTATCACATTTTAAGAGAGTGCAAGAAATGGTTTTATACAGTTCACATACATAACCAAATCCAGCTCTTTCCAAATCACTGTGGTTTAATGAACAACTTAAACATGGAAAAAGAAATGTAGGCTGGGCACGGTGGCTCAGGCCTATAATCCGAGCACATTGGGAGGCAGAGGCGGGAGAACTGCTTGAGTCCAGGAGTTCAAGACCAGCCTGAGCAATACAGTGAGATCTCATCTCTACAAAAGCATTTTAAAAATTAGGCAAGTGTGGTGGCATGTGCCTGTATTCCCAGCTACTCAGGAGGCTGAGGTAGGAGGATCACTTAAACCTGGGTGGCAGAGGTTGCAGCAAGCCAAGCACCACTGCATTCCAGCCCAAAAGAGCTAGACCATGTCCCCCCCACCAAAAAAAAAAAAAAAGAAAGAAAAGAAAAAAAAAAAGAAAGAAAAAAAAAAAAGAAATGTAGGGTTAAATATGCAAAACTAATTAAATACAGATCTAGAAATGTTCAAAATTCTAGTGTATCTGTGGGTCACATACCATTCTGGTATGCAGTTGATATTGGTATACAATTATAAAGGAGTTTAAAATTAAAAATTAAAATACAGAAGCAGTTCTTGGTTCAGGTAAACCTTAGTCTTTATTACTCCCTGAAACTATGACTTCTCACTGTGCCCAATATAAAAGATGCTTACCCACACATACACCTTTATTGACCTTTGTTCTGTTCATATAATTTTCGGTCACCAGGCATGGCATCTCTTTCCCTCTATCTAAATTCAATACTATTCAAACTTCCTTTCAAATTCTGCTTCCTATAGGGACATGTAACCTTCTACAATACACACTAAATCTCTCCTTTCTCTGAATATCCACTTAAAGAGTAGCCAGTGCTCACCATTTATTACAAACTGCTTTATACTATTACATAATTTCATTATTTAAGTTTTACCTCCCCAGATAATTTATAAGCTTCCTAAATGCAAGTTTTACTTAATATTTCTCGTTTTTCCCTCACAAAAACCAGAAGACTGGGTAAACAGGTACCTAACCCATATATTTTTAAGTGATTCATTCTCTCATTTTCAAATCAAATATGACTATGATTTTAGATTAAATCAATTTATAGCAAACTTCAAAGAGCATGTAAACTTTTTTGCTGCAATAATTTGGAACTTGGTTTAAAACACACTGAGTCAGAAACCACTCCCACAACCCCCCATCTTTTTTTTCACTCTGTCTCCTAGGCTGAAGTGCAATGGCATAATTATGGCTCACTACAGCCTCGCCCTCCTGGGCTCAATTGATTCTCCCACCTCAGTCTCCCAAGTAGCTGGGACTACAGGTGTGCACCACTATGCCAAGCTAATTTGTCCAATTTCTTTTTTTTTTTTTTTTTTAGAGATGGGGTTTCACCATGTTGCCCAGGTTGGTCTTGAACTCCTGGTCTCAAGCAATTTGCCCACCTCAGCCTCCCAAAGTGCTGAGACTACAGACATGAGCCACCACACTCTGGCAGAAATCACCTTTTTAATAGGTAGGAATTGGGAGAAAAATCTGAACTAATTTGTCCAAAGTGACATAAGCACCATTGAATTCAGTATAGGAAAGGGATTATTTTCATCTCTTGCTCTTTTCTTCTGTTTGTCATTTCGCTGTGACAGTGATTTAGAATAGGCAGATTTTGATTTGGAATACACGAGGGGAGGGAAGAAAATCAAAAGACGTACTGCTGTTTGCTGGGAGAACATGTTATCACGTGATCCATTCCTGCTCAGCTTCACTAAATAATATAAATGGTTTAATTTTTCTCTAGGTCTATACAGCACCTGCCTCCATGATTAGAAACTGCATGTCCACATCTTAGTATGTAGCACTAAAATCCACACACTTTCACGAGCCAGAAATCAAGATTCATCCTTGATTCCTCCATCCCTTACTCCCCACATTAACCCATAAGCAACCCCGGTCAACTCTTATCTCAAAACCAGATCTTGGGCCGGGTGAGGTGGTTCACACCTATCCTAGCACTTTGTGAGGCTGAGACAGGTGGGTCACCTGAGGTTGCAAGTTTGAGACCAGCCTGACCAACATGGAGAAACCCCGCCCCTACTAAAAACACAAAAGTAGCCAGGTGTGGTGGTGCATGCCTGTAATCCCAGCTACTCGGGAGGTTGAGGCAGGACAATCTCTTGAACCTGGGAGGTGGAGGTTGCGGTGAGCCAAGATCGCGCCATTGCACTCCAGCCTGGGCAATAAGAGCAAAACTCCATCTCGAAAAAACAGAAACAAAAACCAAAAAAGAAACAATAGCTCTTGTATTTCCCTTCTTCTCTTCCTGTCCACTGTCATCATCTTAGTCCAGGCCACCATCATTTCTAACATGAATGAAAATAGTCCTCACAACTGGCATCCATGCTTCCACCTTGTCTACCACCCTCCTCTGAGTCCACTCTCCACACAGGAGCTAATGTTCTTCTTAAAATAAAATAGATCACAAAGCTCCCCTGCTTAAAGCTCCTTGGTGGTTTCCCAAGTGTCTTACTCTCTTCTGGCTGCTGTAACAGAGTACCATAGACTGGGTGACTTATTTCTCACAATTCTGAAGGCTAGAAAGTCTAAGATCAAGGCACTGGCGATTTGGTGTCTGGGGAGGGCCTACTTCCTGGTTCACAGAGGGCCATCTTCTCACTGTGTCCTCACATGACAAAATAGAGCTCTCTGGGGTCTCTTTTATAAGAGTACTAATTCCATTCTTAAGGGCTCTGCCCTCATGACCTAATCACCTCTTAAAAAGGCCCCACTTCCAAATGCCATCACACTGAAGAATAGGTTTCAATATATCAATCTGAGGATGGCAAAGGGGGACATAAACATTCAGTCTATAGCGACAAGGCACTTAAAATTTAAACCCTTTACAAAGGCCTGCAAGAAACAGCAGTATCTGGTCTTGGGCCTTTTTCTTCAACTTCATCTCACATCACTCTCCTCACTGTACATATACTCCAACAAGCTGCCACAGATTCTCAGCTCCTCAAATATTCTTCCTATCCTTCCTATCTCAGGCCTTTGCATCAGCTGTTTCCTACTTGAAATGTGCTTTCTTCCATTCTTCAAAAGGCTAGATCCTTCTCATCTTTTAGGTCTCAGGTCAAATGTCACCACCCCAGAAGGGCCCTTCCCTATAAACCATCCCCTCCTCAAAAAAAAAAAAAAAAATTATTTGCCACTTTATCCTTTTGTATTTTTTTTTTGTAACACTTACATCTTACATCTCTGGCAATATTTTATTTGCCAATTTCTTTTCTATCTATCTCTACCACTGGAATATAAGCTGCATAAGGACTGAGAACTACATCTGTAATGTTCTTTACTGTATCACCAGCATGTGGGATGGTACCAGGCTTATAACTAGCACCACATCTACATTCTAAGCATTGGGAATATGGCAGTAAACAAAAAAGACAAAAATCCCTCCCCTCACGGAGATAACATTTTACTGATTATTTAGGTAATAAGCAAAGCAAGTAAATTATAATGTATATTCAAAGGCAACAACTGCTACAGAGAAAAATAAAGCAAAGATAGAAAGGCAGAATCAGTGCTATAATTTTAAATATTAAGTCAGGGAGCCCTCACTTGAAAAGGTCTTTTTGGAGTCAAGATCTTAAGGAGCTGAGAAAGCCAACAATCCAAGAAAAGAAAACAGTAAGTGCCATGACCCTGAGTGTGCAATGTGCCTAACACATTTGGGGAACAGCAAGAAAATCAGTATGACCACAACAGAAAGCATTAGAGGGAAAGCTAGAAGATGAGGTCAGAGAAGTAACAAGGGGACAGAAACAGGCCCTGATAGAAACTATAAAGGCTTTGGTTTTATTCTGAATCAGAGAGGAAGCTACTGGAGCATTGTGGGCAGAGAATTACCATGAGTTGAATTACTTCTATCACTTGGGCTGCCATGCTAAGAACAGAGTATTCAGGAGGGATTAAGAGAAAAGACAAAGAATATACAGTGCAATTATCCGAGTAAGAGTTGATGGTGGTTTGGTTGGTTTAATGAGGCATGGTAAGATTGAATATATTTTGAAGTTAGCACCTACAAGATATCCTGACATGCTTTCTCTGAAAGCGACATGTCAAGGATAACTCTAGAAGTTCTGACAGCAATGGAAAGAACTGAATTGCTATTTACCGAGATATAAAAGATTGTTAAAGTAGTAGGAAAGTATACCAAAAGTTCCATTTTAGGCATGTAACATTTGAGATGTCTATTTGACATCCAAGAGGAAAGGTGGACTGTGTGGCTGGATATAGACTACACAGGGCTAGGTGGATGATGAAATTTGGGGAGTTATCGGTGTGCGTATATGTACATATGTACTTTCAAGTACCTGGAGCAGGATGAAATCACCGGGAAAATAAACAAAAAGAGCAGTCCAAGGCCTGAGCCTTAAGATTCTATAACACATTCAACAGAAAGAGATTAAAAAGAACCAGCAAGTGAGACAGGAAAGAAAAGACCAATAAGACTTAAGGTAAATCAAAGCAAAATGAAGAAAATGTTTCCTGGATAAGGGATTGAACAACTCTGTCAAGTAAGAAGATGACTAACTAGACTTAATGTGAAGATCACTGGTACCATGGATTAGAAGAGTTTCAGTGGAGTTATAGAGGAGAAAGGCTGACAAGCTTGGATGTAAGGCAAAATGGGAAGAGAGGAAGTAGTGATGTAGTGCAGACAACTCTTTCAAGGAGTTTTACGATAAAGGAGTTGTTTTGTTTTGTTTAATTTTATTTCTTGTGTTTTAAAGGTGGGAGAAATTACAGTATGACTGCATGCTTATTAAAATAATCTAGTAAAAATAAAAAAATTGATGATGGAGGATAGGAAAGAAACGCAGCAGCGAAGTCCTTCAGGTTAGAAGGGACGAAATCTAGTGAACGAGTTGAAGAGGTGAACTTAGAAAGGAGCAAACATGATCCATCTATAGTAACTAGAGGGGAGGATAAATAAAGATGCTAGCAGGTGCGCAGATGTGACTGAGAGAGTCTGTGGAATGAAATGACAGCCTGCGGGCCAAATCTGGCCTGCTGCCTGTTTCTGTAAATTAAGTTTCATTGGAATACAGCCACACTCACTCATTTACATATTGCCTATGGCTTCTTTTGTGTTACAATAGTTGCACCAGAAACCATATGGCCCACAAAGCCTAAAATATTTACTATCTGGCCATTTACAGAAAAAGCTTGCCAACCTTGGAATAATCCAACTGGATTAATCCAACTGTTACTGAGTTGAGAGTCAGATGCGAGGCTATGAGGAAAGAAGGTAGGCAAGGACATAGGAAACTACAGCATTTAATGAGACAATGACCCAACAATAAGTTTTACATCATTCCTAGTTTCTGGAGCTCAAAATGAACATTCTATGAGCAATCAATCATCACTTTAATTTTGTCCCTTATCTTTAAAAACATTTTTTTTAAATAGAGATGGGGTCTCACTATGTTGCCCTGGCTGGTCTCAAACTCCTGGGTTCAAGCAATCCTCCCAGCTCAGCTGCTCAATGTGCTGGGACTACAGGCATGAGCCACCTCCCCAGCCTTTAAATGTTTTTACATCTATTGCTACATTCATTTCAAACTGGCTTTATTGATAAGGAATAGGGTATGGTTTTGACTATTACTAAGAGATCTCTCAAAAAGGGAAAGGTAAGAAGAAATGTTATATATATTTGTTTCTTCTTACCTTTCCCTTTTTGAGAAAGGTTATACATACATATTTATAAATTGGCATTTCAAGTTATTTGCTATTTTTAAAAAATCTTCAAGACAGATGAATATAATAAAGGTTTTCACCATAATGAATAATTTTACAGTATTCCATCATACTTTATATTTCAGCGTACAAAAATGAAATTATATGAAAAGAAATATACACATTTTTTCAAAGAAATCTCCATCTTAGTAGAAAGCCAAAATTTCTGCTTGGTTTTCCAAAGGCCTCATATAAAGATTTACCTTAAACAGTCACCTTATTTTCTACTACCTCATTTCCAAAGAACACATACTGTTATAGTGAAACCAATCTCCACTCCAACCTGGATCAGACTATAATCATTTTTAACTCCATCCTCTCTTCAGTTATTCTCTGTGCCTATCAAAGCCACATTCATAACTAGAAATACATTTAAAGTTATATATTCTTCACAAAATCTTCCTAAATGGGTCAACCTGCTCACTTCCTTCCCATCAAAATTGACTTAAAATACAATTGTGCATTCATGTATCTGTTTTTTCTGTTGTGTTTGCTATATATTAATATGAACTCTTTAACTAGAAGACAAGGAATTCTTATTCTCACGTTATTACTTAGATGCCAAGCACCACAGTCATAATTCTCAACACATGCTTGTTGATCTGTGCACCAGAAATAAAAAAAAAATAAGTCATATATCCACCATCCACTCAGTCTAGTACATATAATCCTTGCCTATCCATGCAGTTGCACATACTCATACATAATGGACACTTAAAAAATGTCTGTAGGTTGAATGAAAGTGGATTGAACATATGCACAAATGATGAATAAATAAAGGGAACCTTTTATAAGGTATAGGAAAGTGGCAAACTACAGAAGGATGTGACTGATCAATCTGAAACTTTAGACCTTAAATTCATAAGGGCCATATATTCATCAGAACACTTTCTGCTCCAATTCAAACCAATTTATACATAGAATTCTGGCACAAGGACTGAGAAGGACACCAGGATAGCTCACAAAATCAAAAGTAGGTACCACTTACCATGTTCCCTGAGACTGAAAGTGGCACTACCACCATCCATCTCCCATCTCCTTATGGCATCACTTTCTCCCACTACACAGATGTGCTTTTCATACACGTGGTAAAGAATGTCACCAGCACCTTCCCAGATCAACAATTTCAGAGAAAAGGTACTACCTTTGTCCTAGCATTCGCCTATAAACTTTGAAAAAGGATTCTGACTGGTTCTGCATGAGTAACAGCAATCACTGTTGCAATAGGGATGACCAAGCTCAGGTTATAAGACAGTAAGACTGACGGAGAGCCCACCAACCACTCAGAATAGGGGAGGAGTGGTTCCCTAAATGAAGTGATACTGAGTTGACAAAAACAATATATGATATGTCTTCTACCAGCTACAGCCTTCAACAAACCAATTTTAATCAGGAGTTGACGATAAGCTTACTACATTTTGAAATTATTTGACTTTCCTCATGAAATGACACCTATGTGAAGCCCACTTAATTTTCTGAAACTTCACATCATGTACCTTCATTCTAATATTCTGACACTTGTTTCATGCAGCCATACCAGTCACAGCTTTAAATTTTTAGTCAGACTTTGCTCACAACTTTTCAAGATAAATTAATACAAATCATTTTGGTCAGTCATCACATAGCAGTCTCTTATTTACTTTACTACAACTAAAGCTTTCATTCTTCATTACATTACTTTTTCTGAGTAGTTTGGTTCAAATAGTACAAACTGAATATTCCTTAACCAAAATGCTTGGAAGTAGGCCGGGAGCAGTGGCTCATGCCTGTAATTCAGTGGCTCACCCCTGTAATCCCAGCGCTTTGGGAGGCCGAGGCAGACAGATCACTCGAGGTCAGGAGTTTGAGACCAGCCTGCCCAACATGGCGAAGACTCGTCTCTACTAAAAATACAAAAAAAAATTAGCCAGACATAGTGGCATGCTCCTGTAGTCCCAGCTACTCGGGAGGCTGAGGCAGAAGAATTGCTTGCACCCGGGAGGCAGAGGTTGCCGTCAGCCGAGAAGATCACGCCACTGCACTCCAGCCTGGGTGGCAGAGTGAGACTCCATCTCAAAAAAACAAAACAAAACAAAAAAGCTTAGAACTAGAAGTGTTTCAGATTTCAGATTTTTGAGGATTTTGGAATATTTACACTACTTACTGGCTGAATATCCAAAATCCAAAATGTTCCAATGATGATTTCCTTTGAGCTTCATGTCAGCACTAAAAAAGTTTCAGATTTTGGAGTATTTTGAATTTCAGGTCTTCAGATTTGGGATGCTCAACCTTTAGGAAAATTCTTAGCGTTCAGAATTACTTTATCTCTTCAGGAATAACACAGTACCCATGTGAATCTCATGGGAGGAAGTCAAACAAATGTTATACAGGAAAAAGTTACTTAATGACATAAATGATAACGTGGTATCCTCAACTCAGCTCTACGGCTCTCTACTCAATGTACATTATTTTCTGACAAAATAAAAATTCATGCCTTTGTAAAAAAATGGCCCTGAACAGAAATCCATTTGCTGGTGAAGTTCAGAGAAGAACACAGTTATGATAATTAAACCAATAATATAAGGTGGTATACTATACAATAGCTATTTCAGTAGTTAAATAAATAATCTTATTCCTAATTTATGGTTATACTTATGTGTATACTTACTGCATTTAGAGGAATTTTATGATACTGTAGTATCCAAGAATCTTAGGATTTCAAAGATCCCAGGACCTATCCAACACAAACAGTAAGAGACATCTGTGTTTCGAGGGTAGAAAAAACATGTTTTTTTACACGGGTACAATATTTTCCACTACATTTCCAAAGTTTTCCTTATAACACCATAGATTTGTTGGCATATTTTTCCTCCTTTTTTCTCTACACCCAGACATTCACGATTGTCTTCAAGAAACTAATCATAACACGATAGTGATTCCCAAGTCCCGTTCCTGATTCATAATGAAGATGCTATTAGTCACAATATAAACATATATGAGATAACTTTTCTTTAGATACATTGCTTTGCACTTACTAGACCACAACCACACTCTTCTGGCCATTCATACAGCTTTGAAACATCTATCTGCCACCTTTATCTCCACTGTTCATTACCCAGAAGCCTTTAATGCCACCTTTCTATTTAGAAGGATGATACAGTTAAAGTTGTATTTGGATCTCTAATAAAATGTTAAGCAATAAACTATGAAACCAAAAATTACCTTTTTTGCTTATATTAAAATGAAAACCCATGTTTAAGTATTTTATTTTGGCCAAAAAATAAAATACAACTGTAACTTACATAACTTATGAAAACTCATGTATACGTAAACTACAGGTTGAGGGTCTATTATCCGAAATGCTTCGGAACAGAAGGGTTTCATTCTTTTTTTCTTTTTCTTTTTTAGGATTTTAGAATATTTGCATTATACCAGTTGAGCACCTCAAATCCAAAAGTTCAAAATCCAAAATGTTCCAAAGAGCATTTCCTGTGACCATCATGTCAGCACTCAAAGAATTTTGCATTTTGGATTTTTGGATTTGGGATACTTAACCTGTATTTTATTTTATTTAGTCCAATATTAAAACATACTAACTTACTACTTAATAGACTATATACTCCAGTAGTTCAATCTTTACCATACCTCTTTCTTCAGGAACAAAAGGCACACAATTTAACACTTGCACAATGTCACAATCAGGAACAGTGATCAAAAGAAGAGATGATATCTGGAAATGAAGACCAAGATTTTAAAACTTTTGACTACAAAAACTGTTCAATTACACGTCACATTCAACTTAAGGTGTATAAAGAAATCTAAAAACACACACACACACACACACAAAACTAAGAAAACCTCCCTACACTTAAGCATATATCATTGATGCCCAGTGATAACATGTCATAAATTTGCAAAAGTCACAATCTAAAGCCTAGAATCAATCTGACTCAGTATCTTCATTTACTACAAGAAAAAGAAAATGAGCCTTGCCCAAAGTCACAAAACTAGAACTAATATCTGGATCTGATTCCAACTCAGTTATCCTACAACCACAATACTAACCCTTAACACTCATTTCTGGTATCTAATACGCCATGAAAACTGCTCACCATGAGACGCCAATACCCCATACAGAATTGAAATACTCACAGCCTACACACCTGGGACCAGACAATAAACAAAAATTTCAAGACTGTGTTAAAACCTTTTCTTCTGCTTATAGCACTTTGCCACAAAACCTTCAGTAGCATACCTGAAGGAATGTCGGCAAGATTAAAGTCTCCTATCACTAAAAAAAAAAAAAAAGTTGTATTAAGTGCTCTAAAGTATGCAATGTCAGAACGCCTCAATGAGAACAATTCTAAACAACTATATACAGAAAAGCAAACAATAAAAATAAACTTAAAGGGCATTTAAAGTATATCTCGAAGTCAAATTATAGATTTAGGCTAAAGTACAGTCCCTCTGTAATGTTTCAAAATACAGAAACTTCTGGGATTACAGCATACTATTACCAGAGAGACTAGAACAGAATCCGAAGTGTGACCATGGCAAAAAACTGAAGCATTTAAAAGTTCATACATTATCAATGCACATAGTGGGTGTTCATTGTGGTCACTGTCTTTTGTCCTTCCATAAAACCAGATATAAAACGTTTTAAGTGGTCATTATACTTATTTTCACTGCAACAAACAGGAAACATTTGGTTGTGTAACATACCTACATTTTATTCTCCTCCCCCTTTTGTTGGCAATTTTCTGTATCTAGGGATGATCTAATCTATAGTTTTTATAGCAAAAATCAACATTGTTTACTATGCTTACCTTCCCCAGGAAATCCCAATACCCTCAAAGTGTTAAAAGAACGCAATGTCTCTTTATAAATTTCAGAAAAGAGAATTTTGCTGAAAGGTAGTGAATGCATTTCTATAAATTTGCAGTTAAACTCTGAAAACGTTAGGAAATTCCACTGAATCAATTTAAATGTTTTAAATTAAATCTGAGGATACCAACCTTAGAGTATACTCAAATCAGACCCCTTGCTGCAGAAAAAGCAATTCAATAATTACCAGTAACTAGATCTAACATGCACATTTTCAAGTTAATAGAATTCCTATCCTGACAGTTTGGTGTCTTCATGTTTTATCACTGTGACAACTGTACAAATTCCAACATTCTTATGAATTCCTTGAACGTTGACTTTATTTTTCTAGGGTTGTTTTAGACGTTTGACAACATACTCAACAATGTTTGCACTCAAACAGCTCATATACACTACTTGCTATCAAATTTAAACCTAAAAAGAACACTGAGTCTTAACTGTTGTATTCTAAACTTTAAAGCTACATCTGTTTGATCGGTCCGCTTAAGAGTTAAAACATTTTTCCTTATATACATTCACTCCATATACTTTTCAATTACCACAGCCACCTAGGAAGAGACTGTCTACTTGACAAAGAGGACACCATGTAAAGAATAGAGGCAAAATGAACCCTACATGTGAGAAAGCCAGTTACAAAGAAATCCATCTGCCACTGGGTGTGGTTAGGGTCTGCGGGGAAGAGCACCTTTGGCCAACTCTGGAGGAGGGCGAGCGCTTCAGGGAGCTGGGCATCTCTGCAAGAAATGGCCCCCAATGACCATAGGCTGGGCCAGCAATGGGGACGCCGTCGAGTCGGGCCCGCGACCTATAGCTCGAGGGGTGCGGTCTGCGGGGTGCCCTTGCTGTCTCCACCAACCAGGAAACCCGCCGAGTGAGTGCTTCGAGCGCCGCGCGCCCAGCTTCGCCCCAAACACCGCGCCCGATCCGCCCCTTCCTCCGGGGTTCGGCTGCCCCGCGGCGGAGCGCGGAGGCACACCGTTCCCTACTCCCACCCAGCTCCTAGAATGTAGGAGAGTGTAGAGTTCAAAAAACCCGGACGTAAAACAACCCCAGGTTTAGAAAGTAAGGGTTAGCTCTAGCAGCCTGCAAAAGCGCTCGGCAAAAAAACCCCGACTTCTCCAGAAAAACTTTGCGGCAAGTTAGGCGGAAGCGCTGAATGGCCGGGACTATTTAACTTGCGCTTCCTCTCACAAGAGGCGGATCCCTGGACCTGTTTGGGGGACCCTGACGGTCCACAAACTCGCCGTTTGCCTGTTGGTTGGCCCTCTAGAAGTTCCGGCATCCTAAAAAGTCTGGGCAGTCCCGCTCACAGGGAGTACCTGTCGTAGTCCCCATTGCCTGCGAGTCCCTGATGGCGGCCATTACACTTCCATCCGGGTATTGCTGAAAAGCTGATCGCAGCGCTACCAGGAGCGCACGCTACGGCGGAGGGATCTGCGCTGCACCTGGGACAAGCGGAAGAGAACGGAAGCCGGCAGGGTCCGCGCTCGGTCTGACGAGACTAGGCCATGGAGCTGGGTTCGCCGCTGACCTTTCCACGTAGGGCGCTGCCCGGGCGCCCACCACTCCAGTGACTCACTACCACCTCTTTGCTCACCAGCAGCTGCTGATCCTACTGCCAGTGAAATGGCAGACAAACGTCCACTTTGTGCTCTTCAGAGCAGACACCAGGAGCAGGGACTGTATGCACTTCGCAAGCCTTTGCTGACTGGGAATGGTCTCCACCCTGAGATTTTAACCAGTTCCGGTTTAGCAAATGGCGCCTCCCCACCCCTTGCTTCTGGCACACAGGTTTTAGCAACCATTGTAGCCCATGTCAAGGAAAGAAGCTGTCGCCAGTAGTTCTAGAAGACGTACTGAACTTCAAACATGTACATATTGAATAATTGATCAAAAACTGTCTTTACAATGAGAGAGGCTCGCATCCCCCTCAAACGAATACTTCCTCTACCTCACAACAGGGCTGGACAGTTAATATGGTTGGCTTTACCCCAAAGGCCAGTATGGCTCCTCTTCTGTTCTTTATAAATCCAACCTATTAATTGATACCTCACTTTCTACATAATTCTACATAAATTATCTTCCTTTTAAAATGTGGGAGGGAATAAGTAGCGGCAAACGTTCAAGCAACAACAAAATACCTTGGCGCAGAAGGATATACCAATAAATTAAAAGCAAAACTATGATCTGATTTTTCATTTTTTTTTTATTCCATGTTTTCTTAAGTAGCATGTATGGCATTGACAATTTTCTAAAAACTTTAAAAATGTGTGTGATACATAATTGTCTCAGAGTAGGCTTTTGAAAATGTCAACCTGTAGCCAAATGCAAGATTTTCTCCATCCTTTAATAAAAAGCACACTGAGAAATCCTCACTTTGTCTTTAGGAAGCCTTCTTTATTATTGTGTTTATTGGGCTGCACAATTCCACCTAGAAAAGGCAAATGAGCGGAAATTCACATTAGTCATACTCACGCTTGTGTAAAACACACAAGGAGAAATCTTCTGTAAATACCAAAGGGGATGCCATTGTGGAATGATGAACATGTTTACAAAGTGGATTTTACGCTGCATCGTACATCCCCCGTCTCTCTTCAGGTCCTCATTTCCGTGCAAGCCAGACATGCACACACATCACAGCAGAAAGAGAGAACAAGATTTTTCTTTTAATGACAAAAAACGATGTTAGTTTGGAAAAATGGGTAGAGTTGTTTATTCTGTGTTTTGATGTAGTTTTTGTTTTTCAGATTAGGATATTGCATCCCCCCCCAACAGTATTCACATTATAACTTTATTTTACTTCTACGTATACATTCACCTACAAAATCTTGCAAACCTGCATTTATGTTACAGAAGAATTGGAGAAAGTTAAAATAAATTGTTAGTCAGACTTACCTTATCTCTTCCCCTTTCTCCTCCACCATTCATCTCACCTCTTCCACCATTCATGTGACCTTTTTTCTTGCTAACCTCTATGTTCAAAACCTGAAAGTTATCTCTTGATCTCCTTTCAGGTTTTGAACATATTGGTTAGCAAGAAAAAAAAAAAACAGTGAGGGAGGAAAGGAAAGGAAAGAGGAGAGTGAATCAAGAAGGAAGGGAAGATGATTAAAAGGGAGAAAAAGAAAAAGGGAGAGGGCTAAATCATAGCTTAGGAAAGGATTCTGGAATACTTTTTTACTTGAGAAGGATAGTTAGTGGGGATAGGGCATTTGATTAATGCTTTAAATATTTGATCCCTCCGAAGACCTTACTACTGTTTACTAGGTGATAGCATTTAACCTCTGAGTTTCTCAGAGCTGTGCAACGTGTAACTAATATGTTATATATTGTTTGATAGATTGGAGAGAGTACTCAATGCCATTGCACCAAGAGTGTAATGGAAATGATAAAAGTGACGATGGTGGTGATAGTAATGAAGTTTCCATCTTGATTACAAACCTCTTTCTGCTTTTCAATATACAACTGATGCCAGGTGCAGTGGCTTGTGCCTAAAATCCCAGCGATTCAGGAGACTGAGGTGGAAGGATAAAAAAATATATACATACAATTCATGGACACTGTCATAAAGCAGCTCACTTTAAGACAGTGAAATTTTCTCCTAAAAATAATATATAAATGGAAATACATCTCTCTCTAAGGATTCTCACCTGTAAATCATACCAACAAACTTGTATTTGTTCTTACAACAATGTAAACATACTTTTAAGACATAGATAAGTTGGTACCTCATAAGCACTGTGATAACAAAAGATTAAATGATATTAATTTGGATAATAAGAGTCTCTTAAAAATGCCTCTCTTCTTTTTGCTGATCTATGAACTCAAGCCCAGGTTCTCTACCCCCAACAATATAATCAAGTGCAACCAGAATTGGGAAAAAAAAAAAAAAAAAAAAAAAAGAGATAGGAAGAGTCTGGGTGATACAACATACAGTGGTTACACATCTTGGTCAAAGATATTATGGCTTAATTACTTGTGGCAATCTATCATACAAGTGTTAGTTGGTCTTTAAGTATTATTCTTCTCAATGTTCTTTTCAATTTTGTTATTTAATATTTATTAAGCAGACATTTTCTTGACTACCTATTATGTGCAAGAAACTGCTAGCAATAAATAAGACATGATTCCTCATGGAGTACCATCAATTCGATGGAATTTTCTTGAATATTTAAAAGATTTTATGATCCAACAAAGCAATTCTAAAGATGAGATTTCAGATCCTGTAACACAGGATGAGAAAGATTTTTCTTTAGGTTGGCATCCTGACAGTTTCCTCTCAATTCACACTTCTTAGATGACCAAGACATTTTTATTAAGTTTTTATGAGTCCCTCTTTCTTAGTTCTTTTCATGGATACTATATTCACCATAAAGAACATTAAAAATGAACTGTATAAACTATATTGGTCTTACCTAAGTATTTTAGGGTACCTCTCCCCACCTCCAATCACATCAAATTCTTCCTAATACTCTCCGCATCCTGAGGGAACGATAATAGATAGTACAGTTAATTCAAGTCTTAGAAAAAGAAAAAAGAATTCAGTGGAATACTTGTTAATTACATTTAAGAACAAACCTGGTACATATATATGTTATATATACTCCTTTATTTCTCTTGTATATGCATAGAACATTTCATTATTTAAAGTTTTAAAAGAAAAAAAGTATACGGTTTTCCTTTTCTTTTTTGTTAGTGGAAATTAATTGGTTTTTTGTCTAAAATGGCTTAAAAGATAAATCTGATTTTTGTGAGATCAATGCCATATGGACTATGCTAATACCAATAAATTATACTTGAGAACTTGTAAAAGTAGATAATTATGGTTCATTACATTTTAAAGAAAACTTTTAATAAAAGTTTGATGGTTCATTAGGTGTCCAGCAAGAGACATAATGAAAAAACAAAAAACAAAAAACCCAACCCTGATACATTATAATGAAATTGAAGAATATCAAAGACAAAGTGGAACTTCTAAAAGTTTCCAGAGATAAAAAGATCACTTATACAGAATAAGAATCAGACTGAGATCACGTAGCTATCACAGCAGCAGGCATTGTATCCTCCCTCAGCAGTAAGAAGTGAGAAAAAGAAAAAAAAAAAAAAGATCTTTCTTCTCACACTTTTCCAAATTTTACTGGAGAGAAAAACCTTTTCTAATGAACTTCTTATATTTCATTTGCCAACATGGAATCACATACTCATCTCTAGAACAAATTGATAGTGAAGAAAAACAGTATTGCTGTGATTGACTCAAACCAATCATGACTTACACCATGAGACTGGGCAAATTGACAACTGAGCAAAATAGTGGTTCTAACTAGCATGGAGGAAGGATGAATAACTTTTGGTTAGCATATAAAAATGTTTGACTTCTGTCAATATCACACAAAAAATGGGAGAAAACCAGTCATTATGGGAAAACAAGGGTGCCTATAGCACTACCAAGTCACAGGAATTACAGAGGTCAGAGAAACATACTAAACTACACAATGAGCAAAACCAACTATAAACTTTGTGAAACTGTATAAGACAAATGACCTGTTTTCTCAACCAAACAAAAAGTTGCACAGAAAAAAGAGATGAAAGAGAAAACCTATAGATTAAAAGAGACTTAAATTACATATCAATTAATCATGTGTGGAAGTTACTTGGATTCTGATACAAGCAAACAGACAAAAACACATTTATGACATGTATGAGACAATTGGAAATTTGAAAACAGGATATTTGATTGTATTAAATTGTTTTGTTAATTTTTAGATGTAATATATTTGTTGTTATGTCTTTAAAGTTTATCATTTAGAGACACATGCTGAAATATTTACAGATAAAATATAAGACCACATTTCATGTATGTCCACAAGTCATAGGTCTTCACTTTAACTGATCCTGGCACCAAGATGACCAATGTTCTTTAAACACAAGAAAGCAGAGATATGGCAAAATGAACTGACCCTCTGGACAAAATGCAGAGATTCAACAGATTTAAATGAAAAATGCCCCTATGTAGACAGAAATTACCTCACTCCCTTTTTTTTTCTATCTCCCCAACCTCCTCAGGCAGCTGAGTAACTGAAAAATAGAAACTATCAACATCCAGCTCCTAGCTTAAAGTCTGACAGAAGAATTAATACAGTTTCTAGATAAACAGGAAAGGGAGTTAAGAGGACTGGACCTATACAATTATCGACGCAGAAAGATTAATTTAAAAGTTAATAATAAAAGTCACTGATAAAACTCATGGGGTACAGATAAAATTTCTTCCCCTCCAAAAAACAAAACCAAACCAAAAAGACTTAAGAACAAAAGTTTTTAAGAGAGGATTCTGGGAAGATGGCAACACAGGAAGCAGCAGGAATCTGTCAACAAGTGGTACTGGCAGGATATGTCTGATATAACTATTTTGGAACTCTGACATCTATAGAAGGCTTGCAAGGTAAATTGCAGTTTCTGTCAATTTCAGCTCTTAGCTCCGCAATAGCTACCATCCCCCACCCTGTAGCCTCCAGCAAGGCAGCTGTGCACTTGTTCCTGGAGTCCCTTGCTTGCAGTTTGCTGGGCTTGGGTGGCAATAAGGAGCAAGTACTCATCCTCCAAATACTGGGGATCTGTGTTCTGATTGCTGATTGCTACTTCTGTTCCTAAGAGTGTCCGCACAGAGTTGGACAGCCATTGTTGCACCACCACCACCCAACCCCTCCTCCAGGGTGGCAAGTCCCTCCCCCTCAGGCTGAAGCAACTGCCAGGAGACTTAAAGGGCCAGCGCCTTTTTCCTCTCCTTCATTTTCCTTTTTGCCCTTTTGGGAGCCAAACATTAAAGACTAGGACTTTCAAAGGCAACTGCTTATCCAGGAGAAATAAGAAAGTCACTGCACATGCCCAGGAAAAGACACAGGCTCAGAAAACACCTGAGGAGACTGGTTTACACCTTAGGTTGATCCTTGGCTTGGCATGAGTACAGCCTACAACAACCAAAACCCAAACAACAAAAAACAGCAAACCCTGTGGGAATGGGGAGGACTCTGATTACCAGCTGCCACATTATTAGATTCCAGTGGCCAACTTTCAACAAAGAAATCACAAGGCGTACAAAGATACAGGAAACCATGGCACAATCACAGGGAAAAAATAAACAAAACAAAAATTGCTCTGCAAGAAATGCTAAAGATAGTTCCTGCAGCTTGAAATAAAAGGACACTAGACAGTAACTCAAAGTTATATGAAAACATAAAGGTCTTAATAAAGAAAAATACATGGGCAATTATTAAAACTAGTTTTATGGTGACAATAACTTGGTTTTTTGTTGGTTTGTTTTTTAAGACCAGGGTGTCGCTCTGTGGCCCAAGCTGCAATGCAGTGGCATGATCTCAGCTCACTGCAACCTTGACCTCAGGCTCAGGTGATCCTCCCACCTCAGCCTCCAGAGTAGCTGGGACTGCAGGCATGTGCCACCATGCCTGGCTAATTTCTTGTATTTTTCGTAGAGATGGAGTTTCGTCATGTTGCCCAGGCCGGTTCCAAATTCCTGGGCTCAAGCTACCCGCCTCAGCCTCCGAAAGTACAGGGATTACAGCCATGAGTCACCACGCTAGGCCAACAGTGACTTGTAATTCGACTTTTTTTTTTTTTTTTAGACCAAGTCTCGCTGTATCGCGCAGGCTGGAATGCAGTGGCATGATCTCTGCTCACTGTAACCTCTGCCTCCTGGGTTCAAGCGATTCTCCTGCCTCAGCCTCCCAAGTAGCTGGGAGTACAGGCACCCGCCACCACGCCTGGCTAATTTTTGTATTTTTAGTAGAGAAGGGGTTTCATCATATTGGCCAGGCTGGTCTCGAACTCTTGACCTTCTGATCCACCCGCCTCAGCATCCCAGAATGCTAGGATTACAGGTGTGAGCCACTGCGTCCGGCATAACTCCACTTTTTGTTTTATATGTGATTTAAGAGACCAATAAATTAAAAAACAATTATTGGTCTAAAAGCTAGTATTCTTATAACTTTGGTTTGTAAATCCATATTTCATTTTCTACATAATTTAAGAGACTAATGAATTTTAAAAACCAGTGACTAGTTTATGTTTTTGGATGCACAATATATAAAGATGTAATTCTGTGACCTCAATAATAAAAAGAGGTAGACATGGAGCTGTAAAGGAGCAGACTTTTTGTACGCTATTGGAAGTTAATCTGGTAAAAATTCACATTAGAGTGTTATAACTTTAAGATGTTAAATATAATCCCCATGGTAACCACAAAAATAATTATAGAATATACACAAAAAGAAATGAGAAGGGAATTAAAACATTTCACTATAAAAAGTCAACTAAAGATAAAAGAAAACTGTAAGGAAATGAGAGACAAGAAAGTTATGAGTCATATAGAAAACAAAGCAAAATGACATAACAAAGTCCCTCCTTTTCAGTAATTACTTTAAATATAAATAAACTCTCTAATTAAAAGACAGAAATTGGAAGAATAGATAGAAATACACGATCCAACTGAATGCTGTCCACAAGAGACTCAGTTTAGATTCAAAGACACAAATAGGTTGAATGTGAAAAGATGGAAAAATACATTTCATGCAAATAGTAAAAATAGGATTACCATATGATCCAGCAATTTCACTTCTGAGTATGTACCTAAAAGAATTAACAACAGAATCCTGAGGAGATATTTGTATACTGTGTTCATAGCAGAATTATTCACTACAACTAATAGAAAACATAAAAAATTAAAACCTAACATCCAGATAATAGGAGCTCCTCTTTTCCGTGAAGAGAAATGAGAAGAAATTATTAAACAAATACAATAAAATGCCCTAGAACTGGAGGATGTCACTTTCTATACTGAATTTCACACTGAATGTCACCAAAATGACCATGCTAAGATACATCACTGTAGATTTTAGAACATCAAGATACAAAGAGCCTAAAATCTTACAAAGAGAAAAGAGAGGTCACATGCAAAAGATAGTAAATAAAAATAAAATCAGATTTCTCAACAATTACACAAATAACTAGACAACAATGGAGTAATACCTTTAAATTCTAAGGCAAATTAAACAATTAAACATAAGAGTAGAATCAAGACATTTTTAGGAAGGGAAATGCTCTAAAACTTACCTCCCTTGCGCTTTTTCCCAAAAAGGTAATGCTTCACTAAAATTCAGGGAGTAAATTAAGAAAGAGTAAAACTCAGAAATCAGATAATAGGAAGTATAAGTCAGGAGAAAGTGTAAGAAAATCTCAGAATAATAGAAAAACGAAGTACCAGGAACAAAACAAAATTATCCACTGGCTCTCTGGGGAACTGTGTTAGCCTCAATTTACTCTAAAACAGAGGCCTGTCATCTGTAATATGAAATCTCCTTCCAGCCTGACGGACTGGGGTAGGCTAAGAAAGACAACTTCAAAATAACTAAATGAGGAAGAGTGAGCAGAGAGCAAGATCAAGAGTGACAGAAAGAGAAAAAGAAAGAATGGCCGGGCGCGGTGGCTCACGCCTGTAATCCCAGCACTTTGGGAGGCCAAGGCAGGTGGATCACAACGTCAGGAGTTCAAGACCAGCCTAGCCAAGATGGTGAAACCTCATCTCTACTAAAAATACAAAAAAATTAGCAGGGCGTGGTGGCAGGCGCCTATAATCCCAGCTACTCGGGAGGCTGAGACGGAGAATTGCTTGAACCCTGGAGGCAGACGTTGCAGTGAACTAAGATGGCACCACTGCACTCCAGCCTGGGTGACAGAGTGAGACTCTGTCCCCCCCACCAAAAAAAAAGAAAATGAAAGAAGGAAGGAAGGATAAAATTCCTATTCAAATTGACTCTGCAAATTCAACTCCAAACCCCATAATCTAATGCTATGAAAGTAGCCAATAAATCAAACTTTATAATGTAAGTTCACTCCTGAAGAAACTAAACTGTCTTACAAAAAGGTAAATGAAAAAATGATGGTATTAAAAACAGTAAGCAATGAATTAATAAGCAGGCAGAAATGAAGCACAAGTAGAGTTATATTTTAAAAGAATGTATTAGAATTATAATTAGATATCTTGGAAATAAAAAAAAAATAGCCATTGAAATATTGTAAGTTAACAGATGGAATAAAGCCTACAGTGGTTATAATAAAGAGAATCAATGTGAAAATGACCCTGAGGAATTTCTCTGAAATGCAGTAAGGAGAAACAAATACATTGAAATACATGAAAGAGCTTTTAATAGAAATGGAGAAAGATTGAGTGTTTTCAACATACACCTGTTATAGGAGTGCATGCAAGTGTGTTAATGGAAGAAAAGCAGTATTGGAAGAGATAAAGGCTAAGCATGTTTCTGAATTGGAGAAAACACAAGATTCCTCCGGAGTGGGTGGCAGGGATAGCAGGGAGGTGGGGATGGTTAATGGGTACGAAAAAAATTGTAAGAAAGAATGAATAAGACCTGGTATTTGATAGTACAACAGGAGGACTATAGTCAATAATAACTTAACTGTACATTTTAAAATAACTAAAAGAGTATAATTGGATTGGTTGTAACACAAAGGAAAATGCTTGAGGGAATGGATACTCCAATTTCCATGATGTAATTATGAATTGCATGCCTGTATCAAAATATATACATGTACTATGTACCCACAAAAATTAAAAAAATAAAATAAATTGTAACTAAAAACATAAAAAGAAAAGAGTCCCCATTTGAAAATGTGCTACAAACACTGGATAGAATAAATAAAAACATAGCTGGACACACCATAATAAAATAATGAAAATAAAAAAAAAAAGAGAATTCTTTTTTAAGTCACCAGAAAGAAAAGACAATTAAATATAAAAGAATTAGACTAAAAACAGAATTTTTCAATACCTCATAGATACTATAAAACAACATCATAATTTTTTTAAGTGGTGAGAGGAAATGACTGTATATAGGATTTCATACCTAGCTGAACTATTGTTATGAGGGCAATTTTAAAGATATTTGCCATCATTTAAAGATTAAATTTACCTCCACATATTCTCTGCAAAGGAATATTAAATAATGAACTTCAGCCAGAAGGTAAGTAAATCAAGAGGAAAAGTATAAAATATAGCAAAAATGTTGAGTTCTGAAACTTACAAAATATGTGAGAAGAGTAATGGACTCTTCAAGAAAACATTTTCTAATCTTCGAAAAAAGTTGAAGCTAAAATGCTATGCAACAATTACAAGGTTTGGAGTTGGTCTTGATGCTCAATGGATAAAAGTCATGTGGTGTTCAGAAGAAAGATACAAATATTGGGTAATCACAGGCTGAGCGTGGGTCATGCCTGTAATCCCAGCACTTAGGGAGGCCGAGGAGGGTGAATTACCTGAGGTTAGGAGTTCAACCAGCCTGGCCCACATGGTGAAACCCTGTCTCTACTAAAAATACAAAAATTAGCCAGGTGTGGTGGCACACATCTGTAATCCCAGTTACTCCGGAGGCTGAGGCAGTAGAATCACTTGAACCCAGGAGACAGAGGCTGCAGTGAACTGAGATGGAGCCACTGTATTCCAGCCTGGGCAACAGAGCAAGACTCTGTTTCAAAAAATAATAATAATAATAATAAAATAAAAATTGAATAATTACAGACATTGTTAAAAAATTTATATGGAGTTATGTACCTCAAATATTAAGGGTTCCTATTAAAAGAAGAGAAATATATTCTATAGCTTCTAAGCCAAGAGAGGAATCAAAAGGCAATACATTTGTTTTTCAATCCGATCTAAGGAAGGAAAAATAAAGACACAGTGATAAAAGATGGTAAACAGAAAATGTAAATGCAAATATTATGATAAACATAAGTTCATCAATCATTTTAACAGAGTAAGCTTACATATTGAGACAGATAGATCCTCAGAATATATCTCAAAAACAAATTCCATCACTGTGTTGCTTACAAGAGAAAATAACAAACCTATAAAGTTTGAAAGTAAAAGTTAGGTAGATACACCAAGAAAATATTAAACTAATGGAAGATGGCTTTACCAAACCAAACCCGGCCAGTTTGCCTGCGAAACACAAAGCCAAACACGGAAGCACCAGGTTTTTGCAACGTAAAAGGGTTATTGTGACTGCACTGGCAAGTAGACCAGAGGAGGAAACACTCAAACCTGTTTCCCCAAGCTGGGGGTTGGGCCAGGTTTTTGTTTTCGTTTGGTTTTTTTTTTGTTTTTTGTTTTGTTGTTGTTGTTCAGACGGGGTCCTCGCTCTGTCACCCAGGCTGAAGAGCCACTCCCGAGTAGCTGGGATTACAGGAGTATGCCACCATGCCCGGCTAATTTTTGTATTTTTTTGTGGAGCTGGGTTTCGCCACATTGTCCAGGTTGGTCTAGAACTCCAGGGTTCCAGCGATCCACCCACCGCGGCTTCCCAAAGTGCTGCGATTACAGGCATGAGTCACCAGCGCCCAGCCTGGGTCAGGTTTTTAAGTATAGGATAATGAGGGGTGATCTGATTGGAGCTTGCAATGAGTTGCTGCTGGGAGTCATGATGTCAGTGGTGTCTGCTTCTTAATTCAGTCCCTGTTCCTTGGTCTGAGCACTTAGGTTCCACCAGTGGTTGCACATTTGGTTCATCTGGGGATGCTCAGGTTACATGGCCTTGAACCTGGGAGGTCCATAGCAACTGAAAAGCAATTCACAACTTTGTTACATAGAATTTGAACCCGATTGGTCTGGTTCAGTTATAATAGGTTAAAAATATTAACATGAGTCCAAAATAATCATTTAAAGACAAAAGCTTTAATAAGGATTAAAAATAGTCACTACATAGTAATTATAAAAGGAACTATTAATGAATAAGGTGTCATAATCCTCAACTTATAATTAACAACATAAGATTGGAATTTATAAAGTAAAATATAACAACCAATAGAAAAAAATTGAGACATCTACAATCATGGAGGAAGATTTTAATACACTTTTTTTAGAAACTGATAGGGCAAACAGATTAAAAAATTTGTGAGGATGTAGAAGATTTCAACAACAAAATCAGTAAGCTTAAACTAATTTATATACTCCTGCACTTAAGCTGACAATAGATAAGTGGAATATTTACAAAACTTGAACCTTTTTTTTCAACACCTTTCCTAGAATCAACACCATGCAAACTAGAGATTGTAAAACTAGGACAAAATAGCAATATAGATAGAGTTGTGTCTTATTTCATATAGTGTTGAAATATGAGTGAAGATGGGTATTTTCTTTTCTTTTTTTTTTTTTTTTTTGAGACGGAGTCTCGCTCTGTCCCTCAGGCTGGAGTGCAGTGGCCGGATCTCAGCTCACTGCAAGCTCCGCCTCCCGGGTTCACGCCATTCTCCTGCCTCAGCCTCCCAAGATGGGTATTTTCTTTAAAATTTCCAAGATTAATAAACTTTTTAAAATAGAAAAGCTAAATATTAAGCACATTTCAAATACAACTTAAAAACATACAAAACAGCATGCAAAACACATTTTTGAACATGCCTATTGCTCAAATAAAATTTTTAAAGCAATAACTAAAAATCACTCATTAAAAATACTGAAGCACTACCCCAAAATGGATAAAGTTTATTTAAAATGAAAGATAAAAAATGAAGTAATATTTGATGATTTTTAGAAAATGCAATCTTCAAAACAAAGTGTGTGTCAATGGTGTGTCAATGGTGACATCCTTGAGTTGCAAATGGATTTTGCGTACATTTATTCTGGCTGTTTCTTCTCTCTTTTTTTTTTTTAAAACCCTTCTGTCCTAGGACCAGCTATTTCTTCTTGTGTCTATTTTATTGTTATATTTTCCAAGATTTTGTCCAGTTTTTCTTAAAAGGCAAATTACTAACAATACAATTTACTCATTTTCCCATCTGTAGGATATGTTTTGATATCCACTTATACATTGCTGATATTATTTGTGATTTCTCTTTCAAAATCATTATCTCAGAGATTTTTCCTTTTCTTTTTTTTTAAGTCATTTTAAAGAATCAAGCTTTTGGGTAAGTTGATCTTCTATATTTAATATTTGTTTTCTATTTTATTCACTTCTGCTATTTATATTATTTCTTCTTTGTATATTCTTTGGTTTAATTTGTTACTCTGTACCTAACTTCTTGAGAGGAATCCCTAACTGATTTCAGTCATTCTCCTTTCTTATGTATGCAAAGTTATAAATTTCCCTCCAAAACTACTTTAGCTATATCCTACAGTTTTTGATTTGCAGTATTTTCATTAACAATGAATTCAAACTATTTTTAAATTTCCATCGTGATTTCTTTTTAATCCATGCTATATTTTGACATGTATGGTTTAATTTCTAAATACATGGTGTTTCTTTCCTTTTTCTCTTTTACTGTTTACTTGTGTGTGTTGTTTTCGTATTGATTTCAAACTCAGTTCCCTTGTGATCAGGAAACACATATTCCACAATTTCAATCCTTTGAACTGTATTGAGATTTGTTTTATAGCCTCGGATATGGTCAACATTTATAAATATTTCATGTGCTCTTGAAAAGAATGTGTATTCCATGGTAATGGGTGTAGTGTTCTGTGCATGTCTCTTAGGTGCATTTAAATCATTGCTTTTACTCCTTTGTCTTCACTGGTTTTCAAATTTTTTTTGTCTGTTTATTTTTTCACTTATTGAGAGAAGTATCTTTAAAAATCCCGGTATGATTGTTGATGTGTCTGATTTTCCTTGTAGTTCTGTTATTTTGCTTTATGTGTTTTGAGACAATGTTATTTATGCACATATAATTTTAAAATTATTGTATCTTCCTGATAAATTAATTTTATCTTTATGAAATAGGACTGTATTTCTAGTCAGACATTTTTTCTTGAATTTTACTTTATCTGAGAGTGATATATATCTATACCAGGTCTCTTTAAGTTGGTGTTTACATGACATGACCTTTTATCTTTAAGCTTTTCTTTCATTACAGTTTGTCTCTTATAAACAGCAGATCATAGTTTCTCTTCCTGAGAAAATGGTTTGCTCCTAGCTGGACAATAGAGTCATTTATCCTTAATATAATTAGATAGGGATGTATGTGAACTTAAATCTACTATTTTGTTGTTGTTGTTGTTTTTTCTACCTCTTCCACTATCATTTTTCTCCTTTCCTTTCTTCTTTTGGATTGATTGGCTGTTTTATTATTCCTTTTATCAGTTTTATAGTAAACTATTCTTTACTTGTCTTTAAGTGCTTTATTATAGTTTATATTATTTACCCATGGCTTATTAATGTCTAATGTATATCAGTACTTTTTCCTTTTTCTTGTCAATTAAGAGAACATTTTAACTCAGTTTAATCCCATCTTTCTTAGTTTATGTGCTATTGTTTATAAATTTTAATTTTCTCTCTATCGTAAGCCCCAATAGACATTGTTATTACTGCTTTACATAGACATAATTGCATAATTGATTCAGATTTACTTTTACATGCTTTCATAATATCTTGCAACTCCAAGCTTCCGTCTGGGATCCTTTCTCCTCTGCTTGCAGGGGTGATGGAGGAAACACTTGATTTTTTAGTGTAGGTTTACTGGTGATAAAGCTTTTTGTTTTTGTTTTCTTGAAAATGTACTTACTTCACCTTCATTACTGAAAGACGGTTTCGTTTGTTATGGAATTCTAGGTTGGCAGTTGTTTTCTTGAAACCACATTGACGATAACTTTACGGTGCCTCTGACTTTCATTGTTTCTGTTGAGGAGTCACAGTTATCTATTCAATTTTTATTCTATTGAAGATAATATGTGTTTTTTATCTTTCTATGAACAGAATTTTGCTTTTAAAAATTTCCCTGTCTTGGCCGGGCGCGGTGGCTCAAGCCTGTAATCCCAGCACTTTGGGAGGCCGAGACGGGCGGATCATGAGGTCAGGAGATCGAGACCATCCTGGCTAACACGGTGAAACCCCGTCTCTACTAAAAAATACAAAAAACTAGCCGGGCGAGGTGGCGGGCGCCTGTAGTCCCAGCTGCTCGGGAGGCTGAGGCAGGAGAATGGCGTGAACCCGGGAGGCGGAGCTTGCAGTGAGCTGAGATCCGGCCACTGCACTCCAGCCTGAGGGACAGAGCGAGACTCCGTCTCAAAAAAAAAAAAAAAAAAAAAAAAAATTTCCCTGTCTTTGATTTTAGCAGTTTGGTTCTTATGTCATTTCATATATTTATCCTTCATGTTGTTTTTTTGGGGAAAACCCCCCTCGGTTTTGGAAAAAAATTATGTTATTAGCTATCTATGGCTGCATTTAAAAATTACCTTCAAAGCTTAGCAGGTAAAACCAATAAACATTTATTATCAAGCTGGGCACTGTGATGTATGCCTGTAGTCCCAGCTGCTCAGGAGGCTGAGGCAGCAAGATCGCCGAGCCCAGGAATTCAAGGCCTGCCTGGGCAACATATACTCCATCTCTTAACAAAACAAAAATACATTTATTATCTCATAGCGTTTATGTTGGAGGGATCTAGAAGCAGCTTAACTAGGTGTTTCTGACACAGGGTCTCACATGAGATAGCAGTCAAGATGCTTGCTAAGACTACAGTCATTTAAAGGCTTGACTAAGGTTGAAGATCCACTGCCAGGGTATCTGATTACATGCATGGCAAATCAGTGCTGACTATTAGCAGGTGGTCACAATGCAGTGTCACATGGATTTCTCCATTGGGCTGGGTGAGTATACTAGCACAGCAGTTGATTTCTACCAAAGCAAGTGATCTAAAAGAACACAAGATGGAAACCACATTGTCTTTTATTATATTGTCTCAGAAGTATCAGTTACAGAGGCCAACTGTATTCGGAATGAGAGGGGACTACCCAAGAGTTTAATACCAAGAAACAAAAATCACTGGAGGTCATCTTGGTGAGTAACTACCACATTCCACCTTCTGTAACCCAATTATTCATGTCCCTCTCATACGAAAAAAAAGTCACCCTCAAAAGTTTTAATCCATTACAGCATGAGCTCAAAGTACAAAACTTTATATCAGGTCCAGATATAGGTAAGTCTTCTTGGGTGTAGTTCTTTCATAAAAGCTCAAGTATTGTTCCTTTCAATCTGAAGGCACGTGAACTAAAGTGACAAGTTGTTAGTGTCTCCCATGTCAAACAGTATGGTGGCACAGGCAAAGGATAACTGCTATAGATGCTCCTGTTTAAAAGGATGGGGGAATGAGTACAACACACAGTCCACAGCAATTCTGAAATTCACCTGGACAAATTTTTAAAGTCCTTGATCGGAATTCATTGCGAATCCTGCACAGGAACAATTCTCCATATCTCTTGGCTCTACCATCTGGGGTCTTGATTCTTTTCTTTGAGTTATTCTTCCTTTTTCATAAAACACTATCATTGGTTTTGGTTGCATGATTTTCTTGGCCTAGTTCATGCCTATAAATGTTTCCAAATCCAAGGACTTATTTTCCTTTTTGCTATTTCTGACCCATTAAGTCCAAGCTAGTGGTGTTTCCACCAATAAAAGTATCTTTAAAACTGTGGGTATTCTGTGAAAGTTCTTGGATTTACTACTCTATTAAGCAAAAGCCACACCCACAAATCTCATTGAAGTGATCCCTTTTCTACACTGGACTTCCACTGATGCTGCTGATGACAGCACACCTAGGAGTCACATAACCTTTATTCTCTGATTAAAAGTATCTAAAGCATCACCTTGGATCCTTCTGAGCTCTTTTTTTTTTTTTTTTTTTTTTTTTGAGACGGAGTTTCGCTCTGTCGCCCGGGCTGGAGTGCAGTGGCCAGATCTCAGCTCAGCTGCAAGCTCCGCCTCCCGGGTTTATGCCATTCTCCTGCCTCAGCCTCCCGAGTAGCTGGGACTGCAAGCGCCCGCCACCTCGCCCGGCTAGTTTTTTATATTTTTTCAGTAGAGACGGGGTTTCACCGGGTTAGCCAGGATGGTCTCGATCTCCTGACCTTGTGATCCGCCCGTCTCGGCCTCCCAGAGTGCTGGGATTACAGGCTTGAGCCACCGCGCCCGGCCCCTTCTGAACTCTTTAAAAGGATTTTATAGGCACACTCTCAGCTTCATCTTTAGACCAAGTTTTTCTTAAATTGTCTTAAATTTGACCTTTGTCTAGAAGCCATTGTTAATTTCAGCATTCTGTGTCATTTGGAGAGGCTGAGAATGTTCAAATCCAATGATTTCTGGCTTCTCTTACTAAACTTTTTAAAAGCAGTTCTATTTTTTGCTTCCTCTCACCTTTCACATTTTCCTATAAGCAAAATGAATAATCAAGGAGGCACACAATACTTTGCCTGAAAATTGTTTTTAGCTAGATCACATAGCTCATCAGGTATGTTTGCTACTTTCCATGTTACTGCAGGTACTAGTTTTGCTAAACTTTGTTTTTACATAAGGAAGATTTCCTTTCCTCCAATATTCAGTAAAATTTACCTCCTTTTCATTTTAAGTCCTCACCTGCAGTCTTCCAAAATGCCATCAGGTTTCTACTAACAAACACCTAAAGGCTCTTCAAGGTTTTCACCATTTTGTGTTTTGTATACTGCCTAGTTCCAAAGCCATTACATTTTAGGTTTTGGTTACAGCAGCACTCCAACTCCAGGCCTCAAAAATCTGTATTTGTTATTTGTCACTGCATGCAAATTAGCCCAAATTTAGTGGCATAAGACAATAAACAGTTATTATCTCCTACAGTTTATTTAGGGTGAAAAACCTGGGAGCGGCTTAATGATTATGGCTGTGACTCAGGGTCTCTTAAGGTTGAATAACAGAAGACAGCTAAGAATGCAGTTATCTGAAAGTTTGACTGGGCCTGGAAGATCTGCTTCCAATTACTCAATTGGCTGCCAAGTTAGTACTGTTTTTTGAAAATAGGCCTCAATTCCTGCCACATGGATCTCTCCATTGGGCTATCTAAATGTCTTCATGGCATGGCAGTTAGCTTCTCTCAGAAACTGATCTGTGAGAGCAAGATGAAAGGTGAAATGTCCTTTATGCCTGGCCTTGGAAAGCACACTCCATCCTTTCTGCACTCTTTTATTGGTTATACAGATTAGTCCTCTGCAATGTGGGAGAAAACTATATAGGAGGCGTGAATACCAGGAGGCGAAAATCACTGTGGAAATCTCTAAGCCTGGAGATCACTTTTCAGTTTTGGGAAAATCTCAGCTATTATGTCTTCAAACATTATTTCTGTACCATTCTCTTGCTCCTCCTTTTCTGGGACTCCAATACAAACATGTTATACAATATGCAATGCCTTTTCATTTTATTCCCTAGTGTCTTAAACTTTTCTAAATATTTTCTTTTTTCTCTTGGTATCTTATTCTTCTGATGTTTTTCTCTGACATATCTTAAAGTTTACTAGTTAATTTACTAATTATTTTCTTCTTTTGGATGACTCAAGTATTTTTATTTTATTTTCCCCTTATTAGTTTATTATACAGTCCTTAATAATTTAGCATTTACATTATATATTCTTGACTTGTTAGAGTCCCTATGAAATTAGTAATTTTATCTCTTCACAAACAATGAAAGAGCTTTACAAATTTTAAATCCATTTACCTGCCCCCCAATTTGTCCTATTGTTGTCATAGATTTCATTTTATAAATATTTTAAGCCCAAGGCATTATTTTTGTCATTTGATAAAGTCAATATTCACTCTAATATACCCACATATTTACTTTTCCCAGCACTCTTTATTTCTTTTTGTATTCTGTACCTGGGACCATTTCTTTTCCCTTTGAACAACTCCCTTTAATATTTCCCTTAGTGAAAATCTGCTGGCAAAACATTCTTTCAACGTTTTTGCCTGAAAATATCGTTATTTGCTTTTCAATTTTTTTAATTGTGAAGAATTTTTTTGCCAGTTGTAGAATTATAGCTTTATGGATAGTTTGTTTCAACAACTTAAATATATTGCTCTATTGTTTTCTGACTTTCATTGATCCTATTGAAAAGTCATTTATCTGGCTTTTCTCACTCAACTGCCCATTTGAAAGAAACATCTCATTTTTCTCAGGTTGCTTTTATAATTTGCTTGTCTTTGACTATGCTGATCTCAAGTATGATAATCTGTATTTATCTTACCTATGGTTCTTAGAGAGCTTTTCAAATCTGTGGTTTGATATCTTTCACCAGTAGAAAAATATTCTCAGCCAACATATTCTGAAATACTGCTACTGTTCTATTCTCTCTCCTCCTTTTCTGAGATTTATACACAAGTCAGAAGATGTCACCATGTTCTATATATTCTTATCTTTGTTATGTATTTTCCATCCTTTTTTCTCTGTGCTTTAATCTTGATAATTTCTACTCATATGTCTTCCAGTTAAAATATCCTGTTTCGATGTGTCAGATCTATTAAACACATCAACTTACTTCTTAATTTTAGTTACAGATTATTTTCAATTCTAAAATTGCCATTTGACCTTTTAAATAGATTCCAAGTGTCAGCTGAAATTCTGTCTTTCCCTTTGTTCTATCGGCTATCTTAATTATTGTTTTTAGAAACATTTTTTTCTTTTTTCTTTTTGGTCAGCAATTAAACATGGATCATCATTATTTTAAAGTCTCTGTCTGCTAACTTCAATATCTGAATCACTGTGAGGCTATTTCTCCATCTGTTTTAAATTTGTTTTTTCGTTATGTGGTTCTTCTTATAGCATGCCTCATAATTTTTACTGAATACCAGACTTTGTGTATTAAAACTGTAAAAGGTTTAACTAGTGTTTTCTCCTTCCTAAGTCAGTTTTCTTCTGACAGATGGGACAGATTATCTTAATTCTATATAGGCCTGGTTTTAGGCTTTGTAAAAGATGATTCAGTTTTTTGTTTTGTTTTGTTTTTTTGCCCTTACTCCTAGGATATGGCTTTCTGTGGTATCTTCTAAAAGTCTGTGGTATTTATATAGTTTTTCCACCTTTGCCGATCTTTTTAACTTGAAGCTCTGTGTCCCTACCACCCCAAAGCTGCTGAAATCCCTGTTCGGCTCTTTAGCCTCAAAGATGCTTCTTTATCCTGGATTTCTTGAACTTTCATCTTGTGCATGTAAAGCTTAGGAACTGGCAAATGTCTTGAGGGAAGATGGCATGCAAGTTTTGGATTTACTTTCCTTGATTTCCTCTGCTCTGATATTTTGTCTCTCAATTTCTATTTGTTTGTCTCCTCAGCCCAGTGGCACTAGTGTTTTCTGTTTGAATCTATCTTATTTAATCATCTATGTTAAAAATTGCAAATTTCCCTCAGGTAAAAATCCAAGAGTCTATCAAAACTGGCCAGAGAAGTTAACAAAGTACCAGGTAGAATTTCCAAAAAGCAAAAACATAGTAATTGAAAATTAAAACTCTGGAACTGGATTAAACTAAATATTAAAAACACATGAAAAAGTAAATGAAAGATCTGGCAACATTTCCTGAGTGCAGCGTTGAAAGTCGAAGGGATGAAAATAATGAAAAGGATGTAAAATACACAGAAGAAAGACTAGGAATTTCAACACCTGTCTAATCAGAGTTCTAGTAGGAAAAAAAAAAAAATGCTGGAGAGGCAGTATTTGAAGAAATAATCACTAAAAATCTCTATAACTGATGAAAAGACACCATGACCAAGTGGGATTTATACAAACTATGTGAGGCTGATTCAGTATTTGAAAATCAATTAATGTTATATCCATCAAATCAACAGGTTAAAAAAGAAAAATTACACAGTCATATCAATAGATGCAGAAAAAGCATCTGACAAAATCCAATACCTATTCATTATAAAAACTCCCAGCAAACTAGGATAGAGAGGAACTTCTCAACTTGATGAAGAATATCTACAAATACCATAGCTGACATCATACTTAATAATGGTAAAGTAGATGCTTTTCACTAAAATTAGGGATGAAGCAAAATTGTTTCCTCTCTCCACTTCTGTTCAATATTATATTGAAAATCCTAGGTAATTCAGTAGGACAAAGAAAGAAAATAAAAAATATACAGATTGACAAGGAAGTAATAAAGTTTTCTTTGCTTACAGATAACATATTTATCTATGTATAAAATCTCAAATAATTCACCAAAAAATGCTAGAACTAATAAGTGATTACAGCAAGGTTACAGGATACAATGTTAATTTACAAAAGTCAATTCCTTTGCTATATACCAGCAGTGAACAATTGAAATGTGAAATTAATAACACAATACTAACATATCAACCACACTCTTGGACCACAGCACAATAAAAATAGAAATCAACACTGAAAAAAATCACTCAAAACCACACAGTTACATAGAAATTAAACAACCTTAAGACTGTTCTAAGAAATTTCCAAAAACATATAGCACTTAAAGGAATGGCCATTTTCTCTGAAAGAAACCGCTTTGATAGCCATGATCTTATTGCTAGCTGCTTTTACCAAAAGTCTTTTGTTGAAACTACCACCTACACTCTTTAAACAAGTAAAAACTGAAATCTCTTGCAAAAAAAAAAAAAAAAAGAAAGAAAGAAAGAAAAAGAGAAGAAATTAAACTATCTGCTCCTGCATGACTTTGGGGCAAATAATGAAGTTAAAGCAGAAATAAAGAAATTCTTCGAAACTAATGAGAACAAAGATACAATATACCCGAATCTCTGAGACACAGCTGAGGCAGTGTTAAGAGGGAAGTTTATAGCACTAAACACCCACATCAAACTGTTGGAAAGATTTCAAATTAACTACCTAACATCAAAATTAGAAGAACTAGAGAAACAAGAGCAAACAAACCCCAAAGCTAGCAGAAGACAAGAAACAACCAAAATCAGAACTGAACTGAAGGAAACTGAAATGTGAAAAACCATACAAAAGATGAACAAATTCAGGAGTTGGCTTTTTAAAAAAAATAATAAGATAGATAGACTGCTATCTAGACTAATAAAGAAAAAAGAGAGAAGATCCAAATAAACACATTCGGAAATGATGAAGGGGATGTTACCACTGACTCCACAGAAATACAAAAACCTTCAGAGACAACTATGAACAACTCTATGCACACAAACTAGAAAACCTAGAAGAAACTGATAAATTCCTGGATGCATACAACCTCCCAAGACTGAACCAGGAAGAAACTGAATCCCTGAACAGACCAATAATGAGTTCCAAAATTGAATCAGTACTGAAAAGCCTGCCAACCAAAGAAAATATCTAGGACCAGATGGATTCATAGCCAGATTCTGTCAGATGTATAAAGAATAACTGGTACCATTCCTACTGAAACTATTCCCAGAAATTGAAGAGGAGGAACTCCTCCCTAACTCATTCTATGATGCCAGGATCATCCTGATACTAAAACCTAGCAGAGACACAACAAAAAAAGAAAACTTCAGGACAATATCCTTGATGAACATAGACACAAAAATCCTCAACAAAATACTAGCAAACCAAAACCAGCAGTACATCAAAACCAGCTTTATTACTGTGATCCAAGGTTAGTACAACACATGCAAATCAATAAATCTGATTCATCAAATAAATAGAACTAAAAACAAAATCCACATGATTATCTCAATAGATGCAGAATAGGCTTTTGATAAAATTCAACATCCCTTTGTCAGAGGCATTCAAACCAGAGTGACTCCATCTTGAATAGGGGCTGGGTAAAATAAGGCTGAAACCTACTGGGCTGCATTCCCAGGAGGTTAGGCATTTTAAGTCACAGGATGAGATAGGAGGTCCGCACAACATACAGGTCATTAAGTCCTTGCTGATAAAACAGGTTGCAGTAAAGCTATAGCTTTATATAGCTTTATATTTAGCTTTAGTATAGCTAAAACCCACCAAAACAAAGATAGTGACTAGAGTGACCTCTGGTTGTCCTCACTGCTCATTATATGCTAATTATAATGCATTAGCATGCTAAATGGCACTCCCAGTAGTGCAACGACAGTTTACAAATGCAATGGCAACATCAGGAAGTTACTCTAGATTGTCTAAAAAGGAAAGGAATCCTCAGTTCCCAGAATTGCCCACCCCATTCCCAGAAAACTCATAAATAATACACCCCTTGTTTAGCATATAATCAAGAAGTAACAATAAGTATCCTTAGTTGAGCAGCTCAAGCACTGCTCTGCCTGTGGAGTAGCCATTCTTTATTTCTTTACTTTCTTAACAAACTTGCTTTCACTTTACCCTGTGGACTTGCCCCGAATTCTTTCTTGCGTGAAATCCAAGATCCCTCTCTTGGAGTCTGGATCAGGACCCTTTCTGCTAACATTTTCATGTTAAAAAAAACCCTCAACAAACTAGGCATTGAAGGAACATACTTCAAAAGAATAAGAGCCATCTATTACAAACCCACAGCCAACATCACACTGAATGGGCAAAAGCTGGAAGCATTCCCCTTGCAAACCAGAACAAGACAAGGATGCCCTCTCTCACCACTCCTATTCAACATAGTACTGGAAGTCCTGGCCAGAGTAATCAGGCAAGATAAAGAAATAAAAGGCATCCAAATAGGAAAAGAAACCAAACTATTCCTGTTTGCAGACAACATGATTCTATACCTAAAAATTCCCATAGTCTCTACCCAAAAGCTCCATAAGCTAATAAACAATTTCAAAGTTTCAGGATACAAAATCAATGCACAATAATCAATAGAATTCTTATACACCAAAAATATTCAAGCTAAGAACCAAATCAGTAATGCAATCCCATTCACAATAGCAACAAAAAAGAATAAAATACCTAGGAATACAGCTAACTGAGAGGTGAAAGATCTCTACAAGGAGAATTTCAAAATGCTGCTCAAATAAATCAAAAATGACACAAACAAATGGAAAAACATTCCATGCTCATGGATAAGAAGAATCAATATATTGTTAAAATGGCCATACTGCCCAAAGCAATTTACAGATTCAATGCTATCCTTGTCAAACATTCTTCACAGAATTAGCACAAACTATTTTAAAACCCATATGGAACCAAAAAGGAGCCCAAATAGCCAAAGCAATTCTAGGCAAAAAAAACCCAGAAAACAAAAAAACAAAGCTGGAGGCATCATGCTACCCAACTTCAAACAATACTACAAGGCTACAGTAACCAAAACAGCAAGGTACTGGTACAAAAACAGACACATAAGCCAATGGAACAGAATAAAGAACCCAGAAACAATGCTGCACACCCACAACCATCTGATCTTTGACAAAGCTGACAAAAACAAGCAATGGGGAAAGAACTCTCTATTCAATAAATGGTGCTGGGATAACTGGCTAGCTATTTACAGAAGATTGAAACTGGACCTCTTCCTTACACCATACACAAAAATCAACTCAAGACAGATTAAAGGCTAAATGCAAAACCTAAAATTATAAAAACCTCAGAAGATAACCTAGGAAATACTATTCTGGACATAGGCCTTGGCAAAGATTTCATGACGAAGATGCCAAAAGCAATGACAACAAAAACACAAATTAATAAATGGGACCTAATTAAACTAAAGAGCTTCTGCACAGCCAAAGAAACTATCAACAGAGTAAACAGACAACCTACAGAATGAGAGAAAATATTTGCACACTATGCATCTGACAAAGGTCTAATATCCAGAATCCATAAGGAACTTAAATGTAAAAGAAAAATCAACTCCATTAAAAAGTGGACAAAGGACATGAACAGACACTTTTCAATAGCAGACATACACATGGCTAACAAGCATATGAAAAAATACTCAACATCACTAATCATTAGAGAAATGCAAATCAAAACTACAGTGAGATACCATCTCACACCAGTCAGAATTGCCATTATTAAAAAGTCAAAAAATAACAGATGCTGGTGAGATTGTGGTAAAAAGGGAACACTTATACACTGCTGGTGGGAATACAAAATAGTTCAGTCCTTGTGGAAAGCAGTGTGGTGATTCCTCAAAAAACCTAATTACCATTTGACTCATAGATCCCATTATTAGGTATTGCCCAAAGGAATATAAATCATTATGTTATAAAGACGCATGCATGTCTATGTTTGATGCAGCACTATTCACAATAGCAAATACATGGAATCAGCCTAAATGCCCATCAACAGTAGTTTGGATAAAGAAAATGTGGTACGTATAACCATGGAATACTATGCAGCCATTAAAAAGAACAACCTCATGCCCTTTTCAGCAAGATGAATGGAGCTGGAGGCCATTATCTTAAGCAAACTAATCCAGGAACAGAAAACCAAATACTGCGTGCTCACATTTCTGGACACAGAGAGGAAAAACAGACACTGGGGCCTACTTGAGCATGGAGGGTGGGAAGAGGGAAAGAATAAAAAACTACCTATTGGGGACTATGCTTATTACCTGGATGACAAAATAATATGTACACCAAATCCCGTGACACACAGTTTACCTATATAACAAACCCGCACATGTACTCCGAACCTAAAATAGGAATAAAAGAAAAAAATAACACAATACTATTAGCATGAAGAAATGAAGTACTTCGGAATAAATCTAACAAAATATGTACAATATCTATATGAGGAAAACTGCAAACTCCAATGAAAGAAACCAAAGAATATTTAAAAGAATGCAGAGACTATGTTCATGGATAAAAATACTCAATATTGTTAAGATGTTTGGTTTTCCCAACTTTATAGATTCAATGTAATTCAAATAAAAAACCCAGCAAGCTATTTTGTGGATATCAACAAATTCAAATTTATATGGACAGTCAAGAGACCCAAAGTAGCCAATACAATACTGAGGAGGCAGAATAAACTGGGAGAATTAATATTACCTGACTTCAAGGCTTAGCATAAATGTATAGTAATCAAGACAGTGTAGTATTGGTAAAAGAATAGACAAACTGATCAGTGGAATAGAATAGGGAGCCCAGAAATAGATCCACACAAATATTCTCACCTGACCTTTGACAAAGGAGCAAAGGAGATTCAATGGAGACAGGCTAGGCTTCTCAACAATTGCTCCTGGAACAACTGGCCATCCACATGTTAAAACAATATATATACTGACTTCACACATTTCACAACTCATAATTCAAAACAGATCTTATACCTAAATGTAAAATGCAAAACTAAAACTTCTAGAAGATAACACAAGAGAAAATTTAGGTGACCTTGTGTTTGGTGATAACTTTTTACATACTACACCAAAAGCACAATTCATGAAAGAAAAATTGATAATCTGGACTTCACTTAAAGTTAAAACTTTTGCTTTGTGAAATACACTGTTAAGAACATTAAAAGACAGGCCACAGACTGGGAGAAAATATTTGCAGAATACATATCTGACAAAGAACTTGTATTCAAATATATAAAGAAGTCTTAACACTCAACAATAAGAAAACTAAGAACTTAATTTAAAAAATAAGCTAAAGATCTGAAAAACACGTCACCAGAGGAAATACACAGATGGCAAATAAACATATGAGACCACATACACCATACACCATATGCCTAATGACATAATAACACCTTATGTCATTAGGGAAATGCAAATTAAAACAACAAGATACCACCTCACGCCTATTAGAATGGCTCAAATCCAAAAAGTGACAATACCAAATACTGGGGAGAATGTGGAGCAATGCAAACTCTCATTTGTCACTGGTGCAAATGCACAGTGGTATAGCCACTTTAAAATACTGTTTGACAGTTTCTTACAAAGTTAAATATAGTCTTACCATAGAGCTCAGGAATTGCACTTGTAGGTATTTGCCCCAATGAGTTGAAAATTTACTTTCACACAAAATCTGCTAGGAATGTTTATTACAGCTTTGTTCACAATTGCCAAAAACTGGAAGCAACCAAGATGTCCTTCCAAAAGGTGAATGGATAAACAAATTGTAGTATATCTATCCATGCAGTGAAATATTATTTAGTATTTAGCCATTAAAGGAAATGAACTATCAAGCCACAAGACCTGGAACAAACTTAAGTACATATTTGCTTGATAAAAAAAGCCAATCTGGGCTAGGTGAGGTGGCTCACGCCTGTAATCCTAGCACTTTGAGAGGCTGAGGTGGGTGGATTGCCTGAGTTCAGGAGTTCGAGACCAACCCAGGGAACAGGGTGAAACCCCCATCTCTACTAAAACACAAAAATTTGGCCGCGCATGGAGGCTGAGGCAGGAAAATTGCTTTAACTCAGGAGGCGGAGGTTGCAGTGAGCCGAGATCACGCCACTGCACTCCAGCCAAAAAATAAAATAAAATAAAATAAAATAAAATAAAATAAAATAAAATAAGAAGCCAATCTGAACATGTCTAAGGTCTCCAATGTAATCTTGAGTAGTAACAGTAACAGAAAATATCTATGCATCTATATAGCGTCCTAACTTTTATAAAAATGCTTCTAAATGTAACCATTAAGTGATAATGGTGTTAAGTGAAAGTATTTATGGGTTTTGCACTGATGTCAATCATGACATTAAGAGGTGTCTTTCTTTTCCTCTTTTGCTAAGGAGTTTTTGTTTGTTGTTGTTGTTTTTTAAGAATCATGAATAGATTTTAAATATCATCAAACAGATTTTCGTCATCCACTGACCATTAAAATGGCCACATTTTAAAATTTGATTCCTTTATATTGTGAGTTACAATGATATAATTTTAGTTGTTGAACCACTGTTATATTTCTGATGTAAAGTTGTCACGGTCTATTTTTTAATACGTTGTTTGATTCAACTTGTTGATATATTTAATGTGTTTACATCCATGTGCATAAGAGAAATGTGGCTATAATTTTCTTTCCTTGCCCTTGTATGGTCTCAAAAAAATTAACAGGTCATGCTTCCTCTTTTTTTTTTTTTCTTTTTCTTGAGTCAGAGTCTTGCTCTGTCGCCCAGGTTGGCGTAGGAGTGCAGTGGCACGATCTTGGTTCCCTGGAACCTCCACCTCCCAGGTTCAAGTGATTCTCTTGCCTCAGGCTCCTGAGTAGCTGGGATTACAGGCACCCACCACCATGCCCGGCTAATTTTTGTATTTTTAGTAGAGATGGGGTTTCACCATGTTGGCCAGGCTGGTCTCAAACTCCTGGTCTCAAGTGATCCACTCGCCTTGGCCTACCAAAGTGCTGGGATTACAAGTGTGAGCCACCATGCCTGGCCGTGTTTCCTTTTAAAAGAATTTTTTTTAATAATCTTTTAGCAGTTTGTGTAAGAAGAGGGTTTAGTTGTTTCTTGAACATTTGTTAAGACTGCCTATAAATCTATATACAGATAACATCTTTATTGTAGAAGGTAGACATTTTAATATTATTGTTTTTGAATGATTATTTATTTGCTCAGATTTTCTAAGCTTTATTGGTGACTTATATTTTCATAGAAAATAATCTATTTCATCTAGGTTTTACAAATTTATTGAATATGGCTATTCAAATGATCCTTCTAAGGCTTTTTAAGTCTCTATGATAGCTGTTTTTCTTGTTTTGATTCTTTATGTTTTCCTTCTTTTTGTCTCTATCTCTATATTGGTCTGTTTATTATTCTTCCAAAATAAAAAAAAACTTTTGGAGGTATTATCTCTTTTTCTGTTATTTTGTTTTCTAAATAATTAAATTCTACTCTGCTTGTTTTCTTCTATATTATTTGAGTTCATTCTATCTCATTTTTAACTTCATGAATTAAGTACTTGGTTTATTTATGGTTTTTTATTTATTGTATTCTAAAATGTAAAGCCTATCAAGTTCCCTCTAAGTTCCATTTTAGCTGCACTGCACCAGTTGTTTATCTGGAGTGATTTCACTATCTTTTGGTTTCTTAGTTGGCCCTTGGGTTGTTTGGAAGTAAGGTTTTGTTTTCACAACTAATTTTTAACTGTTTGTATTGATTTTTAATTTTATTTCATGTTTGTCACAGAACACTGTTCCTATATCAGCTTTAAAAAATAAAAATATAGACAGATTCTCACTCTGTCACCCAGGCTGAAGTACGGCGGTGTGATCACAGCTTGCTGCAGCCTTGAACTCCTAGGATGAAGCCATCCTTCTGCCTTAACCTCCTGGGTAGCTGGGACAACAGTCATGTGTTACCATGTCCTGCCAATTTCTTACTTTTTTTTTTTTTTTTTTAAGAGATGGGGGTCTCTCTATGTTGCCCAGGCTGGCCTTGAACTCCTGGCCTCAAGTGACCCTCCTGGAGGTTTGTTTCATGGTTGTATTGTGTGATGCTGAGGTTTGGGGTATGATTGAAGCCGTCACTCAGATAGTGAGCATAGTAACCAATAGGTAGTTTTTCAACCTTTTCTGTCTCCTTCCCTTCCCACTCCTGTAGTTCCCAGTGTCAATTTTTCCCATCTTTATGTCTAATCTTGTTTTTTTTTTTTAATAAGCATCCTTTTATTTGCTTACGCCATTACAAAAACCGATTACATTAGCAACAAAAAAAGTGTTTTCTTGAGTTGAAGTCAGAGGCAGTTACTTCTCAAAATGTTGAGTAAAACAGTGAAAACAGTGTAGGTACCCATTGTTTAGCTTCCATGTATAAGTGAAAACGTGGTATTTGGTTTTCTGTTTCTACATAAATTTGCTTAGGATAATAGTCTCCAACTGTACCCATGTTACTGCAAAGAACATAATTTCATTCTTTCTTATGGCTGTGTAGTATTCTACAGTGTATATGTACCACATTTTCTATTTTAAATTGAATCTAAAAATTTTTTAAAATGCTTTCAATTAAATTGTGATATGCTTTCTTATCAAGATTTTTATTGTGTGCTTATTGAAATATACCTTTTTGATTTACTTAGACATGTACTCAACTATATATAATTTTTGTATATATAAAAAGAAGTATGTAAGCAAAACAAATCACTTAAGGCATTTCTAAAATTTCTTCACATTTACATTTGTGTTCAATCACTTTAACTCAGTGGCACAAGTATCTGTTTTTCTATCCAGTATCATCCCATGTACCATAAAGAAACTTTGTGATGCAGCATTTTTTAAAAAGTGCTTCACTATTAACCTCTAGGATTTTCTCACAAATTGCTGACACTGGCTCAACAGGCTTTAATGATGGCTATGACTAAGGGAAAAGAGTAAATTAGTACTGATTCTACATAGGTATGGATCTAGATAAAATTTGGGGCTCTGTGTGCATCGAAGGGGAAAGAGGATACTGGGGGACAAGTGGCAGTCTCAGAAACATGGTTGTCATTTTCATATTATATACACAAGGTAAATGAAGCACAGAGAATTAGACTAAATTGCCCAATGATGCACAATTACTGCCACTGAGCCAAGATGAAATCCAAATATATGCAGCTCTGCAATCCTACCCTAAAACATAAATCTAGAGTTAATAAGTAATACCAAGTGTTGGGTGACCCCAACACTTTTGCAGACTAAGGAGGATTGCTTGAGCCCAGGAGTTCAAGACTAGCCTGGGCAACACAGGGAGACCCTGCCTTTACAAAAAATTAAAAATTATCTGGGCATGGTGGTGCATGCCTGCAGTTCCAACTACTTGGGAGCCTGAGGTGGGAGGATCACTTGAGCCTGGGAAGTAGAAGCTATAGTGAGCCATGATTGCACCACTGCACTCTAGCCTGGGCAACAGAGTGAGACCCTGTCTTAAAAAAATATGTAAACGTGCTTCTCCTTAAACTCAACAGTTCCTTCAGGAATTTAGTCTAAAAATACCAGTACAAATGTGCAAACACATATAGGATCTACATGAGTGAGTCACTTCTCCAGACTTTAAATTGGAAACTAGTGCTGTAAATAAGGGTGGAGAGTAAGGTGGCAGATACACTGAAATTTAAGAGTCAGAAGTAGCAGTATCATTATTGGTGCAAGCAACAGCATCCATAACCAGCAAGCACAGTAGTGATGTTCCCACTAGACCAGTTCCGCAGTGTGATTCTGGGAATTTGCCTTGGCAGGCCAGTCTCCAAGATGGTTGTTTGGCATCCCAGAGATTCTGTGAGCTGCTAAGTATCTTTCAATAAATTCTCTTCCTGCTTAAACTGTTATATTGGTTTCTACTGATTGCAAGGAGAAGTCTAACTGATACACTGGCCACCTCTCTTTTCCTCCAAACTGCCAAGTTGTTATCGCCTTAGGATCTTTGCTTTCCATGTTTGTCTGCCTTGATCACACAAGGCCCATTCCTTTGAATCATTCAGGATACAGGCCAAATATCACCCACCTTGCAGCAGAAACGACCCAGATCCTCCTCTTTTTTTTTTTTTTTTTTTTTAAGTGACAGGGTTTCCTTCTGTAGCTCAGGCTGGGGTGGCACGATCACGGTTCACTATAGTCTCCATCTCCTAGGCCGGGCCTCAAACAATTCTCCCACCTCAGCCTCCTGAACTCCTGAACATCTGGGACTAGAGGAGCATGCCACGATGCCCAGTTAACTTTTTTCATTTTTAACTTTTTGTAGAGACAGAGTCTTGCTATGTTGTCCAGGTTGCTCTCAAACTCCTGCACTCAAGTGATCCTCCCACCTTGACTCCTCAAGCACTGGGACTCCATTGGTATGAGTCACTGCTTACCTCCCCAGATCCCCCTTCTGAAGAAGTTCTACGCCCACATCTTTCCCTTTGTATGAAATCTCCCTGTTTTATCTGTCTTCACAGAACTTATCACTAGATGCAATTATTTAGTTCACACATATTTGTTTTCTTGTTTATTTCTTCCCCTCTCTACCAGTAGAAGCTTGAAAAATTACTTGCCAAGAAAATTGTCTGGCACATAATATGGGCAATATATTTCTGTTGAATTAACAAATGAAGCAAATAATTTTATATCTTTGTTTTGTAACACCAATTAAATTGGGAACATCTTTTGAATATCTGTCAATAGGAAATTAGTTAGACATATAGGGGCATAACCATACAACCCGTTTACTAAAAAGACAAAAGTGTATTTTCTGTATCTTGACACAGAATTCTGCAATATAACACTGAGTGAAACAGTGATGAAAGTAGTTTATAAAGATATAATTTCACATGTGCAATAGGCATAGAATGAACATGGAAAGATATTAAGAAAACTGTTGTGAGTAGTTAATACTATAATGAGAACAGTAAGGTAGAAGGAGAGGAGAAAATCCTTGCTTTTTGCTTGATAATTTTTGTACGTTTTTGCAACAATCATGTATGCAATGAGACTTCCTTATGGTTGCAAACAAACTAGGCTGAAAATACAAATTCATTGAAAAAATATCAAGGTATGATATTCTTCATAATGAAATGAAGGGTTGAATACATAACTACTGAAAGGGTACACATAATACTGGGTCTCAGGAGATCCCAGAAACAGTGATGTGAAAATTTTCAGATCTCCTCCCATCAACCTCCTATCTCAGCTTCTCTTTACATGTCAGCTTCATCTCACTGCAAAAAAAAATTTTGTCCTGATAGTAAAGAATGTTATTGTTTCTAAGTCTTTCATGGCATCTCATTTACCCTCATATCTCTATCAGTTGAGAAAGACTAATCTGTCTTTTCCAGGCCCAGATTGAAAAATTCCAAACTTTTGTCTGGGCGCCATGGCTCAAGCCTGTAACCTCAGCACTTTGGGAAGCTGAGGTGCGCAGATTTCTTGAGCCTAGGAGTTTGAGGCCAGCCTGGGCAACATGGCAAAACCCCATCTCTACAAAAAATACGAAAAAATGAGCTGGGTGTGGTGATGCAACCTGTAGTTCTAGCTACTCAGTCAGGAAGCTGAGATGGGAGAATCATCTGAGTTTGAGAGTTTGAGGCTGCAGCAATTGCACCACTACACTCAAGTCTGGGTGACAAAGTGAGACCCTATCTGGAAAAAGAAAGAAAAGAAAGAAAAAGAAAAGAGAAGGGTTCAAGAGATTCTCCTGCCTAAGGCTTCCGAGTAGCTGGGACCACAGGTGCGTGCCACCCCACCCCGCTAAACTTTTTTTGTATTTTTAGTAGAGACTGGGTTTCACTATATTGGCCAGGCTGGTCTCGAACTCCTGATCTCGGAATCTGCCTGCCTCGGCCTCCTAAAGTGCATGGTAGCTGTGAGCCACCATGCCTGGCAGACATTAACACCATTTCTTCTCAACATTATATTTTGTGTCTTCACTGGTACATAAAACAAGAAAAATAAATAAATCCATAAAGATTAGAAAAGAAGAATTCACAGATGATACGATTTGGGATATAGAAATTTTTTTTTTTTTTTTTTTTTTTTTTTTTGAGACGGAGTCTCGCTCTGTCACCCAGGCTGGAGTGCAGTGGCCGGATCTCAGCTCACTACAAGCTCCGCCTCCAGGGTTTACGCCATTCTCCTGCCTCAGCCTCCCGAGTAGCTGGGACTACAGGCATCCGCCACCTCGCCCGGCTAGTTTTTTTTTTTTTTTGCATTTTTAGTAGGGACAGGGTTTCACCGTGTTAGCCAGGATGGTCTCGATCTCCTGACTTTGTGATGTGCCCATCTTGGCCTCCCAAAGTGCTGGGATTACAGGCTTGAGCCACCGCGCCCGGTGAGGGATATAGAAAATTAAACAGAATCTACGTATAGATGATTAAAATTAATATGAAAGTTTAGCAACGTCGCTGGATATACAAAATCAACATATACAAATTTGTTGCACTCCAAGCAGTTAAAAATTAAAAACTTAAAGATGATGCCATTTATTATTAGCATTAAAATATGAAATACTAGGAATAGATGTTTAAATAATAAGTGAAATATTTGTAAGGAAAACTTTAATACTTTAGTAAAAGACACCAAAGAACAATGAAATAAATGAAGAAATATACAATGTTCATGAATTGGAAGATGCAAAGTTGCAAAGATGTATTTATGCCTAGTTGTTGGGTAAGCCAGAGGGTACAGGCAAGCTCAAACTGGTAGGTAGGTGTTAGGCAGGAAGTCAAGTGCACAGAACAAGACAGAGCACCACTGTGGATGCTGCTGGAACTGGGAGCTACAGGAAACTAGTGCTTCTGAGTGTGGCTTGGACAAGGGCAGCTCTGAGCAGCTGCATAGGCAAAGCTTGGGTGGCTGGCTCACTAGAGCCAGGGTTAGGGTTGCTTGCAGGGCTCCTCACAGCCAGCTTACAGGGCTCCGGGCATGTACACATTGTGGGTCTGAGGAGTGGGTGAAGAGAGCAGTGACCTGGGAAGGCACAAATTCATGCCATTCTCCTGGCTATGCCTCTGTCACCCAAGTCTAGAAATTGACACAGTAGCCACTGGAGAAATCTGCCTCCTTTAGGTACCTCATACCAGAGAAAACTACACAGGCCAAGCTATAGAAAATAAAAGCAATAGAGAATAGAGGCCAAGTAATAGAGAATAAAAGCTACCAGGACCAGGAAGGAAAAATTCCTCCTCCTACAATGTCTCTCCAGCTCCCAGTTCTTAAGAAGATTAACATCATGCCCACTGGCTAAGGAGAAATATTTCAAGAACCCAGGTCCATTTTTACTGATGAGGCAAAAGGCAAATTTGGGGCTGAGAGGCAATCAGTTGATAACTGGCATAGCTGCTTGATAAATAACGCCTAACTATGAGTCATCTTATAGTAGAAGGTATATCTTAATAAAACACTTAGAAAAGCAATGAGAAGTAGAACGTCTGGATGCCTAATGCTTTTACAGTATGTCTCTTGTGGTAGGAGAAAAAGACCAGTACTCAGGGGGCCTTCTTCAGGACAGGTAGCATTTAATCTACCAGAGGGGAGCCAAATATGCTCTCAGGGTCATCATTGAAGACTTCTTGGAACCATTTACAGAGCCTGTGCAGTTATCTGTGATTTGTCCTAGGTGAAGGAAGAAGTGATTTCTAAAGGAGGAGGGAAATGATTTCTAAAGAACCAGTATGTGGCATTTAAATTAATACCATGAGTTCTTTTGCCTCAATGGACAGACATTTGAGACTCTGTCTCAAAAAAAAAAAAAAAAAGAGGTTAAACGTATGTTTACCATAAGACCCAGTAATTTTACTCCCAGGAATATACCCAAGAGAAATGAAAACATAGGTCCACAAAAAAACGTGTACATGAATGTTTACAGAAGCATTATTCACAATAGCTAAAAGAAAGAAACAACCCAAATGCCCATCAACTGAAGAATGAATAAACACCCTGTGGTATATCCATATAATGGAATATTTGGCCACAGAAATGGAGTACTGATACATGCTACAATATGGATGAATCTTGAGAACATTATGCTAAGTGAAAGAAGCCAGTCACAAAAGACCCATATAATTGTATGATTCCACTTACATGAAAAGTCCAAAGTAGACAAATCTAGAGAGACAGAAAGATTGGGGTGGTGGATATGGGGGACTGGAGAGATACCTAAAGGTTGTGGCGTTTCTCAGGACAATGGAAATGTTTTAGAATTGATTGTGGTGATAGATGCATAATTCTGTGAATGCTAATAGCCACTGAATTTTACACTTTAAGTGGGTGAATTGTATAATGTGAATTATGTCAATAAAATCGTTTAAAAGAACATGTAGGCCGGGCGCGGTGGCTCAAGCCTGTAATCCCAGCACTTTGGGAGGCCGAGACGGGTGGATCACGAGGTCAGGAGATCGAGACCATCCTGGTCTACACGGTGAATTCCCGTCTCTACTAAAAAATACAAAAAACTAGCTGGGCGAGATGGCGGGTGCCTGTAGTCCCAGCTACTCGGGAGGCTGAGGCAGGAGAATGGCGTAAACCCGGGAGGCGGAGCTTGTAGTGAGCCGAGATCGCGCCACTGCACTCCAGCCTGGGCGACAGAGTGAGACTCCGTCTCAAAAAACAAAAAACAAAAAACAAAAAACAAACAAACAAACAAAAAGAACATGTAGACATGGACGACAGGTAAAATGGGCATGGCTGTGTTCCAATATTTTATTTATAAACACAGGCAACTGACCAATTGGGCATCATTTGCTGACCCTTGATATAGAGTAACAAAAACTAATTTTTCAGCTGGGCACTGGCTTGCCAGAAAATAAAATACTACCTTTTCCACATGTCTTGCAGAAGCTTGTGTGTAACATTTGGGAACCATCCTTAAATGAAACAACTGTGCTTTTCTTTGAATCCCCTAGTCTTTCCTGTTCACTGGAATGGCTACATACAGCTCTACCAGCCATCTTAGATCATGAAATGACCTTGGAAAATGGACACTACAGATAGTGGAAGCAAGAAGATAGGAGCCTGGAATCCTCACACCATGAATAACTGTACTAACTCTAAATTGATTTCATCTAGACTTCTTAAAAGAAAAAAATTAGTTTATGTCATGTTTAAATAAATTTATTTTGGAAATTTATATTACTTCATCATAGCTGAACCTAATTCCAACTATTATACCCCTTAAGGAATTAAAAAAACAGCTATGCCTCCTGGAAGGATCAAGTGGATGCTAAAGGACGCTCAAATCTGTGTCTGTCTTTTGTTTTGTTTTGTTTAACAGCAACTCATTCTTAACATACTGGCCTTTTAAGCTGGAGTCCTACAACTACTTGAGTTCATATTTGTAAGAAAGATGTAAGAGGATATACTCTCTGATTAACCAATCCTGTGTTAACTTTAAAAAAAATCAAATTTCATAAATAGAAGCAGAACCATATCTCTTATCAGAACAGTTCCACTGTTTACTAAGTCCCTGTAGCTAAATACAAGCCCCAGGGCTTAGACCAAGTCCTGATCACTATGTACACAGAGCCTGTTGTGGGTTTCCTCATGAGTTCAGTAGTGTGAATATTAGTGTGTGATATCTTCTGCTCTGCAGAATGCAAAAGTAACAGGGTCCTCTGGGTATCCAACTTTCCTTGACAAGATTAATGTCTAAAAAGCTCTGAAAGTGTCACAAATGATCTCTAGAGATCATATTTACATTTGTTCATAAAGATACAGGGCTGCAAAGTCACCATAGCATAACTTCTCCTTAAGAGTGTGAGACATAAACACAGACCTAATGTTTTCATGACCCCCCTTCCCCCAAAAAGGTATCTCTGTGTTGCAGAACCACACTCTGTGATGGATTGAATGTTTGTGTGCCCTTCAAATTCATATGTTAAAGCCCTAACCCCCACTGTGGCTATATTTGGAGATGGGGCCTCTAAGGAAGTAATTAAGATGAAATGAGGTCATACGGGTGGGTCCCTGATCTGACAGAATTAGTGTCTTATAAGAAGATACACCAGAAAGTTCTGTTTCTCTCCCATGCCTCCTCATCTTGAGTATGTACCGGGAAAGGCCATATGAGGATATTGTGAGAAGGCAGCCAGCTGCAACCCAGGAAGAATGCCCCTCACCAGAAAGCAAATTGGTCAAAACCCTGATTTTGGACTTTGAACTTCCAGAACGATGAGAAAATAAATCTCTGCGTGTAAGCCACTCAGTCTATGGTATTTTGGCTGTGTCAAAAGACTAATACTCCAAAAAAAGAGTGTGAAGAAGTTTTTCCTTTAGCGTCATTTTCCAATTATCCTCTGATAAAATCTACTTTAACACTGGCATGGTCATAAACTGGTTTTACACTCTAGACCTGCTTGAAACTTAAACTTGATCCACTTTCATAGGTGATTTTTAGGTTTGTTGGAGGCTGCAACTCCTATGACATGTAGAATGATCAAACATGGATTCCTGAGACCTGGGACTTTTGGTACTAAAGCAGGGAAAGTCCAAGGCACACTGGACAAGTTGGTCACTCTAGATAGGCAATGCATTCTATTCCTCCAGTAATTGCTCCATCTGCAGCTATGGTTTCTCTAATAATCCATACCATACAGATTCTCTCCATACACAAGAGTCAAAAAGGTTTCAGGCAAACTTCCTCTTTTTTTCATGTGGCCCACATCTGCTGCACAAGAAACACTCAGGCATCATTTGCCTTGACAAACTACGGCAGTGACTACCGATCCCAACATAGCAACTCTCCTTCACTCCTATGCCAAAATTCTCACTGGCTCATCTCTCTTGCCCCTGGGGTTTCCCAGATGTGACTCACACTACTACTGTAACTCTCAAAACCCAGGGAATGCATACCAAGTTCTCTGAGTATTGCTATTGAAGCCCCCTTCACTAGACTTGAAGGTGAGTAGGGAAGCATAACAATGGCTCTCCCCAAAACTTCACCTCATAAACTCATCTCTTTCAACATCTTTTAACCCACGAAACTGGTGAAAGGTTCCAAGAGTGGCAAAATCAGTTCTTGGACAGTGGCTGCCAATACAGGGAGCAAAACCGATCAAGGGCCCCAGATGCTTGCTGCACTCTGAATTCCCTGGCCACATTTTCACCCATGGGCTGCTCCAGCCGGTGACTGAGAGCAGCACAGATAATAAGGCAGGCTGGTTCCTGAAAGAAGGACTCTTCTGGCAGGTGATTTTGGCTTGAGGATTTCCAATAGCCTTTCTAAATCTCGCTTAGACTATTTGGCAGTCTAGGAAATTTCCACCACCCTTCCCTCCCTTTCTCCTTCACTCAGTTTCAGACTTGCATGCTCTCCCAGCCTTGCTTGGCTCCCTCCCATTCTCTCTCACAGGCGTTTCCTCTAATAAAATTGTTGCACATTTAATCCCATCACAACTTCTCATCAAAGTCAGACTAACGTAAAGACATTTCTTTGGAAAATATGCATCTTGTCGGCACCTCACTTCGGTGTTTCATAGTTGTTGCTTTATAATAATGCAGGCAAAACTTCCAGTTTATAGTTATGCTACTAACCACAGGATGAATGAATGACATGGTAAGAGAAAAAAACAGGAAAAATGATGAGATTTTACTTTACAGTTCTTTTTGTTCAACCACTCCATTTTTGTTAAAATATATGTCTAATTTGAATGAGCATCAAGACGAACTTTTAGTAAGAGTTATCACTGTGGGTGCTGAGTATGTGAGCGGGAACATCATAGATGCTAATTTACCTTTTAGTACGTAACCAGGCCTGTGCCAGGACTTGGATAAGAAGGTTGTTACATGCCACCCTGGAGTTCCAAAGTAACTCCAACCCCAATATCACCATCTGTCTTTGTTCCTCTACATTTTCTTCTTCCCGTGATCACTTCTCATTTTTCCCTTCTATCTTCTTTTTCTTGTTTTGTCACTGCTTTAGAAGTCACTAATAAGCAACAGTGGGAAGCAGAGTATGTGCAAAAAGAATGAAGCTTTCTTTGGCAGTCTGAAATAAATTGCTTAAAACTGTACCCCAAAGCAGCCAGAATAAAAATAGCTTTTTATACTTGTTCTCCAGCATTTCAAGTACCCAAAGGCCCCACATTCCATGCCCTCTGAAACTTTGTTTTAGATATGACTTTTGGTTGTAGCATATTCTCATATGAAAGTGTGTGAAAAACATCAATTTGCTTTTTTACTTTTCCTGTGCGGATTATAGAACCAAAACAAAACATCAAAAATTTTGAGAATACATCAACTCACAAAAATCCAATGCTTTTCTAGTCAAACAGGATTTCCCTATGTGATTTGTATCAAGGATGGTCATTTGTCAAAATGTGACAACATGCCTTTGCCTTCATTACAATGGCAGGCAATTAAAAATGTTTTTACCATAGCCAGTTTGCTTATTTTTCTATTTTAAAAAGGTATTATAGCAGATATGCAACCGAGAAAGCAGAGAGAAAAAATCACCCACTATTCAAACACTATCACTGTTAATTTTGATGTATTTCCTGTGTTTTTTCTATGCATAATTTGTTTTTACAAAAACATAGCCTTAGTGGCTATTCACACTTTGAGTACTGGTTAATGCAGAAAGAAGATTAAACAATAGATTGGTTTTCAGTCATATTCTAAAGAAACAGAAGCCAAACAAACACTTGATCTGGTGGAAAGTCCAAGATTATGATCCTTGGCCCTCTGTTAGGGCCAGCTAGAGTATCTGATGATGGTGAGAGGCCTCCAACTGTCTTAGTCCTGGATTTAAAAGGGCCTAATCAGAGTCAAAATGCTCCCCAGAGCCTAGCAATCATTGACAGTTTCCTCAGGTAACCAGTGCTGCAAAGACAGGGAGAGTGCTGCAAAGGCGAGGTGTCAGAGACCAAGTGAAATCTGAGGTTCAGCCAAGGGGACCCAGGCACACCGTTCGGCCTTGTGTTTACCATAAAGAGCACACTGGCTACAGGTTGGCCCCTCTCTGGTCAACAGAGTGCCTAACTTAAAGGAGCTTACCAGGATGCCAAGGGCCAGCACCTCTGGTTTTACAAAATGGAGTCACCACAGAGAAGAGGTGTCTGAGTTACACCACGTCCACCAAGTACCAGCTATACGATCTCGGACAAATTTACTTGCCCTCTCTTAGCCTTAATTTCCCCATATGTAAAATGGAAGTAATAAATTCCTGACTGCTGGGATTGTAGTAAGGAAGGGATTAAATGGCTTGCCAATGAGGTGTTCAGCACAATGCCCGCCCGACACGTAAAACATGTTGGGGTTGGTTGTAAGACCCACAACCTCTCTCCCCACCCTTACTCCGCCCCGCCGCCAGCTGCCCAGCTGCAGCCGCTTCCGGGAACCAGCTCACTTCGGTCTCCCTCGGCCGAACGCGGATCCCTCCGCGTTGCGTCACTTCCGGGAGACTCTGGCCGCGGCTATTCGATATTTCCGATGCAACTGTCATGGCTGCCATCAGTGAGGGCCCGAAATGGAGATCGGGTTAAGGGTTGCCCAGGGGCACTTAAAGCCTTCGGCTTCAAAGAGGCCTCTCAAAGGACAAAGGATGAGATTTTCTGGCGGCAGGGTGCCCCCCACAATCCTAGGAACTGTGTCGTCGCGCTTCCCGTTAACTTGCCGCTAAGTTTTTCTAGAAAACTCGTCCTTCTTGGCAAGGTGGGGCCTCACTTCTGACCAAGCCCTTCTTTGTGTACCGAGTTTTTGTTTCCGTCATTTCCCGCGGCCCAGGAGCTCGGCGGGCCATACTGTGGTAGCCTGGGAGGAAGGGGCGGGCCGGATGCTGGAACTTAGAGAGGTGGGGCTCGTCGAGGAGTCACGGGCCGCCGAGGCTGGAGTCTTCTAAATGCAACTTTGAGTTACCCCACCCTTTGGTGCCTGGTCTTTCTTAACTCTAGGTGCTCGCTCACCGTGGAGGCGATCAGAGCTGATATAAGGCTCTTCCCTGCTGACCCAACCACCCTCAACCACAGCCTGCCCTGCTCCAGATAGACTTTGATCCTAGAAAATATCTAGGATGGGCATAGTGCAGTATGTTATTGTTTTTTTTTTTTTTTTTTTTTAAGTCTCAAACATAAGCAAACTATTATTAAAAGTTTTAGAATTAATAGGCAGAGTTCGCATATTGGGTCATGTGATCGTTTTAAGGTTTAAATTTAGATAACATGTTAGCAAAAGCATTAGAAAAAAAACCAGTATGAGAAAATAGACTAATCTTTAGAATATTTTAACTTTGCTACTGCGCGGTGGTAACATGAAGACACCTCATAATAAGTCTTTCATTACCAGAAGCTTCTGAAAATAAAATTCTGGATATATTAATGTGAATTTTCCTCTCTGCAGGGTGTCCTGTAGGTTTTGTCATGGAGTGAAACAGAAACAAATGTGAGTTAATCATTAACATTTCCTAGTGGTTAAAATTACTTTTTAAGCGCTTAACTGTGTGTTTTTTAGATTGAAGATTTCAACTGAAATTTTGATTTAACTGAAATATTTAATATGTGATGAGTTGATATTAAAAGGCAGAAGATTACTATTTTTATAGAAACAATGTAGAAGCTAATATTTAAAGCAGGTTTACTCCACATACTGTGTTATAATTTAGATTTTCACTGAAACTCTCAAAATTAGAAGAGCTGACCTAGTAAGGCTTAAACCTCTAAAACTTGTGGTTTTAACCAGGCTTAATATACGTAGTTATAATAGTTAAAAAAAAAAAATTTATCAAGTTCCTCAGGTGATTCTGATATAGTATTTTAAATAAAGCAAAAAGAAACGATCTGTTTATACATTAAATATTTTGTTCCCTGTTTATGTATTGAGATTGTGCTTATAAATGCATTCACACATATTGAAGTACGTAATTTGATTATCATGCCAGCCTGGAATCTTGCTTTTTGTTTGGTTTCTTGCAGGTAGGTCTGCTGGGTTCTTGGCACAGTACCTGGACAAAACATTGTTAAGGTGGAAATTTTCATTGTATTTATCACCTCAAACATTTGACCAGTTTATTTAGTTTTCTAGTGCTTTAGACAAACAACTATATGTGGGCTTGACTTAGTGTATAATAAATGTAAAGTCTGATCTCAAATAGTTGACATTTATGAAGTACTTAACATATGCCAATCTTTGTGACAATTGCCAGACATATCTTATTTAATGCTTACAACAGTACTGTGAGTTATGTTTGTTAAATCCCTGTTTTAATAGATGGAGAAACTGAGGCAAGGACGGATTAAGTTCCTTGCTTATGGTTACAAAACTAGAGCCATCTTCTTACCTACTTATTTTGTATGACACCCCTTTTCCTCCATATAACTGTACACTGGTAGAAGAGTGAATGACTATAGAAAACCGACCTGGACTCTATTCTACCTCTCCAGCTTTGTGAATTAGGGCAAGTCACGTGACCACTCTGAATTTCATTTTCCCCACCTATAATAAATGAAAACTTTCAACTGTTATGTTTTATTGAACCTTGAATCATCAAAAATCCTTAAGGTTGGGTGTGGTGCCTCATGCCTGTAATCCCACCACATTGGGAGGCCCAGATGGGAGGATTGCTTGAGGCCAGGAGTTTGAGACCAGCCTGGTCAGTCAGCATAGCAATATCTCATCTCTACTCAAAAAAAAAAAAAAAAAAAATGGTGCCTTTACCGTTGAACCTGGGATTTTCTTCCAAGCCCCTTGTGTTCATTCTGTGTTTTGAAGTTTTGATGCACATATAGGCAGTGCCAACTCCATCTCCATTGCTGTCTAGTCTGATCCCATTGTAAGATGTGACTGATTTTAGACATGTCAAAATGTAAAATAATGTGCATCTTGGAATTGATGAGCTCTTTTTCAACCCTAACTCAGTAACATCTGTGACTTTTTAACATGTTATTGCAGGATTAAGTATTTTTGAATGTAAATGATTCAAGATAAAACATAGATTTCATTTGATCACATCTGCAAAATAAATTTTTAAAAAATTTAGTCTTCATGATAATGGAAAAGTAGGAACCATGTTTGTCTTTATCACCTGTGAATCCCCCATACTGAGAACATGCTTGGCACATAGTGAGTGCTCAGTAAACATTTACTCAATGAAGTAAACAAGACTTCATTTCTTTTTACTTTGTTTGAGACAGAATCTCACTCTGTTGCTCAGGCTGGAGTGCAGTGACGTAATCTTGGCTTACTGCAACCTCTACCTCCAAGGCTCAAGGGATCCTCCCACTTCAGCCTCCCAAGTAGCTAGGACTACAGGCACACACCACCACACTGGTTAATTTTTTAATTTTTTTGTAGAGACAGGGTCTTACCATTTTTCCCAGGCTGGTGTTGAACTTCTGGGCTCAAGCGATCTGCCTACCTCAGTCTCCCAAAGTTCTAGGATTACAGGCATGAGCCACAGTGCCCCGCCACGTCTTCATTTCACATTACAAATACAACATTAAAAAATTGTATTTGGCTTGAATTAGACATAAAATACACAGTCACGCATTGCTTAATGACAGAGATACATTCTGAGAAATGTGTTGAGCGATTTTGTTATTATGCATGTACTTACATAAATCTACATGGTACGGCCTACTACATACCTGTATGGTATGGCCTGTTGCTCCTAGGTTACAAACCTGTATAGCACATTACTGTACTGGATACCATAGACGGTTGTAACACAATGGTATTTGCATGTGTAAACATGTCTAGACATAGAAAGGGTACAGTAAAAATATTATAACTTTATGGGACCATCAGTGAAATGTCATGCAGCACATGACTGCAATAGTATTAATAGTGCAAAAATATGTTGCACTGAAATTTTTTGCGTTCAAAAGTTCACTGTTACAAACCGTCTTTCTTTCCAAATATCTTTTCTTCTGCTCGTTATTGTTGGTTGTCATCAAGTATGGGGTGTATTTTGTTCGTTGAAGAGGTATAGTAAAAATTGAAGTGTTGGCATATAGACTTTCCAACAAGGAATCTAACTGATTTATTTTTAAACTGGCCAAAGTATAGGAACATTATTTAATTTTTAGCAATCTTCATTGTAAGAAAAGTTCAAAAAATGTTGATAGCTTATTTAATTTTTGTGAGTATTCTGGAGGTGATTAGGCATACTGTCTTTCCCAAATATTATTCCAAATAATGTTGAATATTTCTGAGTTATGAATAATAAACTACAATTGGAAGATGTATTGAAATTATGTCAATGGGCAGAAAAGTGTTCAAGTTTTGGGGTGGGCAAGTGTGAGAATAATGTAACAGGAGAAATTATTCCAACCATAATTATGGATGTCTGATAGTCTATACTTTCAGTTAGAACCAGGAAGGTGGCACAGGAATAATTATAGAGTTGTAGACTGTTTTCTGTAGATAATCAGCTGAGTATTGTGCTGTGGCCAGAAAAGCCAGTGTGTGACGTATCATCAGGAAGGGATTTGGGAAAATTAACAAAAAAAATTTTTACCCTCAAATACCACAGTGTTTTAACTAAACATGAGATACAGAAAATTATTTTATATTAATAATCCAGATGTTAAAAATCATTTCAATTGTTAAATGTGATTATGGCTATAATTTTACTTACATAATTCTGTAAAGAATATATGCCTGTATATTCAATTTTTAAAGACCAAATACAGGAGTAAAGTCATTTACATAATTACAAAAATTCCTGCCACTAAAATAAAACTCTGTACCACGTGATAGCACTTCATTACTGAGGGAACATTAACCATGAATATCTTGGAATTTTCACTATGAATTTCCTTTTCTCAGAGCCGTTTTTTACAGAAAACACAGTTTTTATTCTTTAGTTATGCTTGTGCAGTAATGAGGAAGGAATAGTATTCACTTCTGTTAGTACTTACTTCCTTGCACAGACTTTGTAATGTATACTTTACTGAGTTCCCCAAACCCAAAGAAGAATAAAGCCAAGGGCCTACAATAAATTATTTTATTAGTCCAAAAAAGTAATTCATTTTATGAAGTTTTCACAGAAGTTTATGCTTACTAATCAAGGACCTTCAAGTTTGAAGAACTGAAGGAGAAGTGATATCACTACATTTGGAGCAAATAGTTTCTTTCAGTAATTTTTTAAGTACCTAAGGATTGCTTTGTATTACCCTGAAAATTGTTTTCCTTTAAAATTTTTATTATTTCCACACCGTTTTTCTCCATCTTTCTGTTTTCCTGTAAATGAGTAACAGTAAACCCCCCACCCCAACAAAATGTGAATTCACCTAGGCTAAAATCGTAAGATATATTCACTTTGTTTTCCCTACTTTTTCTGCATCTTCAAGAATTTATATCAAATAAGGATGAATTTGAAAATTTGACATTTGGAGATAATCTGTGACTCAAAAGAATAAAACAGAAAGACATGGGACACTTGAAAGGAGGACCAGAAACAAAATTTTAAAACCCTCTCATTACTTACCTACAGCAAAGATGAATTTATAAGCATCTCATTTAAACTCTAGGGTAAGTAAATTTTTAAAAAGTTTAAAAATTTTAACTTTTAAACAAGGAATACAAAGGGATTTTGCTAATTTAAGACATCATTGTTTTTCATTTAGTGTACTGGGTAAAGGATTTTCCAAGTTAACTAACAAATTTATTTTCCAAATCCTGAGTTTTTCCTTTTAGATGTCAGCCATGACTTCTCATCGGGAGTATTTAAAAGTGTTATCCTACCAGTTGGTGAAAAAATATCATACCTCCTTTCTAATCTTTATTGGAGAATCATTTTTCTTTTCTTTTTTCTTTCCTTTTCTTTTCTTCCCCTTCCCTTCCCTTCTCTTTTTTTTTGAGGCCTGATCTCACTCTTGCCCAGGCTGGAGTGCAGTGTTACAGTCTCTGCTCACTTTAACCTCCACCTCCCAGGTTCAAGCAATTCTCCTTCCTCAGCCTCCCGGGTAGTGGTGATTACAGGCAGCCGTCACCACGCCCAGCTAATTTTTGTATTTTTCTTCAGTAGAGACAGAGTTTCACAATGTTGACCAGGCTGGTCTCGAACTCCTGACTTCAAGGGATCCACCCCCCCCCCCAAGCCTCCCAAAGTGCTGGGATTACAGGCATGAGCCACCATGCCCACCCAGAAAAAAATCATTCTTTATAGTCAAAGCTTAAATGCTTCATGACCCATCTTCATAGGAGAGTATTCTTTTTATGCTCTGTTCCCTGATTTGGTGGCTGTGAGAACTCTTTTATAACATTTATGAAGTGTTTGCACAGCATTAAGAGATAGGCACGAAAAGATGACTACATCTTGCCTCAGCCCTGGAAGTACCTATGGGAGAGTGACATTTAAATATATTCATGTGGCCAGATGTCGTGGCTTATGCCTATAATCCTAGTACTTTGTGAGGCTGAGACAGGAGAATTGCCTGAGGCCAGGAGTTCAAGATCACTGTGGGCAACATAGGGATCCCATCACTACAAAAAATAAGAAAACATTAGCCAGGTATGGTGGTTTGCACCTGTAGTCCTGGCTATTCAGGAGGCTGAGGTGGGAAGATCGCTTGAGCTTAGGAGGTCAGGGCTTCAGTGAGCTGTGATTATGCCACTGCATTCCAGCCTTGTGACAGAGTGAGACCTTGTCTCCAATCATTCAGTCAATAAAAAAATACATAAAGTATGCTCCATACTGTGGTGGACGTATGTGCGGGGGTAGAGAGAAGACACAAATGATCCTTCGAAAGGGCTTCAGAGATGCCATGACACCCGGAATAGCCAGGCTTCTTTGAGAAGGCACTCTAAACAGTTTGATGGCTGTGTTTCTCAGCAGGAACAGTAACATTTTGGATAGGTCAGTTTGCTGTACTGTTGTTATACTCTCTTAAGCATTGCAACCAACCTTGGGTCTGTGGTCTTTTCCCACCAGCTAGCATCAGTTGGAGTTGGGAAGAGCAGTTGGCATCCTTCTTTAGCTGTGCTCATACAATATGACTTTATTATTTTCTGAGTTTCCTGTGCCTGCCATTCTCATTCATTTCCTTTCATTCACTGAAGACTTTGGCACCTGGCTTATAGGTACCCTCTTCTCTGCAAGTCCCACCTTTATGACGGTCACTTCAAATTCCATGTGGTTAACTAAACCAACATCGTGGTTCTCAACTGCTTGACCTCAAATTGTGACCTTTTACCTTTTCATGAAGCCACCCAGTCTCTGAATCTTATAATTATTTATGTCAGCAGCTACACGCTTAAAAACTTAAAAATCTCTTCTGCTCTCTGCCCATTTTTCCAGCTTTTTAGCTGAATGACTTCCAGTGCATCTGTACTTCAGCTTCAAGAACTCCAATGCTTTGGCTGTGCTGTTCTCTCTCCCAGTCAGCTTTTACTTTTTACTTCCCATCACTTCAACCATTACAGTCTTGCACCTTTTTCCCTGTTAGACCTACCCAGTAAAACACAACCCTAGGTCAGATATTATGGTAATAGTTAACACATACTGAGTGCTTATTGTATTCCAGTCTTCTAAGTTTACCTGTCTCCTTTAATATTCTCAATGGCGCTGTTATCTCCATTTTGTGCACGAGGAAAATAAAGCTCAATTTCTGTCTACTGTCAGTAGGATATAAACCATAGAAGTTTGCCCTTAGAAAATGTGCATTTAGGCCGGGCGCGGTGGCTCAAGCCTGTAATCCCAGCACTTTGGGAGGCCGAGACGGGCGGATCACGAGGTCAGGAGATCGAGACCATCCTGGCTAACACAGTGAAACCCCATCTCTACTAAAAAATACAAAAAACTAGCCGGGCGAGGTGGCGGGCGCCTGTGGTCCCAGCTACTCGGGAGGCTGAGGCAGGAGAATGGCGTAAACCGGGAGGCGGAGCTTGCAGTGAGCTGAGATCCGGCCACTGCACTCCAGCCCGGGCGACAGAGCGAGACTCCGTCTCAAAAAAAAAAAAGAAAATGTGCATTTAACCACTTATTTAGACTGTGTTTCAAAGCAGCTCTCTTCTCTGCTTCCACACTTGGACTGCTGTACTGTTTTCAAGACAGAGTAGGTTTTGCTAGGTGGAGAATGTTGAAAGCACTCATCTTAAACCTTGGCTCTGTAACTAACCCTTTTCGTAGGTCTCCAGCCAAGCCAGAAAACATGTAAGGAGGGAAGTAACAGTGATGAGGTATTTAATGTCACCAGCTGCTTCTGGGTGTCTGTAGCCAGAGGAAGAAAAAGAGCTAAAGAGAATAGGCATCAGTTTGGAGATTGAGTGTGATGTCACCTTTGCCTGATGACCTACTGAACATTAGAGACTGAACTGACTTAAAATTGGTAGAATAGGCATGAGAGAGTCCTCCATTTGTTTGTTTGTTGTTTTTAATTTTAGGTGAGTCTGAGTGATTATGTCATGTATATGTATGTCATGGCTGATGGGCTGAGGACCTCCATTGCCCTCTCCGAGGCTTGGCTCAGCTGGCCTGGAGAGATGTGCTGGGGATCATGCACCCTCTTGTTGTCTTCCATCTCTATCTGTTTTGAGAAAACCACTCTAACTAGTCTTTGCTCTGGATTTCTCTCTCTAGATGTCCTTCCTTTTGTTCTGGATTTGTTGATGCTGACATTGTCACTTGAAGTGACAGGGTAAAGCTTTTGAGAGCTGATTGCTTCAGTTATTAGGTCATCTGTGGGACTCTCTAAGTACCGTCATGCATCACTTGACTGTGGGAATATGTTCTGAGAAATGTGTCATTAGGTGAATTCACCATCATGTTTATTTACACATGCATAGCTGGTGTAGCCTACTACACACCTAGATTACATGTTATAGCGTGTTGCTCCTAAGCTACAACCCTGTGCAGCATGTTACTGTGCTAAATACTGGAGACAGTTGTAGCACAATGGTAAATATTTGCATTTCTAAATATATCTAAACATAGAAAGGGTACAGTAAAAATACGATATGAAAGTTGTTTTTGTTTTTTAGTACACCTATATAGTGCAGCTCCATTTTAATCTTATGGGACCAGCAGTGTATATACTGTTCATTGTTGACTGAAACATTGTTATGTAGTGCATGATGACTGTACCTAATTTAGGGATTTGCTTTGACAATGGTTTTTTTGGTTTGTTTGTTTGTTTTTGAGACAGAGTCTGGCTCTGTTGCCCTGGCTGGAGTGCAATGGCATGATCTTGGCTAATTGCAACCTCTGCCTCCCGTGTTCAAGCGATTCTCCTGCCTCAGCCTCCTGAGTAGCTGGGGCCACAGGCGTGCACCACCACACTGGGCTAATTTTTGTATTTTTGGTAGAGACGGGGTTTCACCACGCTGCCCAGGCTGGTCTCGAACTCCTGTTTTCAGGTGATCCGCCTGCCTCAGCCTCCCAAAGTGCTGGGATTACAGGCATTAGCCACTGTGCTGGCCTCAACAATGGTTTTCATTTCCCTGTACAAAAAAACTTTCCCATCACCATTCTTAGTCCCTTAAAGAGGCAAACTTTTATTTTCTAGATATTTAAAATAATACCAATAACCTCCTACCTTTAATTTCAGATTCACCATAATTTCTGCATGTGATACTCACATAAATGTATTTCCACCACAATTTTGAACCTGAATTTAAGTCACTTGACTTAATTCTCACTCACAAGAGATAAGGTAGCCTCTGGTGGCAGGGATTTTTCTTGGAAACCCCTTTCTGCTCAAAAGACTTCTTAGAGAAAAATCACACATTGGTGAAAACTAGTACTATGACATTTATGTTCATGACTTTGCCTGGCAATTCTTCTCTTTGCCATTCTCCACAGGAGCTGTTTTAAACTTCTGCTGACCTTAGACCCTTTCCTGTGTGCTCACTAGATCTCCTACCCTTTCATTCTCAGCAGGTTATTTTACCTCCCATTTTCTCAGAGAAAATAGAAAACATAAGATGGAAACTTTAGCAAATTAGTGTGACCAAATCTTCGAACTTACTTCATCGATAACCCATTTTTTTTTCTTTTTTTCTTCTTCTTTTTTTTTTTGTCCTTTCCTCCTTGCACAGTGGAAAAGGTGATCCTCTTCCGGTCTGAGGCTCTGGATTTCTTCCCATTCATTCCTACTCTTTAGGATTTTTCTTGTTTTACTTAGCCATGGCTGCTTCCCACTTGCATTTAGCCTTTCTCACATCTTTTCTATCTTAGAAGTAAAAAATAAAACCATCCTACGCCAATTTGCCCTTATCTCTTCTGTTTCGTACCTCTCTGTCACAGACAAGTGTTCATGAAAAAGTTATCTCTACTCACTTTCTTTCCTTGAACTTACTATTTATTTTTCAACCAACTGCAATATTTTACCTCAACTGAAATCACCAGTTTTAAAGGTCACCAACTACCACTTCATTTCTAAATCCACTGGGTATTTCTCAGACCTTGTCTGACTTGACCTCTGTTCAACATGTGACAGTTTATCCACTTTCTTCTTGAAATCTTCTTTTCCTTGGACTTCACTGACACCAATGTTTCCTCGTGTTAGATAATTTACTTCTGTGGTCATTCCTTTGATTGTCTTTAGGGCTTTGCCTTCATTCATTCTCTCATCCTTTTGTTTGTGTATTTATAAAGCATTTATTACATGCCAGGCAGTATATTAAGTACTAGAGACTGAGAATCTGAAGCAATATTGGGACTATTTCTTCAGAAAAATACACTGCCAAACATACACTGAAAATGTGGCATACATTTTCAAGCCTCTCACACAGTGTTAAATAGACGCATATCACTGTGAATCTTGCTTCAGGGCCTCTAATTTATCTTCGCAGAAAGTTGTTTTTTGGGATGGAGTCTCGCTCTGTCACCCAGGCTGGAATGCAATGGCGCAGTCTTGGCTCACTGCAACCTCTGCCTCCCAGGCTTAAACAGTTCTGCTGCCTCAGCCTCCCAAGTAGCTGGGATTACAGGCATGCGCCATCACGCCCAGCTAATTTTTGTATTTTTAGTAGAGACGGGGTTTCACCATGTTGTCCAGGCTGGTCTTGAACTCCTGACCTCAGGTAATCCACCCACCTCAGCCTCCCAAAGTGCTGGGATTACACATATGAGCCACTGTGCCCGGCCAGAACTTTTATAAAAATATTTTTTGAAACTGCCCCAAGAGGCTTAAATTTTTTTTAAAAGCCCATGGAAAGTGAAAATGAAAACAGTTTTTCCCAGAAAAAGATTTTGCTACCATTGGAAATTTTCTTCAAGTCATTAAGAATAAACAAGTTCTTTAAACCTAACATTTGTGAACAATCTACTTTTCCCCTTCTCCCTCCAACCCCTACTCCCATATGCTTTGATTGGTGTCATAAGAATACAATTCAGGAAAGAGACTTAACCCATCCATGAAAAGGAGAAAATGGAATGATAAGAGCTGATAGCTATACTTGAGAGTAGATTGAATAGGGTTCTAGCATCCACCAGGGTTCAAATGACGGGTGGGATACCAACTTCAGAGAAGGGGCGCAGATGAGAGGTTGAGTAATTCCTCATTTGATGAAGTTATTTTTAGTGTCAAGAGAAGGAAATGGTCCTGGTGTTGATATCTTGTGGTTACAAGTAATAGAGTATCTGCATTCTGGGCACTATCCCTTTATGCTGTCTATGCTTTACAACCCTCTTCCAAAATGGGTGGGTGCTAAGAAGATCCAGCCCCATCTTCCTCATGTAACAGATATTTTAAAAAAGAATCTTCTAGCCAAAGATTTGTTATTGGGGTTCTTTCGATCACTGGAAACAACTAGGGAAAAAAGATGGTGAAATTCATGTTGCTTTGGGGGCTATTTTGTAGGAGATAAAACATTTGCCAATGTTTTCACCCAGTGAATACATACTGAGCATCTACTCCAACAGAGGGCTTGTAAATGGTGAGTAAAAGCAGGTAAAACCCTTGCCCATAAAGCTGATGGTTTAGTGTTATAGATCATCAGTAGCCAGATAATCACAAATACAAAAATGCAAATGTAACAGGTGTTAGGAAAAAGCACAAGTTTCTATAGATCACCAGTAACCAGATAATCACAAATATAAAAATGCAAATATAAAAAGTCTATAACAAGAGAATTTGACTTTCTTAGATTTGGGAAGTCTCCCTAAAGTGATGCTCAAGCGGTAATCTGAAGACATGAGTAAATGTTAACAAATGAAGAGGGAAGGAATGTGTGCCCCTGATAAAAGGGCTAATATATGCAAAGGACCTGTGATAGGAAAGAACATTCAAATATAGGTACTAGAAGAAAGGCCGGTGGTCAGAGGGGAGAGGGGGAGGAGGAGATGACACTTGTGACCAGATTCGAATTTTGAGAAGATCTCCTTGGCTGCAATTGGAGCAAGAATTAGAGTGGGGCAGAGTAGGTATAAGACCAGTCAGTCATCCAAGCATGAGATAATGGTAACTAGGACCCAGGTAGTGGGGATGGAAATTTAAGACATTGATCGTATTTAATATTTGGTCATTGGTTTTTAATATGAGTATTAGATTAGACTGTATATAATTGTTTGCTAGTATTTTAGCGGAAACAATTTGACTATTTCTTTTGATATTGAAATAAGAATTACTAGTTTAAAAAAGTGTGTGTGTATGTGTATGTATAGAAGTACATATTTTTTTACCTTTTGAAAATTACTATATGTATTTATTACCCATTCAAAACATTCTTAGTTCTAAAGCCTTTTTAAATATTAATTCAGGGATTCTCATTGAATTGGTTGAGAGTAGAGACAAATGTTAAGCAAATAAATCAATTCATAATTTCCAAGTAGAATTTTACCAAGCCATAGGTCTAATTGGTCACTGCAGCAAAGTTTCTTTTTTTTATTTGGGAAGAGTCTAAATATATTCTTCCCATATACTGAAGGACAAGGGGCAGTCAGTCCACTCCCCTCTACACAATCTTCAAAAGTGCGTAGAGAAGGATTCTGTTGTACAATAAGAACCAGAAACTAAAAAACATGGTGTGTCGAAGTCTCAACCCCCATTCTGCTGTCATGAAGGTTTAGAGGAAAGGGGTTGACTTAAGAGAGGCGGGGCAGGCCTCCAACTCTCTGGGTTAAGGAAAAGTGTTGTAGGTTGAGGTTGCTGTGAAAGAGACTATGAGCCAGTGATTTGGCTATAGGTGGCTTAATGGGGATGATTCTTGAGTGTAATGTGAATGAGGGAGTAAAGAAAGCAGAATTAAGCAAAAGAAGGAGTTAGTTGAGCTGTGATGCAGTCACAACAAAGATGTCAGGAGATCCTGTAAGGGCACTCCGGAGCTGGGATGGCCCTTCAGAGTTGTTGCAAGTTGGGGCAAGGGCACAAAAGTATACATACTTTTTTAAAGAGTCATGGAAGACTGTACACTGACGCACAAGCCAGTCCCTCCTTGAAGCCTATTACATCCATCGAATATGAATAACTAAGCCTTACTTTTGAGAAAATTGAGTCTTGGACCGTTGAGAATCAATCCTCAAACTAAAAGGTACCTCTGTGATTTTAAAAGCAATTTTTATAACCAGGGTTGAGATTATTTAGCTTGTTTAGATGGGCTAATGGAACAGTCTTTTGTTAGTATTCGACATGATTCCCTTACTGACATTCATTTTATAACCGTACCCAGCTCATTCAAATGCAGATTTAGATGTGACACTTAAAGACCTGTAAAATTGCAGGAAGAGGGTGTTTGTCTTTCTAAGTGCGTTTTCTGTAATAGTGAAGGTTTACTGAGTTTCTCACTTGAGTGCCACCAGCATGCTTTGAGTAACAAGAATACTTACTATCTCTATACATATGGCTGGATTTCTAAGATGCGCAGCTTCTTCATATTAATTGGTTTAGGACATTCATAAATTACAGCACCCACGTGGGTAGGTATAATTAGCTTAAATCTTATTTTTTGCTTTAAAAATCATAGTTCAGTAGCATTCACAACCTTAAGAGCACTAGCAGCTGTAGGAGCAGGAGCCACTAATATAACACATCTCCTCAAAAGACATGGGAAGTATAAACATCTTAACCTTAAGTAAAGAGGGGTGTCTGTGTATGTGTGTGTGTCTGCGTGTGTCTGTATTTATGCATGTGTGTAAAAAAATCTGAGAATATTCAGAAATCCAAAAGATAGCATTTTGAGGAGGGCACAATGAAATGTACACATACCTGGCCATATTGGAGAAGAATACAGAACATGATATAAAGATGTCTGTATCAGTTATAATGCTTTTGGCAGCAAGTAACAAATCCAGACTCCAAGAAGATTAAATAGTAAAATTAACTCATTGATGACAGGAACTCCAGCTATAGGGTAGGCTTTGAGGCGTGATTGCCTTTATTCACTGGCACAGTAATGTCATCAAGGGCACAGGTTCTTTGCAACTCTCCGTCATATTTTATGTTACAATTGGTGGGTGAAAGTATGTAATTCTGACTTCAACATCAAACCGTTGCAAGACAGCTGCAGCAGTTCCAGGCATCACATCCAGAGTTGGCAACATTTGCTCACAGTATTAGAAAACTTCTAGAATCCTCCCAGCGGAGTTGCCCCAGTGTGTCCTTTTGGCCAGATTCTAAACATGTGCCCATTTCCTTTTTTGTTTTTAGAGACAAGGTCTTGCTCAGTTGCCCACGCTAGAGTGCAGTGGCATGATTATAGCTCACTGTGATCTCAAACTCCTGGGCCCAAGCGGGTAGCTGGGAATACTGGCATGAGCCACCGTGCCCGGCTAATTAAAAAAGAAAATTTTGCATGTAGAGACAAGGTCTTGCTATGTTTACCAGACTGGTCTTGAACTGCTTTCCTCAACTGATACTCCCAACTTGGCTTCCCAAAACACTGGGATTACAGGCATGAGCTAACGCACCTGGCCTCATGTGCCAGTTTCTGAACCAAGCACTGGCAAAGAAAATGAGTAACTATTAGCCTTCTAAGTCATCTCCCTGTAATTGAGGGCAGGTTCAGCTTGCAATGTTGATGTGGCGGGAAAGGGGACGTGACAAATCAAGCTTCTGTTTGAAGGTGAAAAGGAGAAATGGATGCTAGGGTAGGCAAACTGAATCTTCTGTAGTACCTCTATTGTCTTCAAAGCTCTTTGATTAGAACGGTGCACACCAAAAGTAGGGGGATGATTAATGAGAAAGCTGCTTCATATTCTACCAGTGGACCACAGAGTTAGAAAGAAAGCTACTGACCTAATAGGCTCATTAAGAAGTAATTCTTTTGTCAGATAGCATTTAACAATATATTTGACAAAGAAGGTTAAAGGAGCGTGGATTGGCTACTAAAAGAAGAAACTAGAGCTGTTTTGGAGTTGATGAAAGTTCACCTCATCTCTATAGCAATGGTTCTTAAAATATGGACCTCGCAAAATCTGATCAGAATTTCCTAGGGTAACTATTAAAAATGCAGATTCATAGGCCCTGCCCCATACTTACCTTATGAAGTTGGGGTAGGGTGTTAGGAATCTGCATTAATTAGCTCTTTGATTAACGCACACTGGCATTTAAGATTCACTGTTCTGTAGACTCGTATCATGTATAACAATAATGAATTCTTTCCTCGGTGCTACAAATAAACCATTCATGCTGGATTGGTCAAACAAAATCAATTTGTAACATATTTGAAGACTAGTGCCATGAGCTAAAGGCTCACTCTAAACAAGGAGCCCAGATCCTGAAATAAACTTACATACTGTACCACTGAAAGATTCTAGCAATGGCTTTCTTTAACACCCCTCCCCCAAATTTCCCTGCATTTTAATTCTCCAGATAGCTGACTGTCTCTGTCATTCAAACTAGCATTTTACCTCATCCAAATAATATATTCTTTATGTATATAGGTTAGCATGAATGAAATCTCTACTACTTAGCTAATGAGGGGGCTGTGAGATCTTACTTTTTAGATGAACTTTCCAGAGTCACCTTTACATTTAATGTTCTTATTGTTGCCCTATTTATTCCTTAAAAAAAAATCCAAACTTAGTGACCAAACAGTTTTAGGGTATTTGTAAACAGAAGTGTTAGAGGAACTGTTAGTTTCTCTTGTTTCCACAGAGGGTAGGAGTTTCTACTCCAGTCCGTAGGGAGAAAGAGGAGTGAGGAACACTTTCAGCCACTCCCCCTCCTCAGGGTAGGAGGGAGACTTTATATGATCTGTGAGTTGAGGATAAGGAAATGGGCATGTTTGGCTTCTCTCCCCTTCTGATCACATTGGCAGCAGGGGCATGTCTGGTTCACTCATACATGCAGGAAGTTTATCACAGCCTATTCTGGTAGGGAAGGCCTGCAGTTGTCCTGCCCTGCCTGTGTCTGGTTGAGAATACTGAATTCTGTGGTAAAGTATCTATTACGTCACGCACTGAGATAACACATCTAAGGCATGTCCTTTGAGGTAGGTTTTATTAGTTCTAAAGCTGATACTTTGGTCTTCATCTGCCTTATTCTCATTTTTATCTGTGCATTGATTCTGACTTTTCTCCCTTTTTGGGGAGAAGAAAAGGGTGACATTTATCAGCCCCCTGGAACCTAGAGTAGAATCATGATCGAATTTCCCTGTCTCCAGGAGTACACATGTGAGGTGAGGGAGCACGATAGGGAATAAGGCTGAAGGAAGATGATATGACTCTGGCTTCTCCTTAGAAACTGTGCTTTACTCAAGCTTTCGAGCTTGAGAGTACCTTTTGTCAGGGACTGCAAATGTTATCTGTCTTTATCTTGTCTTATAATTAGTGGGAGAAAGTTCATAATTATGATTTTATGAGTATGAATCCATTTGTTAACAAAAGTAAACGTCCCAATTGTGTATGATATTTTTGAAAGTCTCCAAAGATCTTATTTAGTATGGGCTAGGGAAGGTTGTACCCATCTAGTGGAATTCTTTTTCCATTCTCCACTTTATTACTCACATTGCCCTGTCTGTGCCAGAGTCATCCTGAGGCTCCCTGCAGACATCGTCATGAGAAGTCATGGTAGACACAGCATCCATATTGCCTACCCTGTACTGTATGTATTCCATCTTTCTTGTTATTGAAACCTCAATTTTGCTTGGGATAACAATTGCCAGCCTCAGTCTGTGAGTCATGATTCATATGTGTCAGTCATGACCATCTTATTTCATTTTGCAAGACCCTCATTGGCCTTCTTGTAGATGTGGATGGTTATGTGACCCAGTTCTGGTGGATGAGTCATAAGAGGAAATCTGCCAGAGGCTTCTGGGAAGATTTTGCTTTTCTGATAACAGTGACAGATGTTTCTTAGCTCTTCTTGTCTTGAACACGGACATACTATCTTGGCTGCACCATCTTACGTCATTCTTATGACGGAAAAAATAGACTATTCACAAAGTCTACAAAGAACACTGAGACACTGGGTGCCCAGCCATGTAAGTTTAACACTACCCCACACAGTGTTCACATTCCCATAGATAAGTAGGGCTACTATTGAATATTACACAAAATAATCTTTTTTCCCAGGATCAAAATTAGGTACATGATCCCAGAACCAAGTGTGCAGCTTACATTTAACCAATGGCTAACACATTGCCTGATGCATAACAGGCAATACTAGACCAGTATTTGTTGGATGAGGGAAAAGTGAATCACTGGAAAGACGTATAGGTGAATGAAGTGACTAATGAGCCCGAATACCACTTACCATGAATTTCTAATATGATGTAGTTTGGTTTCGTTCACAACTGAGTACAAACAAAATAGTATTGTACTCAGCAATAAAAACAACATGGATGAACCTTAAAAACAGCATGCCAAATGAAAGAAGCCACACTCAAAAGAGAACATCGTGTATAATTCCATTTGTTTGAAACTGTAGGAAAGGCAGACTTATTTCACGTTGATAAATCCTCATCTCATGGGTGCTTCTCTCAGTGGTTGCCAGGGCCAGGGGCTTGGATACAGGGAGATTGGAGTGGGAGGGGCACAAAGAATCCTTTTAGGGTAGTGGAAATGTTCTGTATCTTGGTTGTGGTGGTGGTTGCATAGGTGTCAAAAGTTACTGAGTATGTACATTTTATTGTGTGTAAATTATACCTCAATAAATTTGAATTTTCAAAAGAAAGCTCACTTCTTCAGGATCAATAGTAGGGAGGGGCACTGATGCTGAGTGTCACTGGTAATTCATGCAGCCATGAGAGATCCTCATAGAACAGGACGACAGAGGGGAAAAGGTTATCTGCCAGACAGATTTTTCTGAGTCTACAAGGAAGTGGCCTTAGACCAGGTCATTTTTGTAGGTTCCTTGCATCTTTATAGGCTCCTTTGTAGGCTTCTCTCTGCTTGAGCCAGGGAAGGCCCAAATTTTGTTGTATATCAAGAGTTAGAAGGTTCTCGTGGAATGAGGTCTTTAATACTTGAACCTCTGGATTTTTTTAAAACTGAAAAAAAAAATATCTGCACAAATATCTACTAAGGCTTTTATCTCGAACCTGCTCTAAGATATAATGAAGTCAGTCTACCTTTTGATCTAAGAAGCTTTTTTCCCTAAAAAATATATTTTCTCAGTTGTAAAAGTAATCCTTAATTACTGTAAGAAAAGTTAGAAAACACAAATTTGCGAAGGCAAAAATAAAATCCATTTTCACTACCCAGCAATAACTATGATGACCCTTTGACAGACATCCTTTCAGATTATCAAATTAAATTAGTTGTCTTTGAATCAGTTAAACATACACATTAGGTTACCAGGAAGTGAGTTGTGAATAAGGGAGGGCTATCAGCCTCTCTGTAATCAAAGACTACTTTCACTTAGCACCTTACTAGAAGGAATATCTGTAAAATGTGAGTCTTACTAAATCTACCAGTTGCTAATACGGTAGCACATAACCAAACAATCATTTTAGTATGTATTTCTCAGTGCTATTTCTTGGAGAGTATGGTTTCTAGGATTCTAGACTTAACTTTTATTTTTCCATGCCTTGGTATGAGACCCACAGAGGCCATAGTCCTTGAAAGACATGAGCAGTGTTTCCCTCAGGTATGTGAAGGAAGAGAGATGTGAAATTGGAGGATATGGTCCGCTTATCTCAGGCTCTGACAGGCCCCCTCCCTTGTGTCTAAAACCCATGAAGTACCTCTGCCAAAAGAAAAGACACAAAACCTTTGCTGAGCCATTTTATTGCCTTCTCTGTGTTGGGAGCAGGGCTAGTGGTGGTGGCTGAGTGTGAAAACTCCTGGGACAGTCATCTTTGTATTTCCACTAGTGCCCACCACAGTGCCTGAAATGCAGTAGTTTAGTCGTGTATTGAATGAAAGTATTAACGATAGTGTTAATAATCAAGGTCAAAGAGAACTCAGGTCATATAAGGACATATGTTGATACCAGGTCACTTCTGATGACTCTTAACTGTGTGAAAGACCCAGACCTTAGCCATGGCTGTTACCCTTCTGGGACAGGTCCCTAGCCTGGTAACCCAGTATGGATGTAACCCAATATGGAATGGAGGTTGGTATAGGAATAATCTGCAGACCATTACAAGATGGCTGCATTCTGTAGGCCCATGCCATCCAGTCCTGCACTTCTGTAATGGGGTGGCTTTCCATGGCAAAAGTTTGTCACCCTTTATCTTGGGAACCTTTTAGAGAAGGACATGCATGTATATGGAGCATAGTTTTTCAAGTAGGCCTCAAGACTTTCTCCATCAGAATCACCTGTAGTGTCTTTTAAAAATGTAGGTTCTTGATTCTTATTCAAGATTTACTGAATTGGAATATTTTAGTCCTGAGATGCAGATGATTCTTGTGTACCCCATTTGAGAACCCAGGACTAAGTAAGTTCAAGCTTTTTGGACTCTGACCTAGAGTTAGAAATAAGTTTAGTAAAAACAATATTTATACTTACTAGAGCAGTGTAATCTTACAGTTTCTATTTGTTGTTTTTGTTGTTGTTGTGGTGGTGGTTTTTCTGTTTAATTTGCTGGCTGCGACCCAGTAATTTCTTTCCCTTTTTTTTTTTTTTTTTTTTTTTTGAGACAGAGTCTCGCTCTGTCACCCAGGCTGGAGCGCAGTGGCGCGGTCTTGGCTCACTGCAACCTCTACCTCCTGAGTTCACGCCATTCTCCTGCCTCAGCCTCCTGAGTAGCTGGGACTACAGGTGCCTGCCACCATGCCTGGCTAATTTTTTGTATTTTTAGTAGAGACAGGGTTTCACCTTGTTAGCCAGGATGATCTCAATCTCTTGACCTCGTGATCTGTCCGCCTCGGCCTCCCAAAGTGCTGGGATTACAGGCATGAGCCACCGCGCCCGGTCGCGACCCAGTAATTTCATTTTATGACTTACAAATGCTGAATTAGGGAATTGGATTACATGACTTTTAATATGTTTCAACATTAAGATTCCAGAACAACTGGGAAGAATTGCATTGCGTAAAGAAAATAAACAGTTTTATCTTTTCTTCCTCTTCAGATTCTAGCCAATATAAAGATGGTCAAAATTCATAGAAGCACAGATGACATTTCTGGGCTTTACTCTTTTCTTTGCCACTAAAGCTGTCTGACTTTGAATAGTCAAAATCTTTCAACTTCAGTTTTTATTGCCTATAACATGGAGCTAACACTTTCCCTAAAAGTGTTTCCTTAAAAGCATACACTAACGTAAGTTTATTTTTTTTTACACTAATTATACTTGGAAACTTAAATTTATACATTAAGGCACGTATCTTGCAGCACCTGGTGCTGGCCTTAACCTTCACTCTCCCTGAGCCCTGGTGGATGGCCATTAGAGGAAAAGGTACCATAGAAATCATGTGAATGTTTAAGCAAATGTTCGGTTCTGGCTCTTACATTGTATCTTGGTTGCTTTCATGTAGGAGAAAATGGAACACTCTTTGGAGAAGAATCCCGTTCTAAGAATCTGGTTCTAAGACCTTATAATCAAAACACCCTTACTCTGATAAAGAGGATAGGCACTCCAAACCCTGGGAATGAGTCTTCCAATGTTTTCTGAGTCTTTTGATACCCAGCACAGTCATTGCAGGCACTGCTCTCCCAGTGCCAGCTAGTCAGGCTCTTACTTGAATCCTGGAAAGCAGCAGCTCTTGCCTAGCATCACCCTTGAAAAGTCCCTACCACAGTTCACACACAGACCTACCCCATCCGCTGTCTCATAGAGGATAACCAGCCACTTAATGTTCTCTGACGAAAAGTCATCTGGCTGGGTGTGGTGGCTCATGCCTGTAATTTGAGCACTTTGGGAAGCTAAGGCAGGTGGATCACTTGAGGTCGAGTTCAAGACCAGCTTGGCCAATATGGTGAAACCCTGTCTCTACTAAAAATATAAAAATTAGCTGGGCGTGGTGGTGCACACCTGTAGTCCCAGCTACTCGGGAGGCTGAGGCAGAAGAATCACTTGAACCCACGAGGCAGAGGTTGCAGTGAACCAAGATTGCGCCACTGCACTCCATCCTGGGTGACAGAGCAAGACTCCATCTCAAAAAGAAAAGTGATCAACAGTTACATCCCTAGTCCCTCTCCTATCCTCATACTCAATAAACAAATCTTTAATCCTCACTTGGATTTTCATTCCCACATAGCTTGCAAAGAGAAAGTTCCCACTGTGGATTACTAAATATACTTCCAGATACTAATTAGGTTTATCTCCTAAAAGTGCAGCATCACCTTATCTTTTCTCAGGCTCCAATCAAAAATGTTCAGCAGTGTTTGCCTGCAGTGTATATCTAAAGTTAGGCACTAAAAGTGTGCATACAAGCATGTGTGTATGTGCACACATATTCAATATATTATTTTTATAACTTTCAGTATGCCTAAAATGTACTCTTCTAACATGTCTCCTGTGACATTACTGTTAGTCTTGTACAGGATTAAATTGTCAGCTGTCATACCATTATGTTACTTAATTTTGTATGGAGTGGCTAATGAATTGAGAAAATGAAATAAGAGCTATACATTTTGAAAAGAAGACAAAATTATGTTGCTATTGATCTGACTGTGTACCTGAAAAAGCTAAAGAAATCAACTGAATTTTATTAAAAACAAGGATTCAATAAATTCTGGATGATTATATAAAGTTTAAAATGTTATTCTAAAGTTAAAAATGTTTAATGAATAGCTCTTTTTATTCTAACTAATATTGACTCATCTACATGTTTAAATATAAGCATGTATTCATGTATTGTTAGTATACTTAAAAACACCTTGAAAATAAAATATGGTTCTAAAACATAATCATCTTTTTATATATGCAAACAATAACCAGATAAAATACAGTGGAAAAACAAATTTCATTAACAGTTGTGGTTTTTTTTTTCTTTTTTTTGAGATGGAGTCTCGCTCTGTCACCCAGGCTGGAGTGCAGTGGCACGATCTCAGCTCCCTGCAACCTCCACCTCCCGGGTTCGAGTGATTCTCCTGCCTTGAGTAGCTAGGATCACAGGCGCATGCCACTACGTCCAGCTAGTTTTTGTATTAGTAGAGACGGGGTTTCACCATGTTCGTCAGGCTGGTCTCGAACTCCTGACCTCGTGATCCATCCGCCTCACCCTCCCAATGTGCTGGGATTACAGGGGTGAGCCACCGCGCCTGGCCAGTAATTATTTTTAAAGGGTAAGATACCCAGAAGTAAACTTTAAGAAATGTGTAAGATCTATATGAAGAAAACGTAAAGGTTGTACTGAGGGTCCTTCAAGAAGATTTCAATACACAGAAAGATATATCTTGTCACACTCCTGCACTCCAGCCTAGGCGACAGAGTGAGGGGAGAGACTGTCTCAAGAAAAAAAGAAAAAGGAAGATATATTTTGATAGGAACGTGTCCTCCCAACAATACAAGCAAGGATAAAAAAGGGTTAACTGGTAAAAATGTTTGTAACGGGTAAAATAGCTAACTGGCTAATTTCTGACTGTTTGGAATGCTTTTTAAAACCAAGAACTAACAACCAAAGAAAAATTGGTAAAGGAATGAACAGCTAGTTCATTGAGTAAGTATAAGTAGTTAGTACACTCATGCAAAAATGGTCATCTGTACTGAGAATTTAAGAAATGCTAGTAAAAACAAAATGAGATTTTTTACCTGATAGATATATTTACAAAGATGAAATTGTTTGATAATAATGTCTATTGTTGCAGAAGTGTGGTAAAAATATATGTTTATTAGAGCATATTTAAATCATTTCAAAGCTTTAGAAAATGATTTAAATATATTCTATTCATATAATTTATGTGGGCAACCCTTCCAAAATATTCTTTGGTTATATTTAATTTCATGAAAAAATATTGTTGCTGATATATTGTGAAGTACAAAAAATATACAAAATTACATATTTAATATGCAGTCCATGTAGAAATAATATATGTGTGTACAGGAAAGATCTTCAAAGCAAATTATTGTTATGCCCCCTTTTTTTTTGTTTTTTTTGGGAGAGGGTCTCACTCTGTAGCCCAGGCTGGAGTGCAGTGGTGCAATTTCAGCTCAATGCAACCTCTGCCTCCCAAGCTCAAGCGATCCTGCCACCTCAGCCTCTCGATCCCGAATAGCTGAGACTATAGGTACGTGCCACCATTCCTGGCTAATTTTTTTTTCCCTTTTTTTTTTTTTTTTTTGGTATTTTGGTAGAGGTGAAGTTTCTCCATGTTGGTCAGGCTGATCTTGAACTCCTGAGCTCAAGTGATCCATCTGCCTTGGCCTCCCAAAGTGCCGGGATTACAGGCATGAGCCACCATGCCTGGCCAGTTATGCCCTTTTGCTTTATATTTTTCATTTACCAAATTTTCTTTTTTCTTTTTTTTTTAGACGGAGTCTTGCTTGGGCCCAAGCTGGAGTACAGTGGCACGATCTCGGCTGACTGCAACCTCCACCTCCCTGGTTCAAGCAATTCCCCTGCCTCAGCCTCCTGAGTATCTGGGATTACAGGTGCACGCCACCATGTCTGGCTAATTTTTTTGTGTTTTTAGTAGAGACGGAGTTTCACCATTTGGCCATACTGGTCTCAAACTCCTGACTCAGGCAATCAGCCTGCCTCAGCCTCCCAAAATGCTGGAATTGCAGATGTGAGCCACCACGCCCGGCCCATTTTTCAAATTTTCTATGTTGACCAGTCAGAAATAAACAGTGAAGATTAATTAAAAAAAAAAAAAAAAAGACCTCATGTGATCTTGTAAGCATTGGTGTGATGGTAGCACACTCTCTATTCTGATATGTCTTGTATATCATCCATACCAATGCATATAGAGAAATATTTTGTTCTTTTAATGCTATTATAATAGCAAAACAGAGTCCCTATGGATGACCATTTGAGTTGTTTCTAATCTTTGCTCTTATCAGTAATGGTGAAATAAATAATTTGTACCTATCCCATTTCACATGTATATAACTCTTACCCGTAGAGTACATTCCTAGAAGTGGAATTTCTGGGTCAAAAGATTTTTGCCTTTGTAACTTTGATGTATATTGTCAAATTACCTTTCATAGAATTGGACCTCTCAGACACTCATAAGTAATGTAGAATAATGCCTACACCCTCACCAGCACTGTTATCAAACTCTAAGATGAGGCTGAATATCTTTTCTTCAGAGACATTTGTATTTCTTTTTCTGGGAACTGCCTGTTCATATCTTTCCATCTTTGTATGTTAAGGAAATTATCCCTTTGTCTGGAGATTAGTTGCAAATACTTGACCCGTGTTATTATTTGTCTTTTGACTTAGATTATGATGATTTTTGCTTTGCAGAAAATTTTGAAAAATTTATATAAATTTTATTTCATTTGTATTTTTTTTTTTTCCTGGAGATGGAGTCTCACTTTGTCGTCCAGGCTGGAGTGTAGTGGTGCAATCTTTGCTCACTGTAACCTCTGCCTCCTGGGTTCAAGTGATTCTCCTGCCTTAGCCTCCTGAGTAGCTGGGATTACAGGCACATGACACCACACCTGGCTAATTTTTGTGTTTTTGGTAGAGACAGGGTTTCGCCAGGCTGGTCTCGAACTCTTGACCTCAGGTGATCCACCCACCTCGGCCTCCCAATGTGCTGGGATTACAGGCAGCCACTATGCCCAGCCTGCATTTGTATTCTTACACATTCTGCCTTTGAGGTTATAAAATAATTCTTCCATAGTTTCTTTTTGGTCAGAATTTAAATGTTTTATTCATTTATTTAATTTTGTTTTAAGAGACGAGGTCTCACTCTGTTGCCCAGGCTGGAGTGCAGTGGTGAGATCATAGCTCACTGTAATTTCCAACTCCTGGGCTCAAGCAATCATCCCACCTCAGCCTCCCTAGTAGTTGGGATTACAGGTATGCACCATCATGCTTGGCTAATTTGTAAATTTTTTGTAGGGGTAGGATCTCACTGTGTTGCTCAAGCTTGTCTTGAACTCCTGGATTCAAGTGATCCTCCCACCTCAGTCTCCATAGTAGCTAGAACTACAGACACGTACCACTACACCTGGCTAATTTTGTATTTTTTACAGATACGAGAGTCTTGCTGTATCGCCCAGGCTGGTCTTGAACTCCTGGCCTCAGACAGTGCTCCCAACTCAAGCCTCCTAAAATGCTGGGATTACAAGCATAAGCCACTGTGCCCAGCCTAAAACTTAAATTTTTTGAGATGTAGAATCTAAATTTGTTTTTCTAAGTGGCTACTCAGTTGACCTAACTCAATTTATTGAGTAACATTTATTTTCCTCTACTAATTTAAGATACAACCTTTATTATGTCATAAATTCTAAATGTGTTTATTTTGGGAATTTCTGTTCTGTTTCACAGAATTGTCTGTCAACTCATTTGCCAGTACCATTGTGTTTTATTTTTTATAGATTTATAATATATTTTAAAATGTCATGAGGCTTTTCTGTATTCATTATTCTTTAAAATTTTTTTCCTCGTTATTTTTACTTATTTAGGTCATTTAAAAAAATTACCTGTTAGATTGTGTTAAATTTATAGATTAAGGACAATTGACATCTTTATAAAGTTTACACTTTCTATAAAAGTACATCGTATGCTTTGTACAACTTTCTTTTGTGTCATAAGTATTTTAAAGTTTTCTTTCTGTAGATCTTGTGCATGTCTTATATTTATTGCTAGGCATTATGTCTTATTTTGGTGGCCATTATAATTGAGTATATCTTGCATTAAATCTAACTGGTTGTTTGTATATGTGAGAGCTATTTTAATTGTGTAGCCAGCTAATTTACTAAATTTGCTTATTGTGTGTGATTGTTTTTCAGTTGATTACCTTGCATTTCCAGGTATACATTGATTCTGCAAATAGTTGTAATTTTACCTCCTCCTTCCCAATGTTTAAACTGTATTTTATTTTCTCTTGTTTAGTTGTATTGCATGTGTAGGTAGGTATTAGTTTTTTTCTTTTTCTCTTTTATACTTCATTTTTACTACTTTTGTCTTATTTCTTTCCTCCTGCTTTTGTTTGGTTTCTTCTTCTTAGACTTTTTCAGTTGGAGATTAATTTTATTCTGAGCATTGCTTTAGTTTTATCCCAGAGCTCATGATATGTAGAATTTTTGTTACAAGTGATGTTCTGGATACTTTGAAGTTTCAGTTTCAATTTCTTATTTGACCCAAAGATTATTTGGGTTCTTTGGTCCTATTACATGTTTCTTTTTAGTCACATTTTCATCAGAATATATCTTCTGTATTAATTCTACTTTTTGGCATTGATGCATTTTTTTTTTTGGTGGATTAATACATCGTTTTGTAAAACTTCACATTAGAGTTTGATATTATCCAAGAAAACTTACAGAAATATAGTCAGTTATTAGTATACTGTTGTGTAAAGTGAAATTCAGTAATGGATTGACCTCATCTAACAAAGGCCAAAGTGGAAGTGTTTTTGCAGTTTGGAAACCATGCATTTTATTTTCACTGGATAAGCTGCAAATTAGCTGGTAGCTAGCAAAGAGGCCAGCAAGGGTATTCTGATCTCAGGCAGCTAGATGGGTCAACAAAGAAAGCAATTTCAGTTATCTAAGGACTCTTTAGAAGACAGGATTTTGTTGTTGGCATGCATGACAGGCTGTCTCTGTACATCCGGCAGTATCCTTTGTTTTCTCTGCCATCTTCCTTATTCCAGGTCTGTAACATTTCCTTCTCAGAGTATCTTAATACGTGTCCATTAGATGTACCATAATGATATGTTAGGGTTTTGTATATCTTTGCTTTTTTTTTTTTAATGTTACTGATCTGTCTTGGACTTAGATAAATAAATTAGTTTCTTACCTACCACCCATGTTTTTCTTTCTTCTTTTTTTTTGAGAAGGAGTCTTGCTCTGTCACCCAGGCTGCAGTGCAGTGGCGCGATCTTGGCTCACTGCAAGTTCTGCCTCCCAGGTTCTCGCTATTCTCCTGCTTCAGCCTCTGGAGTAGCTGGGACTACAGGCGCTGGCCACCGCGCCTGGCTAACTTTTTTTTTTTTTTTCTTTGGGACCAATACTTTTTTTTTTTTTTTTTTTTTTTATACTTTAAGTTCTAGGGTACATGTGCATAACGTGCAGGTTTGTTACATATGTATACTTATGCCATGTTGGTGTGCTGCACCCATCAACTCGTCAGCACCCATCAATTCATCATTTATATCATGTATAACTCCCCAATGCAATCCCTCCCTCCTCCCACCTCCCCCCTCCCCATGATAGGCCCCAGTGCGTGATGTTCCCCTTCCCGAGTCCAAGTGATCTCATTGTTCAGTTCCCACCTATGAGTGAGAACATGCGGTGTTTGGTTTTCTCTTCTTGTGATAGTTTGCTAAGAATGATGGTTTCCAGCTGCATCCATGTCCCTACAAAGGATGCAAACTCATCCTTTTTTATGGCTGCATAGTATTCCATGGTGTATATGTGCCACATTTTCTTAATCCAGTCTGTCACTGATGGACATTTGGGTTGATTCCAAGTCTTTGCTATTGTGAATAGTGCCGCAATAAACATACGTGTACATGTGTGTTTGTAGTAGACTAATTTATAATCCTTTGGGTATATACCCAGTAGTGGGATGGCTGGGTCATATGGTACATCTAGTTCTAGATCCTTGAGGAATTGCCATACTGTTTTCCATAATGGTTGAACTAGTTTACAATCCCACCAACAGTGTAAAAGTGTTCCTATTTCTCCACATCCTCTCCAACACCTGTTGTTTCCTGACTTCTTAATGATTGCCATTCTAACTGGTGTGAGATGGTATCTCATTGTGGTTTTGATTTGCATTTCTCTGATGGCGAGTGATGATGAGCATTTTTTCATGTGTCTGTTGGCTGTATGAATATCTTCTTTTGAGAAATGTCTGTTCATATCCTTTCCCCACTTTTTGATGGGGTTGTTTGTTTTTTTCTCGTATATTTGTTTGAGTTCTTTGTAGATTCTGGATATTAGCCCTTTGTCAGACGAGTAGGTTGCAAAAATTTTCTCCCATTCTGTAGGTTGCCTGTTCACTCTGATGGTAGTTTCTTTTGCTGTGCAAAAGCTCTTTAGTTTAATTAGATCCCATTTGTCAATTTTGGCTTTTGCTGCCGTTGCTTTTGGTGTTTTAGACATGAAGTCCTTGCCCATGCCTATGTCCTGAATGGTACTACCTAGATTTTCTTCTAGGGTTTTTATGGTATTAGGTCTAACATTTAAGTCTCTAATCCATCTTGAATTAATCTTCGTATAAGGGGTAAGGAAAGGATCCAGTTTCAGCTTTCTACTTATGGCTAGCCAATTTTCCCAGCACCATTTATTAAATAGGGAATCCTTTCCCCATTTCTTGTTTCTCTCAGGTTTGTCAAAGATCAGATGGCTGTAGATGTGCGGTATTATTTCTGAGGACTCTGTTCTGTTCCATTGGTCTATATCTCTGTTTTGGTACCAGTACCATGCTGTTTTGGTTACTGTAGCCTTGTAGTATAGTTTGAAGTCAGGTAGCGTGACGCCTCCAGCTTTGTCCTTTTGACTTAGGATTGTCTTGGCAATGCGGGCTCTTTTTTGGTTCCATGTGAACTTTAAAGCAGTTTTTTCCAATTCTGTGAAGAAAGTCATTGGTAGCTTGATGGGGATGGCATTGAATCTATAAATTACCTTGGGGAGTATGGCCATTTTCACGATATTGATTCTTCCTATCCATGAGCATGGTATGTTCTTCCATTTGTTTGTGTCCTCTTTTATTTCACTGAGCAGTGGTTTGTAGTTCTCCTTGAAGAGGTCCTTTACATCCCTTGTAAGCTGGATTCCTAGGTATTTTATTCTCTTTGAAGCAATTGTGAATGGAAGTTCATTCCTGATTTGGCTCTCTGCTTGTCTGTTACTGGTGTATAAGAATGCTTGTGATTTTTGCACATTAATTTTGTATCCTGAGACTTTGCTGAAGTTGCTTATCAGCTTAAGGAGATTTTGGGCTGAGACGATGGGGTTTTCTAAATATACAATCATGTCATCTGCAAACAGGGACAATTTGACTTCTTCTTTTCCTAACTGGATACCCTTGATTTCTTTCTCTTGCCTGATTGCCCTAGCCAGAACTTCCAACACTATGTTGAATAGGAGTGGTGAGAGAGGGCATCCCTGTCTTGTGCCAGTTTTCAAAGGGAATTTTTCCAGTTTTTGCCCATTCAGTATGATATTAGCTGTGGGTTTGTCATAAATAGCTCTTATTATTTTGAGGTACGTTCCGTCAATACCGAATTTATTGAGCGTTTTTAGCATGAAGGGCTGTTGAATTTTGTCAAAAGCCTTTTCTGCATCTATTGAGACAATCATGTGGTTCTTGTCTTTGGTTCTGTTTATATGCTGGATTACGTTTATTGATTTGCGAATGTTGAACCAGCCTTGCATCCCAGGGATGAAGCCCACTTGATCATGGTGGATAAGCTTTGTGATGTGCTGCCGAATCCGGTTTGCCAGTATTTTATTGAGAATTTTTGCATCAATGTTCATCAGGGATATTGGTCTAAAATTCTCTTTTTTTGTTGTGTCTCTGCCAGGCTTTGGTATCAGGATGATGTTGGCCTCATAAAATGAGTTAGGGAGGATTCCCTCTTTTTCTATTGATTGGAATAGTTTCAGAAGGAATGGTACCAGCTCCTCCTTGTACCTCTGGTAGAATTCAGCTGTGAATCCATCTGGTCCTGGACTTTTTTTGGTGGGTAGGCTATTAATTGTTGCCTCAATTTCAGAGCCTGCTATTGGTCTATTCAGGGATTCAACTTCTTCCTGGTTTAGCCTTGGGAGAGTGTAAGTGTCCAGGAAATTATCCATTTCTTCTAGATTTTCTAGTTGATTTGCGTAGAGGCGTTTATAGTATTCTCTGATGGTAGTTTGTATTTCTGTGGGGTCAGTGGTGATATCCCCTTTATCATTTTTTATTGCATCTATTTGATTCCTCTCTCTTTTCTTCTTTATTAGCCTTGCTAGCGGTCTGTCAATTTTGTTGATCTTTTCAAAAAACCAACTCCTGGATTCATTGATTTTTTGGAGGGTTTTTTGTGTCTCTATCTCCTTCAGTTCTGCTCTGATCTTAGTTATTTCTTGCCTTCTGCTAGCTTTTGAATGTGTTTGCTCTTGCCTCTCTAGTTCTTTTAATTGTGATGTTAGAGTGTCAATTTTAGATCTTTCCTGCTTTCTCTTGTGGGCATTTAGTGCTATAAATTTCCCTCTACACACTGCTTTAAATGTGTCCCAGAGATTCTGGTATGTTGTATCTTTGTTCTCATTGGTTTCAAAGAACATCTTTATTTCCGCTTTCATTTCGTTATGTACCCAGTAGTCATTCAGGAGCAGGTTGTTCAGTTTCCATGTAGTTGAGCGGTTTTGATTGAGTTTCTTAGTCCTGAGTTCTAGTTTGATTGCACTGTGGTCTGAGAGACAGTTTGTTATAATTTCTGTTCTTTTACATTTGCTGAGGAGTGCTTTACTTCCAATTATGTGGTCAATTTTGGAATAAGTGCGATGTGGTGCTGAGAAGAATGTATATTCTGTTGATTTGGGGTGGAGAGTTCTATAGATGTCTATTAGGTCTGCTTGGTGCAGAGATGAGTTCAATTCCTGGATATCCTTGTTAACCTTCTGTCTCGTTGATCTGTCTAATGTTGACAGCGGAGTGTTGAAGTCTCCCATTATTATTGTATGGGAGTCTAAGTCTCTTTGTAAGTCTCTAAGGACTTGCTTTATGAATCTGGGTGCTCCTGTATTGGGTGCATATATATTTAGGAGAGTTAGCTCTTCCTGTTGAATTGATCCCTTTACCATTATGTAATGGCCTTCTTTGTCTCTTTTGATCTTTGATGGTTTAAAGTCTGTTTTATCAGAGACAAGGATTGCAACCCCTGCTTTTTTTTGTTCTCCATTTGCTTGGTAGATCTTCCTCCATCCCTTTATTTTGAGCCTATGTATGTCTCTGCATGTGAGATGGGTCTCCTGAATACAGCAGACTGATGGGTCTTGACTCTTTATCCAGTTTGCCAGTCTGTGTCTTTTAATTGGAGCATTTAGTCCATTAACATTTAAGGTTAATATTGTTATGTGTGAACTTGATCCTGCCATTATGATATTAACTGGTTATTTTGCTCGTTAGTTGATGCAGTTTCTTCCTAGCCTCGATGGTCTTTACATTTTGGCATGTTTTTGCGATGGCTGGTACCGGTTGTTCCTTTCCATGTTTAGGGCTTCCTTCAGGGTCTCTTGTAAGGCAGGCCTGGTGGTGACAAAATCTCTAAGCATTTGCTTATCTGTAAAGGATTTTATTTCTCCTTCACTTATGAAACTTAGTTTGGCTGGATATGAAATTCTGGGTTGAAAATTCTTTTCTTTAAGAACGTTGAATATTGGCGCCCACTCTCTTCTGGCTTGTAGAGTTTCTGCCGAGAGATCTGCTGTTAGTCTGATGGGCTTCCCTTTGTGGGTAACCCGACCTTTCTCTCTGGCTGCCCTTAAGATTTTTTCCTTCATTTCAACTTTGGTGAATCTGGCAATTATGTGTCTTGGAGTTGCTCTTCTGGAGGAGTATCTTTGTGGCGTTCTCTGTATTTCCTGAATTTGAATTTTGGCCTGCCCTACTAGGTTGGGGAAGTTCTCCTGGATGATATCCTGAAGAGTGTTTTCCAAGTTGGTTCCATTTTCCCCCTCACTTTCAGGCACCCCAATCAGACGTAGATTTGGTCTTTTTACGTAATCCCATACTTCTTGCAGGCTTTGCTCATTTCTTTTTCTTCTTTTTTCTTTTGGTTTCTCTTCTCGCTTCATTTCATTCATTTGATCTTCAATCGCTGATACTCTTTCTTCCAGTTGATCGAGTCGGTTACTGAAGCTTGTGCATTTGTCACGTATTTCTCGTGTCATGGTTTTCATCTCTGTCATTTCGTTTATGATCTTCTCTGCATTAATTAGTCTAGCTGTCAATTCTTCCACTCTTTTTTCAAGATTTTTAGTTTCTTTGCGCTGGGTACGTAATTCCTCCTTTAGCTCTGAGAAGTTTGATGGACTGAAGCCTTCTTCTCTCCTCTCGTCCAAGTCATTCTCTGACCAGCTTTGATCCGTTGCTGGCGATGCACTGCGCTCCTTTGCAGGGGGAGATGCGCTCTTATTTTTTGAATTTCCAGCTTTTCTGCCCTGCTTCTTCCCCATCTTTGTGGTTTTATCTGTCTCTGGTCTTTGATGGTGGTGACGTACTGATGGGGTTTTGGTATAGGTGTCCTTCCTGTTTGATAGTTTTCCTTCTGACAGTCAGAAGGACTGTCTGTTGGTCTGTTGGAGATTGCTTGAGGTCCACTCCAGACCCTGTTTGCCTGGGTATCAGCAGCAGAGGTTGCCGAAGATAGAATATTGCTGAACAGCGAGTGTACCTGTCTGATTCTTCCTTTGGAAGTTTCCTCTCAGGGGTGTACTCCACCCTGTGAGGTGTGGGGTGTCAGACTGCCCCTAGTGGGGGATTTCTCCCAGCTAGGCTACTCAGGGGTCAGGGACACACCTGAGCAGGCAGTCTGTCCGTTCTCAGATATCAACCTCTGCGTTGGGAGATCCACGGCTCTCCCCAAAGCTGTCAGACAGAGTCGTTCGCGTCTGCACCGGCTCCCGCTACTTCCCCTGTTGGTCTTCAGCTGTGCGCTGTCCCCAGAGGTGGAGACTACAGAGACAGGCAGGCTTCCTTGAGCTGCTGTGAGCTCCACCCAGTTCGAGCTTCCCAGAGGCTTTGTTTACCTACTTAAGCCTCAGCAATGGCGGGCGCCCCTCCCCCAGCCTCGCTGCTGCCTTGCGGATAGATCGCGGCAGACTGCTGTGTTAGCAGTGAGGGAGGCTTCGTGGGCATGGGACCCTCCCGGCCAGGTGTGGGATATATTCTCCTGGTGTGCCTGTATGCTTACAGCGCAGTATTGGGGTGGGAGTTACCCGATTTTCCAGGTGTTGTGTGTCTCAGTTCCCCTGGCTAGGAAAACGGATCCCCTTCCCCCTTGCGCTTCCAGGTGAGGCGATGCCTCGCCCTGCTTCAGCTCTCGCTGGTCAGGCTGCAGCAGCTGACCAGCACCGATTGTCCGGCACTCCCTAGTGAGATGACCCCAGTACCTCAGTTGAAAATGCAGAAATCACCGGTCTTCTGTGTCGCTCGCGCTGGGAGTTGGAGACTGGAGCTGTTCCTATTCGGCCATCTTGCTCCGCCCCTTTGGGACCAATTCTAAAAATCCTGGCTTTTTGTGTTTTTATTAGAGACGGGGTTTCACCGCGTTAGCCAGGATGGTGTCGATCTCCTGACCTCGTGATCTGCCCGCCTTGGCCTCCCAAAGTGCTGGGATTACAGGCGTGAGCCACCGTACCCGGCCCTATGTTTTTCTGTTATTTCTCTGTATAACCTTTATAGTTTTTGGATAATATTGCTACAGTTATTTGATCCAGAAGTATTAATAACTCTTCATCCTTATGAACTGTAACCCTTAGCATTATAAAGTGTTCTTTTTAAAATCTGGTTTAATACATTTTGGCCAAAATTCAGCCTTGTCTGTTAATAAGATATTGATCCTTTCTCTTTGTTTGAGTTTTTCTGGTATCTCTTTACTTATCCGTTGATCTTCAACCTTTCTGAATCATTTTATTTTAGACCTGTCTCTGATACAACATAGATTTGACTTTCACTTTGTGATTCAGTCTGAAATTCTTTTTCTCTTAATAGTTGAGTTTGTTTTCATTTATTGATTTGATATGTTTGGACTTAGTTCTGTCAGATTATTTTATACTTTTGCTATTTATACCTTTAAAGTATATTTTACTATATGGACAGTTCGCTTTGTTTTCTTATTTCTTTTAATAATTAGAAAGCTTTGTGTTTTTGTTCCTGTACTTACCTTTGTAATACCGATTATATAATACCTGTTTTCTGTTTAGCCAGTATCTCAGTATCTGTAATTCACTTTTATACGTAATAACAGAGTTAGTACATTTCCTTTCCTTTATTCTATCCCTCAATTCTATCAATTTTGTTTTCTTTCTTAGGGTTTACCTTTGTACCATGAAATATCCGTGTACCACTCTCACTCAATTTGTCATTATTGCAGAAAGCTGTCTGACTCCCATCTCCTCTCACTAACCTACTCTGATGCTGTCAGATCATTCTTCCTAAAACCATTTTCTAAAATCCTTATTCTTTCTAAAACCAATCTTCCTAAAATCATCATTCTTCCTAAAATCACCAGTATCATATCACAAATCCTCAGCGGTATCTCTGACCCAAAAAGACTGTATTCTCTTCTGGGTTTCAAAACTCCATAACCCTTTGAGAGGCTGAGGCAGGCAGATCAGGAGGTCAGAAGATCGAGACCATCCTGGCTAACACGGTGAAATCCTGTCTCTACTAAAAATACAAAAAAAAATTAGCTGGGCGTGGTGGTGGGTGCCTGTAGTCCCAGCTACTCCGGAGGCTGAGGCAGGAGAATGGCGTGAACCTGGGAGGCGGAGCTTGCAGTGAGCTGAGATCACGCCACTGCACTCCAGCCTCGGTGACAGAACAAGACTCCTTCCCAATAATAATAATAATAATAATAATAATAAAATAAAACTCCATAACCCAACCTCATTCTACTCACTCAGCCTTATGTCCTCTACAATTTCTCAATGAGTCTGCCTTCAGTGTCCAACAATTGAGCTGAGAATATAAGAAGGGAAGGGCTTCAGCCAGGCTACTGCAGTCTGCTTTGTGCCAACACTAGGGGTGATGACTGCCCTAGTCTAGCTGAAGCTTTTCCCTTCTTTCTACACCCAGCTCAAGTCCCAGGTCCATAAAGCCTTTAGAAACTCCCCAGAAACTCTTTAGAGCCTGAGAAGCTCTTGCGAATTGGAAGATGTTTACACCCAAGTTCAAGGATTACTTCCATCCCATTTCTGGTCTATGTCAGGGGCCTCTGTTAACTAGGAACTCAGGAACTCTCAAAGCGGCACTGCTCTGTTTGTAACATTCTGGCTTTGTTCATTGAAATGTGAGAAACTTTGGACCACTGCGTTAATTCTGCCCTTTGGAGTAATAGGACTTTTCACATCTGGGAAGACAAGCATTTTACCCTTCCTTAAACTTCAGATGAAAACACCACCAGTTCCTTCAGCTGTTACTCATATAACATGATTCCTGGACCCATCACCAGTTTGTGGCAAAACTTGGGTTTATCACCATTCCACTTAAAATTCAGTTCACAAGATTTTTGTAGATATGATCTAACCAGTGCTGAATCTGATGGGACTGTGCCTTCCTATGATCAGAGTACTCTACTTTTTAAATCAACCCAAGGCAGCATTTGTTTATTAGTCACTGCCTACTTTTGGACTGCGTTTTTTTGTTTTGTTTGTTTTGGTGGTGGTGGTTGTTTTGAGACAGGGTCTCACTTTGTCACCCAGGCTGGAGTATAGTGGCACAAGCTCACTGCAGCCTCGACCTCCTGGGCTCAAGCAATCCTCCTGCCTCAGCTCCACAAGTAGCTGGGACTACAGGCACACACCACCACACACAGCTAGTTTTTGTGTTTTTTGTAGAGATGGGGTTTTGCCAAGTTGGCCAGGCTGGTCTTGAATCCTGGGCTCAAGTGATCCACCCCACCCACCTTGGCCTCCAGAAGTGCTAGCATTACCGGTGTGAGCCACCGTGCTGGCCAATTTTTTGTTACCTATGTCCCAAGAGCCTATGATGTGCTATCATACTTCAGATCCCTATCACACACAGGGGCATAAGATGAGTAAGACAAAATCCCTGCTCTCAAGAAACATATGTTCATTCTATGAAATACCTAACCACGGATTTTTGGAACTGTCGAGGTCATCACAGACAAAGTCTGAGTAACTGTCACAAGCCAGAGTTGCCTAAGACCTGAGTGCTAAAGGTAATGTGATATCCTGCATAGGAATCTGGGAGAGAAAAAGGAAATTAGGGAAAAACTAAGGAAATCTGAACAAAGCATGGATTTCTGTTACTAATACATTGGTACTGTTACATTGTGACAAATGTACCATTTCAATATATTAATAAGGGAGACTGGCTGTGGGATATAAGGGGAATGTCTGTACTATCTTAGTAATAATTCTGTACATCTAAGCTCTTCTAAAATTAAAAATCTCAAGAAAAAAAAAAAAAAAGGACAGCCTGGGTAACATGGCAAACCCCCACCTCTACAAAAAATTGTAAAAATTAGCCAGGCATGTGGTGGTGTGTGCCTACGATCCCAGCTACCCAGGAGGCTGAAGTGGGAGAATTTTTTGAGCCCAGGAGGTTGAGGCTGCAGTGGGTCATAATGGCGACACTGCACTCCAGCCTGGCAGAGGGAAGATATGTTTGACATAGTTTGGATATTTGTCCCCACCCAAATCTCATGTTGAAATATAATCCCCAATGTTGGAGGTGGGACCTAGTGGGAGGTGTTTGTGTCATGGGGGCGGATCCCTGATGGCTTGGTGCTGTCCTTGTGAGTTCACTTCACGTGAGATCTGGTGAAAGTGTGTGGCACCTTCGCCTACCCCCATTTGCTCCCACCATGTGAGATTCCTGCTGCTGCTTACCCTTCTGCCATGAATAAGTTTCTTGAGGCCTCCCAGAAGCCAAGCAGATGCCAGCTCCATGCTCCCTGTATAGCCTACAGAAGCATGAGCCAGTTAAACCTTTCTTCTTTATAAATTACCCAGTCTTGAGTATTTATTTATAGCAATGCAAGATCGGCCTAACACAAGGTTCTAGTAGGGAGAAACTAGCAAGTAAATGGATACAAGATAATGACTGTTACCATTTTTAAGTACAGGTCCCTTTGAATAAATGACAAAACTTTAAGAACAGGGGAAATCATTTACATATAAATTGCATACCATGTCAAGGCTTTATGGACTTGATTAAGAACTAAATTCAGGGTGGTGATGCTTACGTGGGAGGCAGAGGGTGTTATGGGAGGAAAGGCAGAGTGATAGTCAGGCAAGGATAGGACAGCAGGTGTCCTTCCCATATGACCCCTGAGCCTGGTCTTTATGCTGTCAACTGACTGTACTTGTTACTTTTTTAAAATCTAAGGGATTGAAAAATGAATGCTGAGTGATTCCTAAACCAACACGATATTAAACCGAGTTCCAGACTACACCAGCCTAATTCTTAGTGGCAGAGTCTAGCTCTGTTGCCCAGGCTGGAGTGCAGTGGTGTGATCTCAGCTCATTGCAGCCTCCACCTGAGGTCAAGTGATTCTTGTGTCTCAGCCTCCCAAGTAACTGGGACTACAGGCACTTGCCACCACACCCAGCTTGTTTTTGTATTTTTAGTAGAGACAGGGTTTCACCATGTTGCCCAGACTGGCTTCAAACTCCTGGCCTCAAGTGATTCGCTGGCCTCAGCTACGCAAAATGTTGGGATTACACGCATGAGCCACCAAGCAGGCCTCTACTAGCCTAATTGCTTCAAGTGTGCTAGTCATATTTATCACAGATGTAAGCTGCTTGAGGCTAGGGAGGCTTTTACCATGTGCCTGAGAGGCAGTTGTTGGTTATAAACTTGTCACATGGGGCTCAGATCACCTCAAGGCAAAGCTACCTGGCCTGGTTTGGAATGCTTGTTCTTAAAGTCAGCCCTAAAGAACATGGTATATTAACTCTTGAGAGCTGCTAAACCCTGGCACTGTGCCAGAACAAGTGACGATACAATACTTTTGAGACTGATTTCAAAAATGCTTTTTAAAAAGGCATGTAAATTCCTAACCCGCTTGTACAAACCTGTTAAATTTTACTTTTCAAAACAAATTCCATCTGCTAAGATTTAAGTTGAATTAAGTAGCAAATGATATTTATACTCAGGTAAACAGACCATTCTCACTCACTGTAGACCCTATGTTCCTTCTCACAGCTTTAACTATTTTCTGTGTCCCTACTTTTGAGATCAAACTTCAAATTTTCTGATGCTTGCATGATTGTTGAATAAACTAGAATCTGTAGATGCTAACATACTAACAACTGATTTTAAGCTCAAAAGGCAACAATGGTGTCCAATATACTTTTGTGGGCTTTAATGCTCAGTATGGAATACATAATGAACAGATGTTTTATGCCACTAATGGCTATATTCTACATCTTGATAGCTTTTAGTAAATATAATCATGATTCCAAGTCTGAATTACATGAGATGCTTCACTAGAGCTGCAAATATACAAGTTTGTATTTGAAACAAAAATACCAAAGCCATTTTACTGAAAACTAGTTTTATTTTAAAATTAAGTGCATAGCACTCATCTAATTCCATTGGTGTAGACTTTAGCACCATACTTGCTATTTGCAATTAATGTCATAACACAGATACATTTTGGTTTGCAGTCTGTACTTGAGTAGTGTTTATTTAGTGGACTTTGGTAAAGCCCTTCATACATATTAATCTCTTCACAGTACACATTTAATGATGGTCCAGTAATCTCAAAAAAAAAAAAAAAAAAGCCTACTTTGAAGACTAATCAATAAATTAAACAAAACAAAACCCACACAATGCTCCCCCACCCCCCAAAGCTAGCAGTTGTGAGTTGTATTTATATTGAAACCTAATGTTTTAAAAATAGTTCTGGTTCTCCAACCACCCCATCCCACCCCGGGTATGCAGCAGTAGTAATCAATTATTTTATTCTACCCCCCCAAAAGATTATGAATCCAGTGTTCTTTAGCTTTTTAAAATATAAATTGGGAAAGTGTTATTAATAAGCTTTTTTAAAAGGCATATTCTTCTATAACAAGTACGGCATATAAACCAATCAATAAAAGTATTTGACAAGACATTTAAGTTACCACAGGCACTGGCTGTTGTTTCAAGTTGGGATCTCTATCCCAGTATCTTACATTCATAGCATTATTGAGGTAGTTAAAATACTGAAAATTGGACTCCAGGTTGCTGGCTTCTGAATGTGAATGTGAAAGATATATTCTCTTTTGAGCCTACTTTCCCCCCAAACAATTCAAGTTTTCTTGAGGTAAGAACTACCAAAATCCAATTAGCAGCCTTCTTTAGAAAGGAAAAGTGATGATACTTTCAGAAAACAATTTTCATTCTTAAAAACTGCCATGAGTGTTCTTACCTGAGTGGTTTTCATTTTATCTACCAGACTAATAAATCCACATCATGCCCTATGTACTCTAAATATAAAAGTTATTTTCTTTTTAAGGAAAAGATATTTCTCTAAGCATTCATGCTGGTAGAAGCTACCCACCCACATTCATCCCCAGGAGCCATCTGGATCAGTCCATCACTGTGTTGAGCCCCTTCCCTTCCTGACAAAGGCCATTGGCTTGATTACTGAGACTCCTGCTGCATACCCACAACATCTTTATAGTAAGTTTGTCTTCAATGCATATTGTGGCAGTCACATATCTGCCACGCAGATTCCCTTCTATTCAAGTGCTATCTTAAAAAAAACACAAAAAGACACATCTTACTAATTTTTAAACCAGAAAGCTTCCCTCCACCAAATCTTTCTTCTCCCACAGAAAGGAGCACAATGTATACAGTTTATCAGTTACTACAATGACTTTCTAACTTTTTAAGGTTATTCCTCCAAAATTCTTTACCCCCAAACTGCCCTTGCTGTAATGACAATTATTGCTGTTTGCAGTTAATACCAGTACAGTGAAATGTCCCAGGGCAGTTGTAGGGTCAATCTAATGAAAGTAGCTACTGAAATTTAGTCAGCAGTTACCTTTGCCTGTTTAGACGGACTAGAGCTGGATTCAAAGGTTGCTTAAAAAACCTGTCTTCCACATAACAAAGTGCTGCTCTAGCACAACCTGAGAACTACCCTGGCCACAGTCCCTTCCAAAATAAACCTATAGGACTTTATTCTAGCACTGACCTCTTAGAGTTATGCCATCCCTTGAAATAACTTTTTAAGAATGCCGATTCTGAGTATAAATCATAGATTGCACTGAGAAATGCAAAACCTACATATGTATTATGAATCACAGGAACTACCACTTCATTCTGAGCTATAATATTACGTTCTCATTTGAAAACACACCCTAGCAAGAGTATTTTAACCTATGTTATAAAGGTAGTTCACACTATAACATTCCCAAGGCATGTTGCATTACAGTTAAGTGTTTCCAAGTAGTACAGATTCCCTGAGTTAAATCTATTTTAATTCTAAAAATTTGAGGTTGATCACTTAGGGAAAAAAAGAAAAATTATGACCATGATTTAAAAAACAAGATCTTTTTCACCCTTAATTTTAGTATATTAATCCAGATACCTATACTATTTATGAGAGGAAGTTATATAGAATCATCTAAAAAAATTTTTTTTACTGCACAGATTGGTATAGCATAACAATTCGTTAAGTTTAAACTTAGTCAAAAATTCATGTGTAGAACAAAAATAAAAAATTGTAGAATAAAAAAACCTTTTCAAAAATTAATACTGTAACTTTCCTTCATAAAAGACTGTTTGGCAAGTCCATAGATAAGATAAACATTTAGTCTTTGACTTAGAAGCCAACATTAGGCCCAGATGCTACCACAGGTCAAACCTCAAAATGGCAAATTGGAGTCTGTCCAAATTTTCTATTGTATTGAATATTTTTGAAATATTTGGACCATCAGCCAGGACGTGAACATTTTTGTCATACAGGGATTTGTTGTAACAGAATTTGACATACTGTTAATTTGCTTAGTCCTCCCAGGATTCATGGTGCGTTAAAAGGGATATTCAGTCTTCCTGGTGCTGGTACCTGAAGAGTTCTGATGTCACTTAGATCCCTTTCTTTTTGAACAGAAGTTTACAAAACGCTTACCCATAGCTTCATGTCGCAAAGCAGTCTGGGTCAGTTATCAGCTTCACACATAATCACCTTTCAAAACATGGAGTAATACAGGGGTAATGTTCATTTATCTGATAACTCCGGTTATAAGAAACGCTCAGACAGGGCTTAACTTCTACTGGTATTGCCAGTGACATCCCAACACCAGTCTGCATGTGCCCAAGGCCCTGAACACTAGTTTGGAAGCCCGCAGGACATGTCTGTAGTGTGTAAGATGAGGTGTGTGTGGTCGATACAATCTGCTGACAGCTTGGTTGTTCTGACGTAGGATGGCGATACTGCAGTGAGGTCTGATGTGTCTGATGGAGATACTGAGGTTGCTGAAAGTGAACTGGCCGTGAGGGCTGGGAGGCTGTCTGGAACACACTTAGTTGCGCTGACTGAGGTCCTGCTTGCCCTCTCTGTTTGTTTGCTTCTTTCACATCATTATCGTGAGCACTGAAATATGGAGAGAAAGGAAACTATTAAAAATATTACTTGAGAAGAATTTGCAAGAAAGTCAGGCCCCATCCCCAACTCCCCAACAGCTTCTTCCACTTGCCACCACTACCGAGGGAGCAGTCACTGCACCATAATTCCAACAACAGTGAGACCTCGCTTGTGTCCTTCTAAAGCTATTTCCCTTGATGTGAACCTTCCTGGTAGCTTTGAGGATTATTTCCAGTTTGGGAGATGTGTACACAATAAGCACGTAAGTGTGGCTGCCACTTTGGTAACATCCTGGTGGCCCCCAAAATTCAAAGATGTTAGGAATGGGGCAAGGCTGGCCTGGACTGATCTCAGAGTTACTGACTTACAGATACAAAAAAGCAGCTCCTTTCCTTATCATGTGCCCAGAATCATTCTAGCAATGACACCTTCTAACTGATTAATGGCCAAAAGGGACTCTCCTTCCCCAGAGTTCTGCTCATACATGGGCTTCCTCATGGCAGCAAGTAACTGCTGCCAAAAGCAAATAACCTAGAAACTCTGTGCCTTTCAGAAGTTTTCAGGGCACCTCATGCATGAAAAAAACTGTTAATGAGAAAGTACAAACACAAGAATAAAAAGGCTTACATCAATAGTCGTTCAATACACTGTACTAAGAAATCCCAAGAGTAGGCAGTAAGACGATGCAGTCTTGTAGGCCACGTTGGAGAAAGACGAAGTATAATCCTCGAAGAAGCCACACATGCAGCAGCTACTAAAGAAGGTGCATAATTTAGAAAGGCATAATCTGTGGAGACACCAAAAATGAACTTAAGGAACAGAATACACGAGTCACAAGTGCACAAGTCACTTACTGGTATTCACAACAACCCACCTTGCAAAGACACTTCCAGGAAGTAATCTGCGTATTTGGCCATGTAGAGTTTAGTCTTTTCCAAGCAAATCATTGGCCAGCCGTCATGAAGATCTGTTTCGTGTACTGCTTCAGAGAGATAATACTCAATGAAATGGGCGGCTGTTGGAAGGCAGAGGTTCCACTGAAAGGTTTCTAATAATAATAGTTCCATATGTAGCAAATTTTGTTTTGTTAATACTAGATTCATATTAGTCATACAACCCAGGCTGTTGAGCTGCTCCAGCTTAGGCACACTATCTTCTTTTTCTTCAAATTTACCTTACAAGAAAAGGGGATGGGAGGGGAGAGAAAATGTTAGGCAAGTGATCATTACAGGTCTAGTCAGTAAAATGGGATCTGCTGTCTTACTGCCAGGATTTAGATCCAAAGACGTAGTTTACCTTAACAGATACAGTTGTGCCAGAACCTGTGTTTTCTTTCCCAGTGCCACCATCCCCAACCTTTCCCCAATCCCCTGGAAAAAAAAAATGCTTGAAATACATAAACATTTTGTTCTGTGTTCTAGTATAGAATGGAAATAGTCATGTGCCAGTGAAAAAAATAACTCAATCTCATCAGCTGAATATTTTCAGGAAATTTTTTTTTGCAGTGGGTGGTAGCTGGTAAAATAAATGATTTGATTTTAGAGTAGAAGATAGTTTTAACAATTTAATGTCATAGCTTTATTTGAAATAAAACATAGTTAAGCTCCAATTGTTTCATCTTGGCATCAACATAATCTCAATTCCAGAGAGAGAGACTGGAGGGAGAAATTGGGTGAACATTTAACACAAGCACTATCATTCCATAAAAAACCCCATTCCCCACTTCTTCTGAATTCAAAACAAAAATCTAGTCTGTTGAAGAAAAAAGGGGCATGGGGGAGATAGTTTATATCTGCTTTTAAATTTCCTTACTGAAAGCAGAATAGTAAAGACAATATGGCTGAACATTATTCAAAGGGATTAATTTCTTTTCTGGAAATACCTATCTATAAGGTTTCAACTATGCACAGCTGAAGAATAAAGATTCTCTTTCCAGCCGCAGAATGTTTCTATCGATTATGTACCATCTTACACTTTACTTTCCAAACAAGCATTTTACTGTCTCTCTATATAAAGCCTTCATTTTAGAAAGTATTTCTAGAACTGACGGCTGGAGAACATTTACAAACTATTAAGTACTATTATGATTTTCCAGATGCAGCAACAGAACCAGAGTTGTCATCAAGCCTTTTTGGGTCTTTGTTCCATGGTGGTCCACAAAAGAAAGGAAATTATAACTAAAGCTCCTACTATTGTGTTCTATTTTAGATTAAGGTTTAAAACCATCATATTATGATTATTATAGATTTCTCACAATAGATTTTACACCCATACTTGTTCAAAATCATTTGAATGTTACTACAGCAACACATATTACTATATAAAAATTATTTTAGTATTTTGAGATATTTCAATATATTTTCATTTCCTTGGAAATTTTATAATTTTATTCTTTAAAAATGTTTTTTTGGAGAAGAACCAGAAAGAATGCCAAACCAGGAGAAACCAGAAGAGTTTCTCTGTGATGATTCTCTTCTAGAGGGGATGGGTTTGCATCACACATTAAAGTTGCTACACTCAGCCCAGATGCTCAGTGTACAGGCAGTGGTGCTAGAGCCAGTGGGGATTTGCTCATGTTGGTTTGCTTTGGAGCTGGGGGAAAAATGCTGCTGACTGCCTTGATCTTTGCTTAGGGAGCGGAACTGGTATAAAAGGCATTTTTCTCCTATGCCAGGAGATTCTAAGCTCATGTGTTGTGAAGAATCTAAGCCCAAAGAAGCAGGAGTGATGGCAGAGAGGTGAACTTCCTTGTATCTAAACCACTCTAAATATTGCTACAGGTAGAAGCTGATCCCAAACTTAATTCGAACCTTAAGAATCTAGATAGCTCTTCCTAATTAAAATCACATAAAGATCAATTTAACAAGTTTTGCCAATAGCAAATACTTAAAGTTGAAAGCACTAAAGTGGTCTGTATGACACAGTTATCCAGCATATTGCCTGAAAAAAGAAGAGGAAACCAATGTTCTTAGTATAAAGTGAAATTCTTCAGAAGGAGAATGACCTAGAAATTTGGTTCAGTGACTCTGGATGAATCATTACAGCTTTCAAGCACCCTGCCATTTGTGTAGCAACAGCAATACTGACAGAATACTTCAAAGGAATACTGTAGAAATTAATGAGTTTATTTATATTATGCTTAAAGTTCCTTTGAAGAAATTAATACATCATAATTGAAGGAGTAAGAATGTTTCATATTATCTCTTTGAAATCTTCAACATTGGGGAAAAAAATTGCATATGACCAATTTCACTGCTCAAAAACCAAGGTAGTGAGGTTGGCCAATCCATTTAAGGTCAGATAAGTTCAATCAAACCAAAAATGGAAGTCAAAAGGAAAATTTATGTCTGAATTCCCAAATTTGCACTTCTAGACCAGAACTGACAGATTTCTATATTATTAAGCATCTATGGGATGTTTGCATTTATAAAATATTTGGCTACTACAAGTGTGAAGGACTTTGCATATTGATCTTGCTAAGTTAAGAATAATCTGCATTCTGAATAAATAACCATACTTGAGGTTTTAATTCAGGGTTCAAATTTTTTGGAATTGTTCCATTATGTATAGTAATAAATATTCAGATACATGGATACTAAAAGATTTCAAAAAGTATGAAGTATGATAATGTCAATGAGTACCTGCATTCATATCTATAGTTTTTGTTGTGCTGACTTCTATGCGTATGTTCATTTTAAGTATACTTATCCACATTACCACACACAGATCACAAAGATCAGTTTCTTCAATTGAAAGGAAATACCAGAAGCCATGTGAGTATATTGATAAAGGCCCCAAACAGGAAATAAGGGCACAGGAAATTCATATCTGCTTCCCAGAAAATAAAGAATTAGAGGCCATAGAAACAAAAACACTGGGTTGTCTTTCCTTTATAGGATATGTTCATATCAGCCATGGAAACCAACACATTTTCAAAGCCAGCAGTGAATAGTAGGTATGTGGTAGAGATTTATATACTGAATAGGGCACGGATCAGATGTCACAGAGTGCTCTGCCAATCCACATTCTATTGTTTTATTACTAAGTAGGAGGAGAAAAAGTCATCCCTAACATATACTAAGAATCATCACAAATTTATAAGATGAATCTAATATGAAAGTGGGCAAAAAAAAAAGGTAATTAATAGAAAAAAATTCTAAGCTCATTAAAAATTGAGATGTAAATTAAACCAACTGTGAGATACAAATTTTCACAGATCAGTAAAAAGCTTTGCTAACCCAGTATTGGTTGGCAAGGGGAAACAAGTGCTTGTTACAAATTGTTACTACTAAAAGCCTCTGTCTCACTTTTCACTTCGTCTTGACTCCAAGATCATTTCTTAGTTATGTAAGATCTTGAGCAAATTATGAGAAATGTTATCTCCAAGATTACTTCCACATGCTCCATAAATGTAATGTTGTTCACAGAAGCCAAGGGAAGCCAGGGCATACATGTGAAAGAGTTGGAATAGGAGAATTTCCTTGGACAAATTAGGGTCCAGTTTGAAATAGGCCAAAACCTTTAGGGTAAAGGAGGCAGGCTAAAGGTAACAGAGCAACTTATGGGGGAATTAATAATTATCATGCTAATCTTTTAATGTTTCCATTTCCTACATGCTTTTAAACATATTACCCCCACTTGATCCTCAGAACAACTTTGTAAGGTGTCTTTATTTCCATCTTATAAAGAAATAGCCTGAGATTCAAGGGTTGTTGAAATTCATATTGCTGATGAGATTCCAACCCAGGGAATCCATCACTATGGTCATTACTCCAACACTACACATAGTTCTCCAATCAGAGATAATCTGTAGGCTCTTTCTTCTAATAGTGTAGACATAAGCATTTGCTTCTAGAACTTACAAAGTATGCTCCATCTTTGGCCAAACCACCTACAGCTTCCCATTACAATGAACTCTACAAATTTAAAACAGGAATCAGACACTGAAAACAGGTTATCAGTTTATAAGAATCCTAAGCTCTTCTGCTGTAAAGTTATAGACTAGGGTTGGGGGGCAACAGTAGAGAGACTGCTGCCTGCTAAGGGCCAACCTCTTCAATTCCCGACCCTGGTGTAGAGCTGATAGCTCAAACTCTTTTGAACAACTTGCTACTTGGGAGGAGCAGAACTCCTTAAGAATACCTCACATACATTCCTACTATCCAGTGCAAAAGGAAGAATGTAAAAGCAATTCTTTCCTCAAGGAAAGGGAAATCAGGAGTCATCAGCAGAAAAAGGAGGGAGGTATCCAGTTCTTTTAGTAATAGGTGATAATTCATATTTGAACCCTAGCAAATACAGATCCTAATGCCTAATTACTGCAAAGTCACAAATAACTACATCTTACCACTGATATTAATCCAAATAGTTCAATAAAATAAATTGTTCATGACCTTAAACAGAAATATATAATTTAAAAATAACAACAATTGAAAACTCAATTCCAACCAACCTAAGATGGTACACAAAGATGACCCTCCCACTTGGCCCACACTACAAGAATCACAGGCACAGAGCAGGTGGGACATGGTAGTATTAAAATGACAGTGATGGCCACACAGTTACTTTCCATTAATGATACCAAGCTTTTAAAATAATCTAACTTGCATGTCTGATTTCCAGTGACACTCTACTATAAACTGATTCTATAATAAACACACTGTACAATAACAAAAAGCCATTTTATTTGTGGACTCACATCTACACTGTCAAGTGTGAGCTTTTCCAATCTTATACAAACTATTAAACCCCAAAGGGCTTCACAGCCAGTGATTAAACACATACAGTATTACACACATGGTTACTTACGAGCATGAAACTTTAATTGGAAGCTAAATTAAAGGTTAATTATAAATATACAAGCATTACCTCTCTGGCTCCTGGGTGGGGGGTGGGGGGTGAGGGGTGAGGGATGAGTGAAGTGTCTGAATTTTAGAGAACAATAGATTAAAGGGGAAATGTAGGTATTCAGGAAGTAAATGGTATTCTAAGAATTTTGCTCAACATACTTGGGGATGAGACTGGAAAGGTGGCTAGGTCCAGATGAAAGATTCTAAACACTACATTAAGTAGTTTCCACCTTAACATATAGGCAGTGGGAAGTCATGCTGCAGCTGTGTTTTATTTACATTCAGCCTGGTTCTACAATGGATCTGAAATAACTTACAAAAGGACATTCCAGGGGATAAAATAAGTAGTTGAGGTCATCAGATCAAAGGAAGAACAAAGGTCGGAAAATAAAATCTGAGAAGAGATTAGTACCAGAAATGATACTACACAGGACTACATTTGGTTTCAGGTTTGTAAGCAGCCAAGGACAGAAGTGCTAAAGAACTTTAGTGGCATGGATATAGGGGGAATGTTCTTTATTTCATCCCAGTCATATTTGACTCCAAAACCTCAAGTGGGAGTTAGAGGTGAAGGTTATCAGTATATCTACGTACTACTTTAAGATTCTATTGTAATGACATGGATCATACAGAAACTACATTACTGACTTAACTTCAATATCAAATACAATCTTTATCCCTCAAGTGGGAGTTAAAAGTGAAGGTTATCAATACATCTACATACTATAAATTTCTACTGTAATGACATGAATATAGAAACTATATTACTGATTCAACTTCCATATCAAATACAATCTTCCACATTATTAAAAGAAAGAAACACAATTTCAATTCCTTTACGTGCCCTATCTTCAGTGAGAGTACCAACAAGCAATGAAATGAGATACAGGAAGATGTAAAGAGAAAGAGGGGCCAAAAGGTCCACCAGTATTTTCTGTACTGAGTAACAAATATGGTTGTATCAGATTGTATCTCGGAGCCTACTACATAGTTGGTCTAATGCATAAGCAAAAGTTTTCACATTTGTAGTAGTTGCACATTAACTTTTAGTTCATTAAGCCAACTCATTATGTAGTCAGTACAAAGTATTTTAATATAAGAGTATGGTACTTTCAAGACAGTTTCTCAACTTTAGCTCCATTGATGTTTTGGGACAGAGAATTTTGTTATGGGGAGCTGTCCTGTACACTACAGGATGTTTAGCAGCATCCCAGGCCTCTATGTACTAGATGCTAAAAAAGCAGTTCCCACTCTATCACCAGATGTGACAACCAAAACGTCTGTACACATTGCCAAGTGTTCCCTGTGGGACAAAACTGCTCCTGGTTTAGAACCACTGCTTTAAGACAATGGTTCTCAATTGGAAAGGTAAAGCAAAATCACCTTTAGAACTTTTTCAAAAAGTTAAAAAATACCCAGTACCCATTATGTAGATTGTGTCTTAGTAGATCTGGAGTGGCCTAGGATGTACGGCTTAGGCACATATTTTTAACAGGTTCCAAAGCCATTTTTCAATGTCTGGTTAAGAATTATTGCATTTAGAAGCACTTTTAAGCTTCCTGATACTAGTGAACTGGAATGAATGGGATTTGATGATATTTCACTGAGTTCTAAATAAATTTATTTTATTATATAAACATCAGAAATTTCCAGTCATGTAAATCAGATTCATACTTACTTGCTAGAAGCAGGCAGGAAAGCGCAACTAAATGCAGCTGCTGGATAGAGATGTCATAGCGGTCCATAAACAGGTCCAGTAAATAGACAGCAAGATGGCGGGCAGAAGGGCAGAGCGTGAAGCGATTGCTCACAATGGCAATCAAGTCAGCAAAATACCGTCTGAGACTTAATTGAGGGGACTGGCCTTTATAGGAGGGCAACTTCAGCTCCTAAGTCAAAAGGAACAACATTTAGTCTGACCCATCTGTAGACTTATCCCCACAATGCAATGACTTAACATTGTTTTTCCAATACATTAGTATTACAAGTGCCTAAAACATACTTTTCTTGACTGGAATACAAAAATGAAAAAGTTAAGTGGAAGGATAATGAATGACACTTAAAACCAAAATTTTCTCCTTATTCTTAACCACCTCTGATGTGAACAATTATAGATGTTCTTGTTTCTTGCTTTCTAAAATGGATTCATCATACAAAGATTTTTAATAAGGGAATCCTATTTTCCCTACCAGGTGTTTTCAGAAAAACATCCCTGACAAAAAACCAACCACATAACACACACACAGCCCTACACCTCTCCAAGATGCTCAAAACTTTTGGTTAAAAGGTAATAGATAAGTGGATATGCTGCATGCAGTATTATACTTGCATTAGTGTAGAAACCAGTACCTATACACTAGTATCTTCTAATTTTGTTTCCCTTTTAACAGTTTTATGATCTGTCCTTTCCTATCATCCTCTCATATACCTAAAATCACTGTTCAATCTCAGGATTATATCAACTTGTTTTTTAAAAATTGGAAAAATTCTATACTATTAAAATATTTCCAGAGCATAAAGATGGAAAGCTTCCAAATTCATTTTATAAGATCAGCATAATACAGATACTAAACCCAACAGGTATCACAATAGAAGAAGTAACAGGGATATGACACCAAAAGCAGAACTCCCCATGCCCTGCAAAAAAAGAAAAAAGAAAAAGAGAAAGGGGACTTTAACAAAATTAAAAACTTTTATTTAACAAAAGATGCTATCAACAGAGTAAAAGGGCAACCCGCAGAATGGATGAAAATATTTATAATCATATCTGATAAGGGGTAAATATCTAGCTTATATAACTTATACAACTGGACAACAAAAAAACCTGATTATAAAAATGGGCAAAGGACTTGAATAGACATTTCTCCAAAGAAGATACATACAAATGCCCAACAAATATCATGAAACATGAAACAGTTGTTCAGCATCACTAGGTATTAAGAAATGCAAATCAAAAACACGAACAGCACTTCACACCTAGTTGGATTGCTATTATCAAAAACAAACAAAAAAACAAAACCAGAAAATCACAAGTGTTAGCTTTAATGTGGAGAAATTGGAATCCTTGTGCATTACTGGTGGGAATGTAAAATGATGTAGTTGTTACATCATTTTAACATGATGTAACATAAATTTAAAATGATGTAACAACTACATCATTTTACATTCCTCAATAAATTAAACGGAGTTACCACATGATCCAGCATACTCAAAAGAACTGAAAGCAGGGACTTGAAGAGAGATTTGTAACATGTTCAAAACAGGATTATTCACAATAACCAAAAGGTGGAAACAATGCAAATGCCCACCAGCAGATGAATGGATAAACAAAATGTGGTATATACATGGAATATTATTCAGACTTAGAAAATTCTGATAATATGCTACATGGATGAACCCTGGAGACAGTATGCTAAATGAAAAAAGTCACAAAAGAACATTTATTGTATGATTCCACTTAATGAGTTACTTAGAATAGTCCTATTTATAGGGATAGAAAGTAGAACAGTGGTTATCAAAAGCTAGAGGGTAGGAAACTGGGGAGTAATCATTCAATGGGTATGGAGTTTCAGTTTGGGAAGATGAAAGAGTTCTAAAGATAGATAGTGGTGACAACAATACAAATGTACCTAATGTCACTGAACTGTACGGTTAAAAATGGTTAGAATGGTAAGTTTTATGTTGTGACAGGTGCTGGCAAGGTTGTGGAGAAAAAGGAACACTTTTACTGTTGGTGGGAGTGTAAATTAGTTCAACCATTGTGGAAGACAGTGTGGTGATTCCTCAAAGACCTAGAGGCAGAAATACCCTTTTACCTAGCAACCCCATTACTCAGTATATAACCAAAGGAATATAAATCATTCTACTATAAAGACACATGCACGTGTATGTTTACTGAAGCACTATTCACAATAGCAAAGACATGGAATCAACCTAAATGCCCATCAATGATAGACTGGATAAAGAAAATGTGGTACATATAGACCATGGAATACTGTGCAGCCATAAAAAGGAACAAGATCACATCCTTTGCAGAGATATGGTTGCAGCTGGAGGCCATTATCCATAGCAAACTAATGCAGGAAAAGAAAACCAAATACCGCATGTTCTCACTTACAAATGGGAGCTAAATGATGAGAACACATGGACACATGTTGGGGGGAACACCACACACTGAGGCCTGTCGGAGGGTTGGGGTGGGAGGAGGAAGAGGATCAGGAAGAACAGCTAGTAGATGCTAGGATTAATACCTAGGTGATGGGATGATCTGTGCAGTAAACCATCGTGGCAAATGTTTACCTATGTAACAAACCTGCACATCCTGCACACGTATCCCGACCTTAAAAGTTGGGGGAAAAAAGTTTTATGATGATACATTTTACAATAAATGAAAAAGGGAAGTTATATATTCACCTAAATTAATATTATCTAAGATAAATGGATAAATAGTCAATGTAATTTAGTAGTATAGCCAAAGAATACATCAATTCTGGTTGTTTTTTGAGACAGGGTCTCCTTCTGTAGTGCCGGCTGGAGTACAGTGGCACCATCTTGGCTCACTGCACCCTCCACCTCCCAGGCTCAAGCAATCCAACCACCTCAACCTCTGGGGTAGCTGGGACTACAAGCGCTCACTGTCCCGCCCAGTTACTTTCGGTAGAAACAGGGTCTCGCTATGTTACCCAGGCTGGTCTGGAGCTTATGGACTCAAGTGATCCACCTGCTTTGACCTCCCAAAGTGTTGAGATTACAGGTGTGAGCCACCATGCTTGGCCAAAAAAAAAAATTTTTTTTTCACATAAAGATGCCGATTTCTCGTGCAGCTCCTAGGATTTTTTTCTCCTTAACTGTTTCGTCGGATCTTTACGAAGGTGTAAGTGAATGGCAACTTTACCTTTGCTGCTATCATGTGACATTTATTGAGCATCTCCCACGTAGCAGACGCTATACTAACCCAGGCATAAAAGCTGGAAAAACAGTCTTAAGCCTATCTCTAGCAGGTGAATCAAATACAGAGATTATCACACGATATAGTCATCACAGGTTATTATGGCAACACTTAGGAAGAAAATCTAACTTAGCTCAGGGATTAGGGAGTTGGGAAAAAAGGCAACACCAGATCAGGTTTTTCCCAAAAAGTGGCCTGAACATGGTCTTAAAGACTCCCTGGAAAACACTGATGGACTTCACTTTCTTAATGTTTCTCACAAAGCTAGAATTGTTCTCATTTGTCATTAAGGTTCCTAAAAACACTTTCTCAAACAGCCTATCACACTAAATATACACAGCAAAATAATGAGAAGAAAGGAGACAAAAGGGTGTAAGGTGACAGCTGCTTTGTAGGGGTTTTTTTTTTTGAGGGAGTGGATAGTTGGCATGATTTCCATTCATCGTCATTTTTACTCTTCCCTAGTAAACACAGTGCTAGTCACACTAAATATTTCTCCACAAACCTTGGATCTAAACATAGAACACCTTCCGCAATATCTCAATGGCAACTGCCCAAAGGAAGACCTAAATGTGGATGCTCTAAATTATAGATAAGATTAGACTGTGAAGGCAAGGATGTCTTGTTCGCTGTTATTGCTCTAACACCTGGCGTAATATCATGTATGTCATAAATAATCAACATGTTGAAGAAAAACAGATGACTATCTGACTGAATCACCAATTAATAGCCTGGAATTACCACGTCTTTTCTAGGAGAAAAGTCCATTTTAAGTTTCCTTCAGTGTATTACAAACAGTGGTCTTTCCAGTTCCACAAGTTTAAGTTTTACTGATTAATGTAAATTCTTTATAAAGTGTTGCCAGTAAGAACCACTGTTTGCATAATGCTTAAACATAAAGACAACCCAGGGCACTAGGCCATAGGTGGCCCAAGAAAACTTTCAGTGGCATTCCTTCAGACCCTGTGGTAGCTTGTCCTCTGATAGGTCATAAGCAACTTGAGTGTAGGGTTGGGTCTTACGCCTTGGATGCTCCAGAAACTAATTCACAAAAGCCTTCAACAAATCTAAATCTAGAACAAACAAAAACAAACCAAAAAAACCCATGTCCAACCTCAACTGACAAAATTAATTCAGATAATCATTCATGAATTAAAATGATACACACATAAAATGATTGAAAACTACAGAAATCACCAAGAAAAACCTTTTAAGTGTCATGCCAATTAAAAAAATGTATTCTTGGCTGGGTGCAGTGGCTCATGCCTGTAATCCCAGCACTTTAGGAGGCCCAGGCAGGTGGATAACCTGACGTCAGGTGAAACTCCAACTCAAAAAAAAAGTACTCTTAATATCAACTAATTAATTTCACCACATACCAGAGGAATAAAGAGGCTGACACTTAAAACACTTTTCAAAATATGTACAACTCTATTAATTTTTTTAAAAAAGAAAACACTGCACGTTGAAAGATGACATCTGCCAAAGAAAAAAAGATCAAAAGCGTATCTGGACAATTTTCCAAGTAAAGAACCTGTAACTCTTTCCTAAGACTCCAGAGATCCCACTAGTTAGAATTTTTATGTGGTACAAACCATCTCCTAGGGGGCTGAACTGTATTTTAGTGAATCTTAGAAACTGAATGTCAGAATTAGTAAGTACCATTTAGAAATCTCAGGCCTAGAAAACGGTAACAATTTAAGTCAGAATTAGGTTTTCCAATCTACTTGACCTGGTCAGAAACTCAAGATAAAAAGTTCGTTATCATTCCAGGATCTCAACCCCAAGATTCAGAATCCTTTTTGTTGAAAGAGTCAGCTGTTTTGCTTCTTTCTCAATTTTCTACATTTAACAAATGGCTTTCTTTATCCAAGGTGAAACTGAGTTAAGCTAGAGATCATTTTGGATCTGGTCTCTCTTTTGGTTATCAAAGAGGCAGAAATGTCTCATTAATCGGCCTAATCTGCCTCGCCACATGCAGAGTAAAATCGTTACTTAATAGCAACAATACACAGACTCTGCTTTGTGTTGGAAAAGTATTTTTTTTCCAGTATCAAGTATATTAGGTCTACTTTCTGCCTTTGATATCAGCAGGAAGGGGCAGCCAACTCCCTCCACTTTAGGGCTTTTGAACAGCCCAAATCCTGAGGGGTAAGCGATAAGAAGTTATCACTTTGTGCTTACTATTTACCAAGAGCAGTTTCTAAGCACATGTACAGTACTAACTTAAGTTTCACAATCGCCAGAATCATAAAGCACACTCTTATTATTCCTCATTCTACAGATGAGGAAATCAAGAAACAAATTTAACTTGTCCCAAGTCTTACAGCAAGGGAGCGGAAAGGTTGAGGAATTTATGTACAAAAGCGACTTAAACTGGCTGCATGCAAGGGCAACTCTCGAACAAAGAGGGCTGTTCAGCCCAACAAAAATTCAGTATATACATCTTTTAAAATACAAGATCAAATTCATGATCCACCTGGATATCAGAACGTCCCTTTCCACCTTCCCTGGCCCAACTACAATCTCCCTCCCCATTCAAGTTGCAGGTTCTTCTGATACATCCCAGAGAAGGAGCCAAGAAGTAAATTAACCTTGAGCAAATGAGCAAACTCGTCTTTTCTGGCCCAGAAGATAGTGAGTAAAGAACCTGACCAGACCTTCCAGAGAGCCGAGATTCAGAACAACTGGCGCGAGACACAGGAGAAGGCAGGCCGGGCCTCGGAGTTACCTTGTAGCGAAGCGCTTGGTGAATGTCGGCGGCCAGCTGTCCTCGCCACCACTGCCCCTCCAGCTCCATGGGACCCGGCGGCGCGCCCAACCCGACGCGGCAACTCGAGTCTGTAAGACACACCCCAGGCGCGGTCACTGCCGGCTCCCCCGCGACCCTCTGCACCCCCTCCCCAGGGGGTGTGACCTCAGGCCACCCGGTGTGGCTGCTCATCTTCACCTGACTCTTCCTCAACACAGCCCGACCCGAGTCGTTTCCCCCAACGCCACACGCGAGGCCGGGTCTGCCCCTCAGGAAGCGCCGAAGGACTCTGAGACTCCCTGCCCGACTGTGTGTCGGGCAAAAGAGGATCCACTCGGGCCCTGAGGTGCCAAAGCGCGGAGCCAGGTGCGAGCTCGGGAAGAGCTGGGGGAAGCCCGGCTTGGGCTCCCTGCGTCCGGGGCTGGAGCCCTCCCGCCCGTCCTGAGGAGCGGGGAGAGGTGACACGGTCACAGCCCCGCTGAGGGGAAACGCTCCCATGGAACAGTCCGGGGGTGACCGTCTGCCTGGCCGGGGGTCTCCGCGTAGACGTCGGGGGCCTGCTCCTTCCCGGGACCCCCGAGAAACGCACGTTTCGCGCGGCCTCAGAAAGGGGAACAAAAGGCCGGGCCAGTCAGGCTCTTCGCCTCACCCCGGGAGGGTCCACTGCCTCGCGCCTACCCCAGGCCTGCCAAGCCGCCCGGCCCCACACTGGCTCCCTTACCCGGAACCGCGGCCCTTACAGCCCCAGCCCCGCTGGCGTGCGGGGGACGCCGGCCCCGCTCATGTTGCGGACAGTCGGCCGCTAAGCGCCGGCCTCAGCTCGGGCCCAGCGCCTGGACGCTCGCGCCGCCCATTGTTAAAGGACCGGCAGGCGGCTCCGCGTACAAAGCCAGCGCGGGGGCACTTGAGGCCCCGCCGCTACCAATCTCCTCTCGCGATACAGCCGGGTCGCCCCCAAGCCGTCCAATCGGCGGCCGGGCCGGGTCCAGGTGCAGAGCCAGGCGGCGGCGCGGCGGCTCCCGCCTGGGCTGGGTCAGCATCGCGGACGGCGCGGCGGGGCCTGGCGCTTCGGTTGCCGCGGCGCGCAGCCGCCACCTACTGCGAAGCTGGCCTGATCACGGGCTGGGGTCGGCAGAGTGCCGGAGAAATTGTAACGTGGATCACTGCAGTGACCAATCTAGTTAGGCCACACACCTGCTGAGAACCTTCGATGGCTCCTCGGTGCCCGCGGAGCAAAGTTCCGACGCCTCAGTTTGGCGTTTAAAAGTCTTCACAGCATGGATTCGGTTTGCCTTACTTCACGTTGCACCAGCCCCTTCCATCCCAGGGGCTGCTCCGTGGATCATCAGGCCCTCTAAATGTGCTTTAGCTGTTTCTGTAGCGGTTTTTTTTTTTTTTTTGGTGAAATTCTCTTTTTAAGTTCCACCTCAAACTCCGCCTTTCTTCTAGAAATCTAATTAATCTCTTCCCCCTCCTTATTTTCGTTGCTGTAGGGATTCCCAAGAGCTTTGAATGAAGAGATTTAAGATTACTTCTAGTAACCTTGCTTGTCAAACCCATGGTGGATGTAATTAACCATCTGTGCTCGTAAATCAGGAAACTGCACAACTGTGAGAACACTCCGACGTCAATTGAGGTGATATGGGGGCTGAAATGTGATTAGAAGAAACCTAATCAATTCTATTTTAACCTCTGGTGGATTATCACAAAAGAGGTGGATGGTAACCCTAGGACAGTGAGACTGCCCACTTTTCTGAGACTGTAGATCAATCTCTTAATAGTAAAGCGTAAATATTTTAAAAACTTCACCCCTTTTACTTTGAATCCTTTGTCCAAAAAGATACATGATGATAAAGAACTACTACAAAGTGATAAATACATGTTATGTGATTCTGGGTGGCATCTTCATCCATCTGAAGATTATCAGCAGACTTACATATGAGCCGTACCCTATCCATAGACGATGCTTATACCCAGGAGAGCAGGCCCGCAGAAACCAAAGGCAAGAAAAGGGAAACTCAGAAGCTGAAGTTGGCAGATCCCAGCCTAACCTGACATAGTCCAGGGAGAAGGCTGTCCTGGCCTGTCTCTCAGTTGCAGGGGTCCTCTAGAGTGAAGGTAGACACAGGCTAAAAGTTTCATGCCGTTTTTAATGGCATTTAAATAATACCTCCTTGGGTTCCATTTCATGACTATTAAACAACTTTATAATAATTTGGCTTCTAAATGACTTAACTGTCCAGGGCCTATTTAAGAATACTTTCAGAAAAATGGGGCACAGACTATAATCGTTAGTATAAGAAGTAGACTGTATTTATGGTTTCTACTTTGAAAATATTGTTCATTGGGATATATTTGTTCAGAAATCATTATTATTTTCTGGACTTGCCTTGTGATGAGAAGACTTCAATATCCATTTCCTTTTGTGGATTAATGTTCATTTCACACATATATTTTGCCTTAGTGTGTTTTAGATTGTAAATCCTTAAAATGCAAAGTTCGGGCTTATTATGATTTCTTTAATTCCTTTAGAGCAAGGTGGACACAATAAGGTATTTACTTAACTCCTAAATAAAGTCTCTGCTCTCATAGAGTTGTTATTCCACTAGGAAGAGAGAGAGAATGAACAACAACAAAAAAACATATCACATGGTGACGAGCGATGTGAAGAAAAACAGAAAAAAAGGCTAGAAAGTGACCATGGGTGGCCTGAGTGTGGTGGCTCACACCTGTAATCCCATCACTTTGGGAGGCTGAGGCCAGATTACCTAAGGTCAGGAGTTCGAGACCAAGCTGGCCAATATGGTCAAACCCCGTCTCTACTAAAAATACAAATATTAGCTGAGTGTGGTGGTGGGCATCTATAATCCCAGCTACTCAGGAGGCCGAGGCAGAAGAATCGCTTGAGCCCAGGAGGCAGAGGTTGCAGTGAGCTGAGATCACACCACTGTACTCCAGCCTGGGTGACAGCGCCAGACTCTGTCTCAAAAAAAAAAAAAAAAAAAAGTGACCATGGGTGGACTTTGTTTCATGATAAGGTAAGGCATGCAAAGGCCTGAGGGAAGTGAGGGAGTAGGCACATATCAGGCTGAGGGAATGGTACATGCAAAGACTCTAAAAGGGAAGTGAGGCAGTAGGCACATATCAGGCTGAGGGAATGGTACATGCAAAGACTCTAAAGGGGAAGTGAGGCAGTAGGCACATATCAGGCTGAGGGAACAGTACATGCAAAGACTCTAAAGTGAAGGCATGTTTGGAATGAAAATAGAGGCCACTGTCTGGAGTGAAGAGACAGGAAAGATGTTCTAAGTCAAGGAAGCACTGATTACCAACGGTATGAAAGAATGGAAGTAAAAAGGCAGAACATCTATATAAAGGGCAGAATAGGGAAACTGCAGTCTATTGTGACTGCAGCATAAGGCACAGGTAGATTTGACAAGAGATGAGGCAGGACTAGATTCTCTGGAAAGCTTCTGTAACTCAAGGAACTTTAGACAGTGGAAAAGCACTGATTTTTAATTGTTTAAGTTTTTTAAATGAATGCATGAAAAAGGTAGATATCAAGCCATAGAATACTGTATACAGTGACTAGCAAGTCTCTTTCCCTCCCCTGGTCCCAGTTTTTTCCAGAGGCGACACCATTACTGTTTTGTAGCCTTCCAGGGATATCCAGGTATTTATAACCATGCATATATATATATATATATAAAACTCCCTTGCCTCATTTTGTGTACAAATGGTAGTGTGTCACATGTTCCATTGTGTACCTAGATTTTGTCATGCAGAATATTCCAGCGAACTTTCCATAACAGGACATCCAGGATTCCTTTTAATGGCACCATCATATTCTACTGGATGCAAAGGCCTGGGAGCCAAAAGCCCTGGGCTCTGGTTCTCGTTTCTTGATTTGTGGCTATTTGTAGTATTCAACTCATTGCAACTACTATTCATATCTACCATCTCTCAGTTGGACTTGTACAGTAGTCTCTTCACTGGTCTTATTGCAACTACTCCTGTCCTTCTTGAAAATATTCATCACCTAGTAGTTGGAGTGGTCATAAAAAGATAAATCACATCTGAGCTTGATAGTCAAGAGTTCCTAGATCACATTTCCAAACTGTTTTAGCATGTTGAAGAATGTTAAGGATAGTTTTTAAGTCTACTTTATAAAAAATTTGTTTCAGGTATTTGTAATCTACAGATATTTGTAATCTGTAGTTTACGAAAAATATTCCAAATCTTAAAATGCTATATAAGATTCTATTTCTGGATAAGATGGATGCGATAGTTAATTTTATGTGTCAACTTGATTGGGCCAAGATTGGGTGCCAGATATTTGGTCAAATATTATTCTGGGTGTGTCTGCGAGGGTGTTTTTGGATGTGATTAACATTTGAATCATAGAGTAAGTAAAGTGGATTGCCCTCCCTAATGTGAGTGGTCCTCAGCCAATCAGTTTTAAGGCCTGAAAAGAATAAAAAGGTTGACCCTTTGTTGAGGAAGAGAGAATTCCTGCTGCCCAACTTATTTGAGCTGGGACATAGGTCTTTCCTGGCCTTCAGACTCAAACTGAAACATCAGCTCTTCTTGCATCTTGAGCCTATGGGTTTTCAGACTGGAACTACCTGTCAACTCTTCTGGTCTCCAGCTCCTGACAGCAGATCTTGGGACTCCTCAGCCTTTATGATCATGTAAGATATAGATATATAACAATAGATATAGATATAATTCCTTAGTTTATATGTCTATATCTCTCTGTGTATATGCATATACACATATACACACACATATATGCAGATAGATAGGTAAATACACACATATGCACATGCACATTCTGTAGGTTCTGTTTCTCTGGAGAACGCTAGCACAATGGATTAAGCCAGCTTCATCCTGTCTCTCCCACTGAATGTAACTATAAAATCTGGACAGACTGCGTGAGCAACTATTTGAAGACAATGTAAAGTAAATAGTAGCAGGCAACTGGGGAAGAATACCTTAATTTGAAATATCACCAAACTGGTGGTGAGTTACCCCTTCTTCCTCCAGGATCCCCCAGCCTGGATTCAGGAAGCCTGAAATCTAGAAATGGGCACCAGGGCACAGAAAGAGAGAGCCCTAGGAGATTCCCTTTTGTTATGAGGAACAGCAAAGGAGTCTCCTAATGCTCAGAGTGAGGCAATTCCCATTTGTTCATTGGTTCTTTGTTCCTCTCTCTCTCTCTCTCTCTCTCTTTCTCTCTCTCTCTCTCTCTTTCCTCTCTCTCCTGCTGTAGCCCCCAGGCAATCTTCAGCAGATTGGTGGTAGCCACAACAGTGGTCATAGGGGCCCACAGGTGCCTAGAACTTAGGAAAGGAAAGCCTCTTATCTGATCAGAACAGCTGTGGTTGTTTGTTTTCCTTTGTCTTCCCACTGCCTTACTCTGGATGGAGGTACAATAATGGGAAGTGTGGGCAAAGAGGTGTAACTAAAAACCACAACTTTATGGCTGGAGAACTGAAAAAGGGAGGCCCAGGAAACTGAAAAGTGCTGGGGAGACTGTGGAGAGGGAGGAGCAGCTTTGGAAAATGATCCCACAAAGTGCTTATGGACAACTGGGCTTACCTCTGAGTTGTGCATACATAGATCCACTCTGAAAAGACTAAAAACTGAGAACTGCTCAGAGCACTGGCTGGCCACTAAGCAGCACACACATGTGACAGATCTGAGTAGCACTGAAAGACTTTGAAAATGGACCTGACATCGAAACCACAACCCACAGAAGGCTAGCCAGAACTTGGAGCCTGAAGTCAACCAGATTGATTCCTGGGTACAACAAAAAACATCAATACTCTCCAAAAGATTTAAGTAAGACACAAATCTCCTAACATATAGCATATTCAAGTTGCCATGGATGCAACCCAAATTGCTCAGCCTACGAAGAACAAAAACAAATCTCAATTCTCACGGGAGAGACAATCAACAGACACCAACACTAAGATGACAGAGAATTATTTGACAAGACTTTAAAATAGCTATTATAGTAATGCTCCAAGAAGAGAAAACTTCCTTGAAATGAATGGAAAGATAGGAAGTTTCAGCAAATAAATAGAATACGTAAAGAAGAATTAGATGGAAAATTTATAACTAAAAAGATAGAAAAACCCACAAAACTTAAAAACACTCTCTGGATGGGCTCATTAGGAGAATGGAGATGTCAGCGTAGTCAGTGAACTTCAAGGTAGATCAATAGAAATAGTACAATCTGAAAAAAAAGATGGAAGCAAATGAACAGAGACTTGGAGACCTGTGTGATAGTACCCAGTGGTCTAATGCTTATGTCATTGGAGTCTCTGAAGGAACGGAGAAAGAATATGGTACAGAAATATTTGGGAGAATAATGCCTGAAAATTCCTCTAATTTGAGAAAAGACAAAAACTTACACATTCAGAAATTCAGGTGATTGATGCTAACAAGGATAAGCTCAAAGAAATCTGTACCCACAGACATGATAAAACTGCTAAAAACTAGGCTGGGCGCAGTTGCTCACACCTGTAATCCCAGCACTTTGGGAGGCCAAGGCAGGTGGATCACTTGAGGCCAGGAGTTTGAGACCAGCCTGGACAGCATGGTGAAACCCCATCTCTACTAAAAATACAAAAATTAGCTGGGCATGGTGAGGCTCACCTGTTATCCCAGCTACTTGGGAGGCTGAGGCAGGAGAATTGCTGGAACCTAGGAGGTGGAGGTTGCAGTGAACTGAGATTAAGCCATTGCACTCCATCCTGGGTGACAGAGCAAGACTCTGTCTCAAAAACAAAAACACGCACACAAAAACCTGCTGAAAACTGGAGAAAAAGAAAAATTGTAAACAACCAGAGAGAAACAAAACATTATAGGGGAAGAATGAAAAATTCAACGTATGATGGGTCTCTCACCAGAAACCGAGAGGACCAGAGAGAAGTAGAACAAAATTTTTTAAATGCTGAGGTGCCACAACAAAGAAGGAAATCATGTCCTCTGCAGCAACATGGTTGCAGCTGGAGACCATTATCCTAAGTGAATTAATGCAGGAACAGAAAATCAAATATCACATATTCTCGCAAGTGGGAGCAAAACATTGGGTACTCATGGACATAAAGATGGCAACAATAGACACTGGGTACTACTACAGCAGGGAGGGAGAGAAGGGGGAAAGATTGAAAAACTTGGTTACTATCCTCACTTCCTGAGTGATGGGCTCATTCATATCTCAAACCTCAGCATCATTCAATATATCCATGTAACAAACCTACACATATACCCCCTTAATCTAAAATAAAGGTTGAAATTTTTTTTAGGTCCTGAGAGAAAAGAACTGTCAGGCCCAGAATTCTATATCCTGCAAAAATATCATTCAGAAATGAAATTAAAGACATTCACAGATGAAAGAAAACAAAGATTTGTTGTCAGTAAACCTGCTCTAAAAGAATTGCGAAAGGACATTTTTTTAAACAGAAGGGAAATAATACCAGAAGGAAACTTGGCACATCAGGAATGAAGGAAGAACAACAGAGTGATAAATGTCTGGGTAAACATTCTTTTCCACTGAGTTCTTTAAAATACATTTGATGGTTAAAAGCAAAATTGTGAACATTGTCTTCTAGTGTTTTCAGCATATACTTCAACAGATACAATATATTAGACAATTATACCATAAAAGCAGAAGAACAGATGAGTATGTGGTAAGATTTCTACATTCCACTTAAAAGTGTAAAAAGTAGATTCTGTGTAGGCTGTGAAAAGTTAAATGTGTATTAGGGTAATCCCTAGAAAAACTTAAAAATATATATACAAAAACACATAGTCAAAAATATAATAGATACATTAAAATGAAATACTAAGAAATGTTCAAATAACCTGAGAAAGCAGGAAAGAGGAAACAGTGGAACTGAAACAGCAAATGAAATGCAAATAATGAAATGATAGATCTAAGTCCAAACATACCAATAATTACATTAAGTGTAAACACACCAATTAAAAAAGAGATTATTAGAGGGTATAAAAAATACCATAGTCCGGGTGCGGTGGCTCACGCTTGTACTCCCAACACTTTGGGAGGCCGAGGTGGGCAGATCATGATGTCGGGAGATTGAGACCATCCTGGCCAACATGGTGAAACCCAATCTCTACTAAAAATACAAACAATTAGCTGGGCATGGTGGTGCACACCAGTAATCCCAGGTACTCGGGAGGCTGAGGCAGGAGAATCGCTTGAACCCAGGAGTCGGAGGTTGCAGTGAGCTGAAATTGCACCACTGCACTCCAGCCTGGCGACAGAGCGAGACTACATCTCAAAAAACAAAACAAAAAAAAAACCCCATAACTCAGGTATATGCTGTCTACAAGAAACTCATTTCAAATGTTATATAGGTATGTTAAAAATAAAAAATGAAAATATATATAACACATAAGCCCTAATCAAAAGAAAGCTGGAGTAGCTACATTAACATCAGACAAAACAGACTTCAGAGCAAAGAAAATTACTAAGACTAAAGAGGGATATTGTGTAATGATAAAAATTCATTAAGGAGACATAAATCCTAAATGTGTGTCCATCTAACAATAGAACTTAAAATACATGAAACAAAAACTAACAAAACTGAAAGAAGAAATAAACTTCCTGGCCAACATGGCGAAACCTCATCTCTACTAAAAGTACAAAAATCAGCCAGGCATTGTGGCAAACACCTGTAATCCCAGCTACTTAGGAGGCTGAGGCAGGAGAATTGCTTAAACCTGGGAGGTGGAGGTTGCAGTGAGTTGAGATTGTGCCACTGAAGTCCAGCCTGAGTGGCAGAGTGAGACTCCTCAAAACAAACAAACAAACAAAAAGAAATGGAGAAAATCATAATTACAGTTGGCAACTTCACACTCCTCTTTCAGTAATAGAACTCATAGACACAAAAGTAGCAAGGATATAGGAAAAATAAACATGTCAACCAAGTGGACCAAAAGAAATTCCCATCAGTAGGAGAATGGTTGAAAAAGTTATAATAAATAACATTTACAACCAAGGTTTCTACATACTACACAACTCTAGGGGTCTGTGCACATAAACTTTTGAGTCATGTGGTGCATAACCTCCTTAAGTGTATGCAGTGGTCCTGCCCACACTGTAGAATGTTATGCATCCTTTAGGAAACATGAATAGTTCACTTGGAGGGGTTGTATTATTTTTGAAGGAAAAAAGCAATATACAGAAAAACATACATCATGTCATCTCATTTTTCTAAGACAGATGCATATATGTGCATATGTGTGTGTATTGGCATATGAATATTTGAGAATGTTGGTGAAGTGAAAGGATACATACAACATGGTTGCTAAGAAGGTAGAAGAAGTGAACAATGTGGGTGGGGGAGAGAAGAGCAGTGGACAGGGACCCAAGCGAAAACCAGGAAAGAAAAATAAAACCTGCATTTCAAAAAACATGACATTTATGCACTTATATAAAATAATGAGTATCTGTAAAAAATAGTTTTTAAAGTAATTTCAAATATAAAAAAGAAAAATATTATTTTATTCAGTTGCTTAAAACTTTTCAATGATTTCCTATTGCACTGTAAATAAAATCTAAACTCTTTACCAAGACCTATGTGATCTGGTCCTATCTACCTCTCCAGACTTATGTGCTACTACTCTCCCCTCCCCAGGTGTCTCTTTCTGGACTGAAGGACTTCACAGTCACAGTTCCCTCTACCTCAAATGCGTTTTGCCACCGGTCTTTGCATGACTGGCTTCCTCTCATCTGTGGCAGACTCCGTGATTTGCCTACCCAACAGCCACCCTCTCCTTCTTCCTTACCAATAGGATACTGACTTTAGTTGGAAGAGCAATATGTTCATTTAAAATACTTGATCTCCCAGGCTACCTTATGACTAGGAGTGATACAGTTCTGGCCAAAGAGATGTAAGTAGAAGTTACTGGCATGGCTTCTTGGTAAGCTTTCTTAAAAGAATGGAACCAGTTGGCATCCTCTGTCTTCCCCTTCCTTTTCTGCATTTTTAAGCCATGAAAATGGTTGTGAAGGTAGAACTGAGGTTCTCAAAGTGTGCTCCCCAGATCAGCCGTCTTAGCATCACCAGGGAACTTACACATGCAAATTATCAGACATCACCCTAGACCCACTGAATCAGAAACCCTGGGGGTGGGGCCCAGCAATCTGTGTTTCAACAAGCCCTTCAGGTGATTTTTATACCTGCTGAAATTTGAAAGCCACTGGGCTAAAAAATAGAAGTCTCTTTAGAGATGACAAAGCAATAGGATGAAGTTAGTAGGCCTCTTGCACCAAACTTGGACTGCCTCTTCTGGACTTGCAGATATGTGAAAAATAATCCCTGTTTGGTTAAGCTACTGTGGTTAGGTTTCTGTTACATGCAACTGAATGCAATTCTAATGTTAAATCATTTAAAAAATATCAGCTTAAATGTTACCTCCTTAGGCCTTCCCTGACTGCTCTGCTTACACCTTCATCCCTACCAAAGTCCTTCTCTATCATCCTATCCTATTTGTTTCCTTTAGAGCACTCATCACACCCTGAACTCTTCTCACTTACTTGCTGTGGTTTGTTTCTTCTTTAAACATGTCAGCCTCACACCGGTAGAGTCTTTGTCTTTTCATCACTGTGCTCCAGCACATTATTAAATAGATAATACACAGTATCTGGCATGTAACAGATGCCCTGTAGTTAGTTATGGAATGATATAAAGAACTTTGCAATTATACATTCCACTTAAAATCATGTATTTTGAAACGTTTTAATGAAAAAAAGATTCATTACAGATAATTTCATGATTTTCAGGAAAAAATTTAATTGAAAAAGTAACACACATGTAAAAAGGATACAATATAGAAAGGTCCTCCATGCCTTCCTATGAACACTTGCAGCAGCCTATCAATTCTAAAAACCATGAACAACTAATAAAATAGCTATGTAAATATTCAAAGCTGTACAGAAATGAGTTGTATGAATTCAGCCTGTCTTTGGCATCCTCATCCTTCCATCAGCATCATTTTGTGCTAAATCAATCAAAGTGGGGGACTTGTTTAATAATAAAACTTCACATTAAATTTAAACAAAAACATGCAAATAAAAGTAAAAATTCTGATCAGTTTTCTTATGCATGCCACAAGATACATACAGTTAGGTTTTAACCTGGGAGAAAAAAACATTCCTTCACCCATGTCCCTACTTTGCCTCTTCTAGTAATCTCAAGCTTGGTCCAAGACTAACATCAGCACAAATAAGTGAGGCCTTTTCTGGCACCAGCCCATGAACATTTAGGAAACGGATATAGATTGGGTATTCCCTGCAGATAAATTTGGGGTCTCTGCTCTCTGCTTGTGGGAGTGAACCAAGAAACCTCAGTGGTTCTGCAATGGGAGAGGTGAATGTTCTCTTATCTTTACCTCATACAAAACTGCTCTGGTCGACCTCTGGAAATGCATATTCCTTGATTATTTCTTTTTGACAAGTTGTTTTGTCATATGTAAGGAAATTATATAAACACATTTCTTTTAATGAAGAACAAAACAATCAACTAGAAGAAAGTATAGTGCTTCCTACTTAGACCTGTCCAGTCTTTCTTGAGGGGCTCTTAGGATCTAGATAAGCCACTACTAAGAAAGCAAGGCAGCAAAAAGTGCCAGAGGCAGAGTTGGGGGCTGCTCACTAAGGAAAAAAGGAGTCCTGAGATTTGTCAAGACCATTTCCTCCCTCACAGAATTGGGAGAAATTAGATTAGAGTTTCCTGGGAGTTCCTTCCAAATACTTGGAGCTGTAAGAATTACATGTCAGTAGCATCCCAAGTGCAAACTTTTGAGAAGCTTCTAGAAGCCAACATCAGCCCAACATGGTAGATTTTCTTTCTTTTTTTTTCTTTACCAGTGAAATAAACATTTTATTCACGAGAGGCAATGACTTTAGTTTTCCACTTGAGCAGCTTCCATCTTGAATTGTATCAGACCCAGCATCAAATGTACCAGCCTTAGTTTAGTACTGACAACATTCTATAAGGCTGTGCTCTCCCTCATAACAGTGCATCAGAATTATCTGGGGAGCTAGTTGAAAATAATGCAGGTTCTATAGCTTCACTCCCAGAGGTGCTGATTCAGTCGGTCTTGAGTGGGATCTAGTAATCTGCATTTTCAACAAGGCTCTCCAGATGATTCAAATGGAGATGGTGTGAATTCTACAATTTGAGAAACATTGGCCTTAGGAGAAGAGGCCAAAATTGCTTCTTTCCCAGAATAAGACCTACTGCAGACAGTGACCCAAGACAGCCAGACTATCCAAAGGTCCTACCTGGAGAGGTCTCTGGTGAGAAGTTCATCTAGACTCCTCCTCAAAGACTCACTCAGGGGTGTGAGTCTCCATAGTGCCCAACTCTGTAAGTGAATAAAAAATTGGGCCCAGCACTTAGCTGGACTTGAGAATAAACAGCAAAATCTCAAGGTACCAGAAAAGTTTTTGTTGGTACTAGAGGCCTATAGTACAATCTTTTACTTTGCTCTGCTTCCTTTTCATTGATGTGGAACTAAGGAAGCCAAATAGACCCACACAGATAATATGTTGTTTGGGTATGGGTGAATGTATACAGCTAAAGCAAACTCTGTCTGGGGAAATTCAGCAGAGTGGATTCCAGTTTGATAAACAGCATCAATAATTGACTGTACATCAGTGTATGGCATCTGGATGGGAAATCCTGTGACCTGGATCAAAGACAGAACAGCACATAAACCCACATTACAACTGGGTAATCTGGAATTACTGTATGCAAAAAGATCACAAAAACCTCAAAGAAATAGTACTCATAAAATACTATCATAGTTGTCTGTGGGTGCTAAACTATGTTCTAGGTACAGTTAAATGCTTCACATACATATTTAATTCTCAAACAACCCTATGAGGTAGGTATTATTATAATCCTTACTTTACAGATAGATAGAAGCACCACCAGGTCTGAGTCCAAAGCCTGCACAGGTAATATTCCACAAACTTTCTAGACAGCAAACTGCTGGTGAGAAAATTACTTGATTCTACATATGGGGGATTTAAGTGAGAATTTCAGAACAGTTTATTCAACATCGATTCAGCTTATGTTTACTAGGCGACTACTACATGACGGGATTAAAGGATTGTGGAACATGGTCCTATGGAAAATTACCTATTTAATAATGCATAGATGACAACCATTCTTTCACACTGTAATTGCTTAGCTCAGGATGATTTTCCTGATCCTTAAATCTGTTCACATGCTCTTCCCATGTGGTTGTGTAGCACACTGTCCTTCCCTGAGCTTATTTAATAAAATATATTGCAGTTACCTGTTTTCTGGTCTCTCTCTAACCCATAATCTCTGCAGATGTACAAGACTGTTATCTGTCCTGTGTACTACTATAACTCCAGTGCCCAGCACAATGCCTGGCACATAGAAGAAAATAAATAGATAGCATTTACTAAATACTTAATAGGTGTTGGGTGCTATGGTAATTATTAACTCACATAATCCTCAAAACAATGATAGAATAGATAACTTTTTAAAAAATTCCTGTTTTCTAATGGAGTAGAGGGTATAGAGAGATTTGGTCACTTGCCCTAGGTCAAAGCTACTGAGTAGTTAAACTAGGATTTGAGCATGGGCTGCAGGGTTTAGTCCAGTTTTATTATTGTAGACTATGTATTACTAAATTGATCATTTTACATAGGTACTCCACATTTTAAACCTTGGCTTATATTTCTGCTTTGTTATCTGTTTATCCCCTAGTTCTACTAAAAACAAAGCAAAACCTGCCTTGCTTCTTTTACCACATGAGGAAACAGCAAGAAGGTGTATTACATGTACAAGAGCCCCTTTTCTGCTAGCACTTTTTTTCTTTGTCAATTTTTTTGTTTGTTTGTTTTTTTATTATACTTTACGTTCTAGGGTACATGTACACAACATGCAGGTTTGTTACATATGTATACATGTGCCATGTTGGTGTGCTGCACCCATTAATTCATCATTTACATTAGGTATATCTCCTAATGCTATCCCTCCCCACTACCCCCTCCCCACAATAGGACCTGGTGTGTGATGCTCCCCTTCCTGTGTCCAAGTGATCTCATTGTTCAGTTCCCACCTATGAGTGAGAACATGCGGTATTTGGTTTTCTGTTCTTGCGATAGTTTGCTGAGAATGATGGTTTCCAGCTGCATCCATGTCCCTACAAAGGACACAAACTCATCCTTTTTTATGGCTGCATAGTATTCCATGGTGTATATGTGCCACATTTTCTTAATCCAGTCTGTCACTGATGGACATTTGGGTTGATTCCAAGTCTTTGCTATTGTGAATAGTGCTGCAATAAACATACGTGTGCATGTGTCTTTATAGCAGCATGACTTACAATCCTTTGGGTATATCCCCAGTAATGGGATGGCTGGGTCATATGGTATTTCTAGTTCTAGATCCTTGAGGAATCCCCACAGTGTTTTTCACAATGGTTGAACTAGTTTACAGTCCCACCAACAGTGTAAAAGTGTTCCTATTTCTCCACATCCTGTCCAACACCTGTTGTTTCCTGATTTTTTAATGATTGCCATTCTAACTGGTGTGAGATGGTATCTCATTGTGGTTTTGATTTGCATTTCTCTGATGGCCAGTGCTGATGAGCATTTTTTCATGTGTCTGTTGGCTGTATGAATGTCTTCTTTTGAGAAGTGTCTGTTCATATCCTTTGCCCACTTTTTGACAGGGTTGTTTGTTTTTTTCTTGTAAATTTTATTGAGTTCTTTATAGGTTCTGGATATTAGCCCTTTGTCAGATGAGTAGATTGCAAAAATTTTCTCCCATTCTGTAGGTTGCCTGTTCACTCTGATGTTCAAACTGATGATAGTTTCTTTTGCTGTGCAGAAGCTCTTCAGTTTAATTAGATCCCATTTGTCAATTTTGGCTTTTGTTGCCATTGCTTTTGGTGTTTTAGACATGAAGTCCTTGCCCATGCCTATGTCCTGAATGGTATTATCTAGGTTTTCTTCTAGGGTTTTTATGGTTTTATGTCTAACATTTAAGTCTCTAATCCATCTTGAATTAATTTTCGTATAAGGAGTAAGGAAAGGATCCAGTTTCAGCTTTCTACTTATGGTAGCCAATTTTCCCAGCACCATTTATTAAATAGGGAATCCTTTCCCCATTTCTTGTTTTTGTCAGGTTTGTCAAAGATCAGATGGCTGTAGAGGTGTGATATTATTTCTGAGGTCTGCTAGCACTTTGATCTTGGAATTCCCAGCTTCCAGAACCATGGGAAACAAATTTCTATTGTTTATAAGCTTTAAAATAAAGCAAAGCAAAGCAAAAACAACTTGCCCCGTTCATGAGTGAATAGTGCCTGTAGATCCCTCCCTTCCCAACTAAGTACTCAACTCCCAATAGATTCCTTACTTCATCTCAGAGAGTTCCCTAGCAGACACCCTCTAGTCTATTGCATGGTAAGGGGACAGAGTCTATCTCTTGGGAGGCTGAGGTTTTCAAAAACCCACTGGGCCAGTTTATAGGGAAGAAGAGGTGAAAGGATACCCAGAGCTTGGGGTAGAGTAGAAGGAAAGGAGGACCCTAACAATATACTAGATGCCCACCATGTTTATTTATGGACTTGCTGAGTTTGAGATGTCTTTTTACCATCCAAAAAGATGTCAGTGGCCTGACTGAATGTATAAATTTAGAAGTACAATAGGCCCTTCATATCCATGGGTTTCGCATTTGAGGATTCAACCAACCACAAATTGAAAATATCCAGAAAAAATAAAAAATAAAAAATAGCAGGCTGGGCACAGTGGCTCATCCTGTAATCCCAGCTCTTTAGGAGGCTAAAGCTGGAGGATCATTTGAGCCCAGCGGTTCAAGACCAGTCTGGGCAATATAGTGGAACCCCACCTTTACAAAAATATTTTAAAAATTAGCCAGGCATAGTGGCAAGTACTGTAGCCCCAGCTACTCAGAAGGCTGAAGCAGGAGGACTGCTTGAGCACAGGAGTTTGAGGCTACAGTGAACTATGATGACACCACTATATTCCAGCCTGGGTGACAGACTGAGACCTCATCGCAAAACAAACAAAACAACAATAAAAAACAAATAGAAAATGATATAGTGTAACTATTTATAATTATTACTTATAATACCTAACTATTGTGTCAGGTATTATCAGTAATCTAGAGGTGACTTGAAGTATACAGGAGGATGTACATAGATTATATGCAAAGACTATGGCATTTTATATAAGGGATTTGAGCATCTCTGGATTGTGGTATTTGTGGGGGGTCCTGAGATAAATCTCCTAATGATACCAAGGGACCACTGTAATTCACATGTAGAAGATACTGAAGCTTGCCTGGAGTCCTCTTGCCCAGAACCAATAACAGGGAATTGATCTATTACTAGAGATTTTTTGTTTTTGTTTTTTGGTTGCAAGTGGTTTCCTTTTGGACATCTCTTTGCAAAACCTGTAATTTATACATCATAAAACATATAACTGTTTCCAAGTTAATGCCATGCAATACAGTCCTAGTAATAATTCTTCAATACATTTGAAGTCTTTTGGTTTATAAGTAAATGCATTTTTTTAATTTTTAATTTTTGTGGGTGCATAGTATATATATATACACACTATATATAGTGTGTATATATATACTATTATATATGTGTGTATATATACTATTATATATGTGTGTATATATACTATTATATATGTGTGTATATATATACTATATATATGTGTGTATATATATACTATATATATGTGTGTGTGTATATATATGGTACATGAGAAGATATTTTGACATGGGCATGCAATGATGCAATGCATAATGGTCACATCATGGAAAACGGGCTATCCATACCCCCAAGCATTTATCCTTTGTGTTATAAACAATTCAGTTATACTCTTTTAGTTATTTTTAAATGTGCAATTAAATTATGATTGACTATAGTTACCCTGTTGTGCTATCAAATACTAGGTCTTACTCATTCTTTCTATTTGTATCCATTACCCATTCCCCACCTCCCTCCGAACCCCCCACTCCCCTTCCCAGCCTCTGGTAAGCTTCTACTCTCTATCTCCATGAGTTCAATTGTTTCGATTTTTAGATCCCACAAATAAGTGAGAACATGTGATGTTTGTCTTTCTGTGCCTAATTCCACTTAACATAATGACCTCCGGTTCCATCCATGTTGATGCAAATGACAGGATCTCATTCTACTGGCTGAAGAGTACTCTATTGTGTATATTCACCACATTTTCCTTATCCATTCATCTATCGATGGAGACTTAGGTTGCTTGCAAATCTTGGCTCTTGTGAACAGTGCTGCAACAAACATGGGAGTGCAGGCATGTCTTCAGTATACTCATGTCCTTTCTTTTGGGTATATACCCAGCAGTGGGATTGCTAGATCCTGTGGTAGCTCTATTTTTAGTTTTTTGAGGAATCTCTAAACTATTCTCGATAGTGGTTGTACTAATTTTACATTCCCACTAACAGTGTATGAAGGTTTCCTTTTCTCCACATCCTCTCCAGAATTTGTTATTGTCTATCTTTTGAATAAAAGTCATTTTAATTGGGGTGACATGATACCTCATTTAGTTTTGATTTGCATTTCTCTGATGATCAATGTTGTTGTTGAGCACCTTTTCATATGCCTGTTTGTCATTTGTATGTCTTCTTTTGAGAAATGTCTATTCAAGTCTTTTGCCCATTTATTTTAAAAATCAGATTTTTTTTTCTTATAGTTGTTTGGGCCCTTCATATATTCTGGTTATTAATCCCTTGTCAGATTGGTAGTTTCTGAATATTTTCTCTCAATCTTTTCACTTTGTTGATTGCTTCCTTTGTTGTGTAGAAGCTTTTTAACTAGATGTGATCCCATTTGTCCATTTTTTCTTTGGTTGCCTATGCTCACAGGGTATTACTCAAGAAATTTTTGCTCAGACCAATGTCCTAGAGGCTTTCGCCAATGTTTTCTTGTAGCAATTTCATAGTTTGAGGCCTTAAATTAACTCTTTAGTCCAGCTTGATGTGATTTTGCATAAGGTGAGATATGAGGGCCTAGGTTTCATTCTTCTGCATAAATGAATATGCAGTTTTCCCAGCATCATTTATTGAAGAGACTGTCTTTTCCCCAATGTATGTTCTTGGTGCCTTTGCTGAAAATGAGTTCACTTAGGTGTGTGGATTTGTTTCTGGGTTCTCTATTCTGTTCCATTGGTCTATGTTTTAATGCTAGTACCATGCTATTTTGGTTCCTATAGCTCTATAGTATAATTTGAAATCAGGTAATGTGATTCCTGCAGTTTTGTGGGTTTTTTTTTGCTTAGGATAGATTTGACTATTCTGGGTCTTTTGTGGTTCCACGTAAATTTTAGGATTGTTTTTTCTATTTCTGTGAAGAATGTCATTAGTATTTTAATAAGGATTGCATTGAATCTGTAGATTGCTTTGGGTAGTATGGACATTTTAACAATATTGATTCTTCAGTAAGTGTATTTTAATGCTACAGCATCTATCTTTAAGGATCAAGATAAAAGGCATTTCAGAAATATTTAAGACTGCTATTATTTAGCAATTAACAACATAGATAAAACAAATGTCACTAATGCATTAAGTCATATACAAACCCAATAAAATTGTAGTATTCTTTCAAATTCATTATCTCCTTCAGATGAAACAAAGCTTCCTATGCCAAATTCCAGCTTAGGAAGGATTTGTCGCAAAATAAAAGTACATTGTCGATTCCAATGTGTTGGGTGTTTAGGTCGCCATTCCATCACTTTACTCTTCAGAGTCCTTTCGATCCTAAGGTAAGAATCCAAAGGTAATTTTATGACGTTATAACTCATTTAGTAAATGTCATAAGAGTTTTGTGACTTTTTTTTTCTTTGAGATAAAGTCTCACTCTTGTCCCCCAGGCTAGAGTGCAATGGTGAGATCTTGGCTCACTGAAACCTCTGCCTCCCGGGTTCAAGCAATTCTCCTGCCTCAGCCTCCCGAGTAGCTGGGATTACAGGCACCTGCCACCACAGCTGGCTAATTTTTGTATTTTTAGTAGAGATGGGGTTTCACCATGTTGGCCAGGACTAGTCTCGAACTCCTGACCTCAGGTGATCCGCCCTCAGTCGGCCTTCCAAAGTGCTGGGATTACAGGTGTAATCCCACCATGACTGGCCTGTGACTTTTATTCAAGTATGAGAATGATACTTTTTGGACTTAGGAGGAAACCAGACCTCTATAGCTAGAGGTGTCTGCCATCATTCACATTAATGAAGTTGGGGAGAGGCAGGCTCTCACTTGGCTTGGGAAGACAAGAAGCCTCTTGGGGATAGCCGGCAATTAACTCTCCAAGGCACATCTCTCTTCCAGTTACCCATGTGTAGGCAGCTGCCTACTGGGTGTGATTTAACATCTACCATCTGATTACTGGGTTGACATTCCTACTTTTCAAGACTTTGACTTGGACATTTTGTTTCCAAGAAACTGCCCTTATGAAAATCCAGACATCTGGTCTGGGATGATGTTAGCAGGGATGGGATTATTACATGAGTTAATTTAGCAAGCAGAGTTGGGAGGAAACAAGGCATTGGACAGGTAAGTTTGGTGATCAGCTTCCCCCTATTTGAATGTAAGCTCCAGAAGGGCAGGGATTTTTACCCATATATATCCAGGCCCTAGAACAGTGCCTGGGGATGAATATGCCAGGGAGGAGAGAGAGGGGACACAGTGCGGGTTGGTTGATGGGGCTCTCCTGAAAAGCCTCCCTGTGCAGGATGACTGTGTGGCATTGATTCTCTAACTGCAGTGTGTGTTATAGAAGAAGGTGCTGGAGGTCTCTTCTTAGCTGAGTTCATAGTGCAACTAAGTAGTTTGGAGTTTGTAGAGGGTCTCAATAGTGGCTATGCATCAGAATCACCTGTAGGGCCTTATCAAAATGTTTCACCTCCAGATACTGATCCAGGGACGTTGACATCTGTATTTTTAAATAGTTTCTATAAGCAATTATAATGAAAACCAGTTGGGAACCATTTCCCTGTTGCATTTCTTCCTTTTTTGTTCAGAACTGGGAAATGAGGAGTAAGAATGACAGGTGGGGGGCTGGGGAGAGATGTGTGCTAGTGAGAAAGGGAGTAGCAAAGTTGCTTTGGTCATGCTGTGTGTTGCTTTGTTGGTAGTGGCTTCCATGCCAGCCTGCTATGTGAGTGTGAGCCACTGGAGACAGTCAGATCTAGAAGCCTCTGACACACATGGCCTGGGAGTGAGTCCTGCTGCAAAGCCTGTGGCCCTCTGGGCTTGACTGACTAACTTCCTCAGGCACTTATGTGTAGGTGCTTGGGAGGCTGGAAGTGTCCAGCAGTGGCAGTACTGCTGTTTCTACGGCCTAACTGGGATGTTTTTACCAGACGTCAAGTTACGGGTCATTTACCTTCATGTCCTTTCAAGAGGTGTTGACTACTGCATTATTATTACTATAGGCTCAACAGGCATCTATGTTGAGAACTTTCCAGTGGGGGGGCCACAATGTTTCCAGAGTTAATTAGTCTGTCCCATCAAAGAATGCCCTGGATGGCAGAGGGGCCACTTTTCCATGGATGTAACAAGAGTCAGGTGGTTCAATGGAACTTTTTTTTTTTTCTTTTTTACACAAGGCCTCACTCTGTTGCCCAGGCTGAAACACAGTGGTATGTTGTGTGATCATACCTCATTGCAACCCCAAATTCCTGTGACCAAGTGATCTTTCTCCTCTTAGTCACTGAGATTACAGGTATATGCCATCATGCCCAGCTAATTTTTTTTTGTTTTTGTTTTTGTTTTTAGTAGAGATGAGGTCTCCCTATGTTGCTGGTCTCAGACTCCCAGGGTCAAGTGATCCTTCCACCTTGGCTTCCCAGAAAACTGGGATTATAGGTGTGAGCCACTGGGCCAGCTGGAAATATTATAATCTCCCTTTTCATGCTTCTGCTGCTAACCTAGCAGGTATTTTGAATGGGGTGGGTCAGAAGACTGAAACGTAAACAACAAGAGATTAGGGAAAACACAGTACCTATTCCTTAGATCTTCTACCATGCTTTTATCAGTTTCAAAATACATTATTTCTTCAGGCTGAAATAGACAACCAAAAGTCAGGATAGATTCTAGAGACCACGTTTATATCACCGTCACTCCTGGAATGCCAGCTATAATGAGGAGGAAGACAAACCAGGCTTCTGTGGCAAAAACACTCAATTCCATAGGTAACATGCAGACCACAACATTTCCTTTTATTTTCACACTGCTTCACCAGAACAGGGGCTGGGGGATGGGTTTACAAAAGATATATTTTCATGGGTAAAACAGACCTGGTGCCCCAATTCATTTTTCAAACAAGTATTTGACACGCTATAGATTCTACCAAATAATCTTAGGCAGCTGCACTGGTGTCTTCCACTGTGACCTTGGCAAAGTCTTTACCTCTCTGTTCTGAGTCTTTAAGATAAGGATAATAATAGTGCCTACTGCTCTAGGGTTTTGTGAAGATTTTAAAATAAAGTAATACATGTAAACCCTGGCACATAGGAATGCTCAACAAACATCAGATATTATTATCATTCTAACATGGTTGATCATCTTCCTTCTTTGATTATTTGTTTCTTTCAGCTGGAAGAAGCCAGTTCTTTGTGTTTGTGTGTGTGTGTGTATGTACACAGTGCGTACATACACACACACACAGAAAGAGAGAGAGAGAGAGAGAGAGAGAGAGAGAGAGAGAGAGAGAGAATCCATCTCAACCTCCCCTATCTCCAAGCCTTTGCCTGGAAGAGTGCTATCCCACATTTCTTCCAGTTCCCTTCCTGGGCAGGATTTGCTGAGAGGAGAGGAGGACTTCTCAAGTTCCTTGCCAACCCAACCCTTAACTCCTTGCAGAGCTCACATGGACAAAGAGTAAGGGGCTGGGTTTAGACCGTTTTTACTTTGGGTATTCCTGAGCTGAGCAAGAGGCAGCTGTAGGGACAGGGACAGGGACAGATGTTTCCCCCTTGTGAATGGAATGAGGGTTGTGTAAAAAGGAGGCAACATTTGATAGGCCTCTAGGTTCCTAATTGTGGCCTCCAGACTGGCAACCTCACATCTGGGAACTTGTTGGAAACACAACTTCTTGGCCCTCACCTGAGATTACTAAATCAGGAACTCTGTGGGTGAGGCCCAGCAACCTATGTTTTAACAAGCTCCCCTTCTGCTGGCTCTTATGCCTGCCATGGTGGAGGAGCACTGGATTAGAGATGGTCCCAGGCACAGGGAGGAGCCCTGCAGAACAGCATGGTAGGGGATGGGAGATACTGAGGAAGGGAAGAATGACTTTGTATCATCTTGCAGGAGCTGGCAGCTATCTCACACAGGACAGGTGGATGGAATTCCCTGATTACTGTCCCCAGTGGCTGTCCACCCCTCACTGGGCAACTCTTGTGGATGAGTTAGGCCACCTTCAGGCCTGAAAAAGAGGCCTGGTTTATGCTGACTTGAGAAGTTGATGGTGTGTTTATCCTTTCCTTTTCTGGCAATGGCCTCTTTCTTTCTGGGCACTCATTTCCTTCAAAACTTCAAGGGGAGTTCCCTGTTAACACCACTTCTGAGTACCCACATTCTCCTCACGCACATTCAAATTTGTGTTCACAATTGTGTGTAATAGTGTTCACTCTAGATAGTGGTTTATTCTGGGATGTATGTGGCAAGACAGAAGATGGAGGGCCATGAACCCACAGGAAAGAAGTAAAGAGAGATACAAGTTAAACACAACTATGAGTTTTATATTTATAGATTCAACTTGGCAGAAGGCTTTAGTTTCAGCCCTAAGTCAGAGTAGCTTTTACAAACACAATTTTGATCACAGAAGCCCTTGCCTTAGAGATGCTGGCTTCTGTCTGCCCTGAGGACAAAGGCCCAAATTCTCACCAGGACTGTCCACCCCAGCATTGGCCAGCCTGGCCTCTCAGCTCCTGGACAGATATCTCCTTGCCACTACAGGTCTTCCCATTCGCTGTTCCTGCTGTCTTTCGGGACCATTCTCATTCCTGACTTTTATCTAGGCCAGCTCCTGCTCACCCTTCCTCACTCATGCTTCTCATCACTCTTTCCCAGGAAGCCCCTACAACTCCCCTCCCTCAGGGCCTCCTGCTGTGCACTCCTCAAAGCACCGTCATATCTTCTGTAACAGCATTCATCACTCTGTACTGCACTTGCTTGTTCCCTTCTGTTTCTTCCTCTAGAATCCAAGTTCTAAGAACACTGAGACATGTCTTTTTTCTTGTAGTATCTACATCTAACATAATACTGGCTCATAGCAGGAAATCAATAAATATCACCTGAATGAACAAGAGAATGATTATACATTAAACAAACAACAGCCTCATTTTGAAATAGATTATTCTCCCCCTGGGAGGCAGCAATGCTTTGGTCACAGCTTTGGGATGGGCAAAACAACATATGGGCTGTAGAGGCTTTAAATGTGGCTTGCTCAAGAGAGAGAAGCACATTTCCCCTTCTTAAAATGACTTTCCAAATAGGAAATATAAAAATACCTATATATGCTTGCATCTGCATGGAGAATGTTCGAAGGATGCACGAAAAACTACTGACAGTGACTTCTTTGAGACTGGGAAAGAGATATTGAAGGAGAAAGAAACCCATCACTTTTTTTTTTTTTTTTTCCTACAGAGTCTCGCTCTGTCGCCCAAACTGGAGTGCAGTGGTGCGATTTCAGCTCACTGCAACCTCTGCCTCCTGGGCTCAAGTGATTCTCCTGTCTCAGCCTCCCAAGTTACTGAGGTTACAGGTGTGCACCACCACATTCAGCTAATTTTTTTTTTTTTTTTTTTGTATCTTCAGTAGAGATGGGATTTCATCATGTTGGCCAGGCTGTTCTCAAACTCCTGACCTTAAGTGATCCGCCTGCCTCAGCCTCCCAAAGTGCTAGGATTACAGGCGTAAGCCACCGTGCCCAGTCAGAAACCCATCACTTTATACACTTTGGCCCTCTTTGATTTCTTCCCCCGCAGCCACCATGCATTCTTTTTGATAGTGTGAATTGCCTTGAATCTATACAGGCAAACATAGAGAATAATGTAATGAACATTCACCTGGCATACCTACCTCCTAGCTACATCTGATCTTTGCATTCTTGCATATTTGTTTTAGACTTTTAAAAAATAAGATACTACAGACTTGAAGTACTCTGTATACTGCTCCTTAATCTCGTTCCTTTTTTTCTCTCCCCAAAAGTAACCTCTAATCTGAATTTGGTATTTATCATTCCCATGAATGCTTTTCTACATCACCACATATCTGTATATACATAAACAATATATTGCTTTCAAACTCCACATAAATGGTTTTGTACTGTATGTGCCATATCATGTCTTTATTTTGCTCAGCATTACATTTTTTATATTCTTTCATGTAGATATGCATGCCTCTTGGCCAGTGATTCTCAACCTTGGCTGCACACTGGCATCAACTGGAGAGCCTTCAAAGCTCCTGGCATGTGGGTTCCACCCTCAGAGATTCTGATGTAATGCACTGACAGTCAAATTGGGAACAACTATAAATTGGCTCAGTTCATTCATCTTTTACTGCTATACATTAGATTTCATTGTGTAAGTACTTCACAACTCATGTACTGTTTTCCAGTTGATTAACTCTTTCACATTTTTGTTATTTCGAGCAATTCTATAATGAACATAGTTGTACTTGTCTCCCTGTGAATGTTCCTCTGCGGTATATACTGAGAAGATTGAATTGGCAGATCAAAGGTTGAGCATCTTTACCTTTACCAGGTATTATCACCATATTGCTTTTGAAAGCGTTTACAGAAACATATGCTCCCACCACTTCTCTGCCTCTTTGCCAACACTTAGTATAATCACACATTTTTTTTTTGCCAATTTTATGTATGTGAAATAGTTTTATTGTTTTTCTTGTTTATTTATCTTAGAGAAAAGGTCTTGCAGTAGGCCCCTAGGCTGGAGTGCGGTGGTGCAATCATAGCTCACTGTAACCTCAACCTCCTGGGCTCAAACAGTCCTCTCACCTAAGTGTCCTGAGTAACTGGGACTACACATGTGCATCATCACCATGCCTGGGTAATTCTTTTGTTTTTATTTTTAGAGACAGGGTCTTGCTATGCTGCCCAGGCTGGTCTCGAACTCCTGGCCTCAAGTGATCCTCATGGTTTAACCACTCCAAGTGTTGGGATTACAGACATAAGCCACCATGTCCAGCAATGATTTTATTGTTTTAAATTGTATTTCCTTGATTATGAGTGAGGTTTAGCATGTAAGTTACTGCTTCTATGAATTGTCTTTTGCCTAATTTTTCTATTGTTCTTTTGCTCTCTTATCCTTTCTCTCTCTCTCCCTCCCTCCCTCTGGGCTCCTGTCTCTTCATTTGTGGACTTTGCAATTGCCGACACCCTGCCACAGCTTGGCCCTCGATCCAGAAACAGCTGTTGACATGGTATTTCTAGTGCCTTCCCAAAGTAATACTGAGTACATCACAGATCCATTAGCCAAACCATGTAGTGATTGAGTTACTTCTTGGTCTCCTATCCTCTGAGCCCCAGATAGTGAGTCTACAGCTTTCCTTCCCATCTCCTTTCAAAAATATGGAAGTAAAGTAGCCCCACCACAGTCCCTGTCTTTAAAAAGTGATGCTTGCTCTGGTTCTCTGGCTTTCGTGAAGCATTTTCAGATCTTGCTGCCATCGCTGCTCCAGCCTACTCACTGCTAGTGTTTCTGTCCTGTTTCTATTCCAGGAGACAACTATCATGGTTGGAAGTCCAGAAAGCTTTTTGTTTGTCAATTTTTCTACTTGATCATTACCACAGATATGGCACGGGAGTGCTAGGTCAGAGTAAGAACTTACTACACATCTTGAACATTATATGTTATGTTTTATGATGAAAAAATTTTAATTCTATTTTAGCATCTAAATTTGCATTTGAGATGTCACTTTCTTCTCAATTTATTTTTTTTGCAAGTAGGGGAAAGAGCCCATGAGCTGGATGGCAGAGAAAACTAGTTTTTTATTAATATTGCCAAATATTTCAGTAAGCAACCAACTATAAAACATAATAAGAGCTTTCACAATTAGTAAAGATTAGAAGCAATGGTAACTCTCATATAGACACACCTGGGAAAATATGATTTACCTGTATGCTTTGTACTTTTGTCCCTTGAACGTTTTTTGGAAGCAACTGCTTCCAGAAACTTTCCTTTGAATAGTCAAAAAATACAGCCATTGGTGTATTATTTTGTTGAGTATTAAACCAGACCTATGAAAACATTAACATAACATTAGTGTAGGTCCACGGGAACACAAGGCCCATTGTTGGTAAGGAAGGAGCAAAATTTTACAGTCTTACTACTCAGTGAAGTGGCAGAATCCCAGGGGGTTTCTGAGACAGGAGATAAAGAGATTCTAGGGTTTCATGATCATTAGACTACCTCATTGGTTCTCATCCTTGAAGGCACTACACAAGCACCTGGAGGAGCTTTCAGGATAAAAGATTGCCCCGGCCCCATGCCCTAGGGAATCTGATAGACTCTCCATATTTAAAGTTCCCAGGTGATTCTAGTGTGTAGCCAGGGTGACTCTTGAGGAGATAACTCAAGACTTTTTTTCCCCATATACTTACATTTTTATCATCAAACAAACAATCTACGCTTTTTAAGGGACAAAACGGGTCAAACTGCTTATAACATTGGCCAGTTGATGGATTCCAAAGCAAATACTCATTAGTTTCTTGAGTTACTACAAAAGCCACATGCCCCTGTATGAGAAAAAAGAAAGTAATTTTTGGTGGATTTTAATAATTTCTGTATATGGAAATTATACTGTGATGATTCTGATTTCTAAAACCTTTTTTAACGGAGTGTGGTGGCTTGTGCCTATAATCCCGGCTCTTTGGGAGGCTGAGGTGGGAGGATCGCTTGAGCCCAGGAGTTTGAGACCAGCCCAGGCAACATAAGGAGACCCTGTATCTACCATACACACACAAAAATTAAATTTGCTGGGCACAGCGGCACACACACCTGTAGTCCCAGCTACTTGGGAGGCTAAGGTGGGAGGATCACTTGAGCCTGAGAGTCAAGGCTGCAATGAGCTGTGATAATGCCACTGCCCTATAGCTTGGGTGACAGAATGAGATCCTGTCTCAATAACAAACAAACAACAAAAATAAATAAAAGCCTTTTTGAGGGCTTTTACATTTTCTTTGAAATGAAAAAACAAGCAAGCAAACAAAAACACCAAAGCTCCAGAAATCCTCAGCCCCAGGTTAGCATGAGGATTCAGATGAAAAAACTTGTGAGCCAGTGCTGTCATGTGTGGTCCTGCAGAGTGTGCCCTGATGGTAACATGGCTGTTGTTTTAACAAATCAGTGTATTACAAGGATTTCCCAACATATAGTACTGCAGTGTTTTGAGGTAGGACACTTTTGTCTAATTCATACAAGATGCTATATGGACTATCCCTGCTTTGGTTAGAATATAATTGGAGACTGAGGGTGAACACCAGGGAGAGATAGGAAATGGAAACTGGCTTAAGGCCCTGACAAAACCAAGTAAAGCTAAAAAGCCATTAAATTAAATTTGGGAACAAGATTTGCAATTAGAAGCTAAAGGGAAAGTATGCAGGAAACCAGTCTGAGGAATAAAAAGTAGTTATTATGTTGCTATTATTTTACTCTGAATGATAAGACCTTTTGTAGTGTAATCCTATCCTAGCAAAGAATAAAATTTTTTTAGGTAATAATAATGTTAGATAATATTTAACATTTATTGAGTATTTATATGCATCAGATACTATGCTAAGAATTAACACTAGCTTTGTCACTTTCATTCACTCCAAATTCTGGGAGGAAGGGGTGATTGTTATGCCCATCTTTCATATAAAGAATCAGAGGTTAAGAGGCTTGTCAAAAGAGCCCGTGAGTGGCACTACTCCTGTTTCATGAGGTGGTAACTGAGGCTCAGAGAAGTAAACAAGGCTGAGATCATATAGTTAGTGGCACTGCTGGGTTTTTTGTCTAAGTTTGTGATAGGGTCTCGCTCTGTTGCCCGGTTGGAGTGCAGTGGTGCCATTATAGCTCACTGCAGCCTCGACCTCCCAGGCTCAAGTGATCCTCCCTCCTCAGTCTCCTAAGTATGTGGGACTACAGGTATGTGTCACTATGCCTGGCTTGCTTATTTATTTATTTATTTATTTATTTATTTATTTATTTATAGAGGTGGGGTCTCCCTGTGTTGTCCAGACTGGCCTTGAACTCCTGAGCTCAAGCAATCCTCCATCCTCAGCCTCCAAAGTGCTGGGATTATAGGCATGAGCCACCATGCTCAGCAATTGCTGCGTTTTAAACCTGTGTCTGACTGTCCCCCAAACCCATATTCTTAAAACTACGCTGTGCAGCCTGCTCTCCTTGACTCCACAGCCCTTGCTCTTGGTCTCTGTGCTCATCGTCTTTATAGTAAAGAGGAGGCTTTACCTTAACCACATGGCTGAGGTGAAACTGTGCAGGGCTACCTCCTGCAGTATTGGTCCACAGGTACTAACGCAAATAGTTGCCAAAATATTGTTGACTGTTTACTGCCATCTGGTGGCACTTACAACTACGGCAGGTGATCATATAGAGGGAATGAATTTCTATTAATAGTTAACAAGCTTGGCAATGAAATAATAAATGATGCCAAGAGAATACAGGGAAATACATCATCATGACAAAAACCATAAGGCAAGACTGTAAATACTGACACTTAGCAAGATACTCATGGTAGGGGTAGAAACAGTTCAAAAATAATAGCTGTCTGGTGGTACAAATGTAGAAGCAGCATATAAATTAAGCTATAAACAGTTCAGATAGGGAAACATTAATTTGTGGCTCAGTTCTTATAAGATTAAAACCTCAGCAATGGAGCATGAGGAGAAGTGTTTTTTACAGATCTTAAAATACACTTATTAGAAACATATGATGGGCCGGGCACGGTGGCTCATGCCTGTAATCCCAGTACTTTGGGAGACCAAGGCAGGTGGATCACCTGAGATCAGGAGTCAAGACCAGCCTGGCCAATATGATGAAACCCCATCTCTACTAAAAATACAAAAAATTAGCTGGGTGTGGTGGGGGGCACCTGTAATCCCAGCTACTTGGGAGGCTAAGGCAGAAAAATCGCTTGAACCCAGGAGGCGGAGGTTGCAGTGAGACGAGATCATGCCATTGCCCTCCAGCCTGGGCAGCAAGAGTGAAACTCCATCTCAAAAAACAAAAACCATATGATGTTCATGGTGGTAAGGACGGATAACAGCCACCACAACTGCATTATAACTATTACTACATTACCACCACCACCACCACCACCACCGCCGCCACCTTTATTGAGTCCAGGTGCTGCTCTCAGTCCCTTAATATGTACTAAGTAATTTAATATTCCCAGTATGATGTAGCACTATTTTTAGTACTATTTTACAAAGGAGAAAAGCAAAAGGAAACATTATCCTCTTAATCATTGCTTGCCCATGAAATTCCAAATTAGTCTGTGAAGGGATGGAAACCTGGGTTTGAAGTCTTCTAAACTTGCAGCTGAAATCTGATTTCCTTTTGCTTACATTATTGCAATATGAACTCCAGCACTTACTTCTAACACGGAGGTTCCCAAGAGGACCAGTGCCTGCTTTCCAAAATACAGAAAGAAATTACAGAGAAGGATGGCATGCTCCTCCTTATTTCCAATAGCCAAACTGATACAGCGCTAAGACAAAACAAAAGCAATAGGAACAAAAAAAGAAAAGAGCGGAAAAGTTGAGTAATGCAAGCATCTAACTGATGTGGAGCACCTCATTTATTTTTACCGAGTTGCTAAGTTGACAGCAGTGCAGACAGCTCCAGCTTTGCTAGGGCATTAGAAGAAGAGAACATTGACTTGGAGCATTGGGGCCACCTTTATTATAGAACACTTAATGTAGATATTGTATAGAGTGACCAGACAATTTATACCCAAAATGGGATGTTTTTGTTTAGGACAAATATTAAAGTGCCCTGGACAAGCAGGGACATATGGACTGGTATTTTGAGGAACCTTATCTGATAGGGAATCATATAGTGTTTGCAGGAAGTGATCCTTTGGGCTGTGGAACTACATCCTGTCCTGTACCAATATAGTACTCTCAACTCAAAGAAAGGAAGAAATCTGAGTTGGATGTTAGGAAAAGTGACTGAAGCTTCTTCAACTCAAAATGCTGAACAGCTGAGCAGTATGTAACAGATTAAATAGACAGTGCCCAGTAAAGCACAGCAATATAGCAGGGGAGAAAAAGTATAGCAGAAGTAGCCAACTGGTGATCTATGACCTAGTTCTAGTCTACTGGTGTGCTTTGTTTGGCACCCAGAATGTCAAAAAAAAGAGAGAACATTTTCATAGAAAACTCTGGATTTCTGGATTCTGTTGGGGAAAAAAACAAAACAAAATAAAACAAACAAACAAACAAAACTCTAGCAAATACTTGGGTCCAAATGTTCAGATGGCAACAATCTGTTGCTGACTAGTGGCTACACCATTTAAATGTGACATGTGGCCAGGTGCAGGTGGCTCATGCTTGTAATCCCAGCACTTTGGGAGGCTGAGGTGGGCAGATCATGAGGTCAGGAGATTGAGACCATTCTGGCTAATATGGTGAAACCCCATCTCTACTAAAATACAAAAAAAAAAAAAAAAAAAAAAATTAGCTGGGCCTGGCGGTGTGTACTTGTAATCCCAGCTACTCAGCTGGCCTCAGCAGGCTGAGGCAGGAGAATTGCTTGAACCAGGGAGTTGGAGGTTGTAGTGAGCCGAGATCATGCCACTGCACTCCAACCTGGCGACAGAGCGAGACTCCATCTCAAAAAAAAAAAAAAAAAAAAAAAATGATGTGACATGTACTCTCTAGTTCAATACAGTCCCTGAGAAGGAGCTGTGGGGGCCAGGGAGGTGGGGGTAAGGGTTGGGGAGCTAGAGAGCTCATGGCAATGACTATTTACTAATCAGTATGGAAGCACTGCAATGTTTGAACAACTGATATGGCCCTATCAGTGTGCATTGGCTGAACCTGATGGTGAAGGATGGGAGTTAGGGAGGATCGTTAAGGAGGCCCTTCTGAAAGAACTGTGTGAACAGGTGAGCTAAGGGACAGAATAACAACAGTCTTCATTGTCAGGCCAAGAAGGTTCTGGATTTTATCAGAGGAGGAGGGAGAGGATGACAGTAGGGAACTAAGTTTTCCTGAGGTCCAGATGCTTTGCATGTTACTACATTTAGTCTTTTGAAAACTCCTGTATGACATGGATAAGGAAATTCAGGTCCAAAGAGGTTAACTTCTCTTAGGTCACACAGCTATAAAGCCTTTGAACTAGGAAATTGAACCAAGGTTGTTTGTTTGTTTTACTCCAAAGACTGTGTGTTAGGTGAGAGAAAATAATTCTTTTCTTATGAAACCGAATCAGTCATACACTCATGGTTTATGACACAAATATGATTTAAGCTGAAATGGAAGAAATACTCTAAATACTCTACTTTGGGTTGCCAGACTTAGAAAAGAAACTTAGAGGATGCCCAGTTAGATTTGAATTTCAGATAAACAACAAATAATTTCTTACTTAAAGTTTGTCCTGAATATCTCATGGGGCCTGTATTTTATTTGGCAATCAGACTAAAGAGGACTTTAAGTGCTAAGGAAGAGCACTGCTATACGAGCTCTTCATTCACATGGGGGTAATGGGGGAAAGCTTTTGGGAAGTGACAGCGCTTGCACAAGACTTCAGGGTCTGGCCAACTCCATAGTGACAAGTCATATTGCTCTTTGGAGAATGGCATAATATTATACTCCTGGAATTACCGTTGAGTCAAAATATTCATGAGCTACCACTTAGAATGTTGAAAAGATTTTTGATATTCATGAATTATTTCCATAGATTGTTATGGAGCTGAAGATGATGTATAAAATTATCAAATACTTTTAAATTTCACAAGGCAAAGTAATATATAAATACATAACATTTTAAAAAGTTTTCCTTAAAAGAAATATTATACATTTTAATTATAACATGTAATTTATTACCTCTGATGTCATCCATATATCAGAACCATCATTTTCATCTGGTGTATTAGGCATAAAAGGAATCAAAGATACAAATCGAGCAATGAGGTCCTAGAATAATATTCACATTTATTGAGTGTGTACTGTATGTCCATCGCTTAGCACAATGCTTTACATGCACTGTCTCATTTAGCATATAATCTAAGCCTATAAAAGGAGACACTATTATTATTCTAGTATTACAGAAGAGGAAATAAGCTTGGAGTAATAAAATAACTTGCCCTGGGTTCCATGGCTAATACAATATGTGAAGTCCCTGGGAAACTGAGCCCAAGTTGGACTGACTGCACAGGGTGCATGTAACCATTATATTGTATTTATATTTATTTAGTAATTATTTAGTAATTTATTAATTACTAAAATGTTAAATATTAAAATAATATGTTTCCACATTAAACACATACTTTAAAGTACAACTGTTAAAACATTTTAAAATATTGAAGAATAGCAAATGTTTTATTTGTTTTTTGGTTCAAATCTATCACAATTGTTTTTGTGAATATAACTTTATTATAAGCTGCCACAGCAGGGAGATATTAGGGTAGCACAGTGTGCTTTCTCAAACAATAGAAGTTATACTATGTATTTTTCCCCTATAGTGCCGGAGATAAAGACTCAGACTAATCTAGGAAAGGAGAAAGGGGTGCAAATAAACAAGGTGTTAACATAGAAAGTTCATGAACATTTTAACTGATATTCAATAGCTGCCATTTATGTGCCATTATGACCCTCTACACTGGTGACTTCATGCAAGTAATAAACAAAGTTCACAATCCTTGACAAGCAAAGGAGCTCAGATTTGTACATATTTTTAAAAGATAAAGATAGTCTTTGAAATAGATCTGAGAGCACTATTACCTCCTTGGATACTGGGTGTCAGGACACACAGGCAGGAAGAAACCCATGATGGAAAAGCAGTGTAGCAAAAGGCAATCTAAATTAGAACTTTTGATTTTAGCTTAAAGAGTCCAGCTAAGGGAGCTTTATGACTCACAAACAGTACAAATATTCTGAGGACAGACAATTCACTAGATTGAACCCAAATACACAAAAGGTAAAAGTGATTCTTCACAGATGCCCTTTAATCACAATGAAGCTGTTAAGAATAATTATAACTTACAAATGTTGCATTAGAATTGTGAAGAAATATATCCAGAAGTTGCTGAGGTGGATTTAATGCCTTGATATATCTTGTGACTAAGAACTGTATCCCTTCATCATTAAAAACAGTAGTTATGATTCTTCGGTTGGGAAACATTGCCTTACAATTCTTTTTAAAAATCTGTGCTCTCTGCAAGACCTCTGTTTGATCTAAAAACTGGAATAAAATTTAAAGTATTTCAACATTGTACTATACTGTTCTCACAGGAAAATATCTAGAACCAATGTTTATTTTTGCCATCTTTGAAATTATTATTACTGGTTTTTTTTTTTTTTTTTTTTTTTGAGACAGAGTCTCGCTCTGTTGCCCAGGCTGGAGTGCAATGGCCAGATCTCAGCTCACTGCAAGCTCCGCCTCCTGGGTTTACGCCATTCTCCTGCCTCAGCCTCCCGAGTAGCGGGGACTACAGGCGCCCACCACCTCGCCTGGCTAGCTTTTTGTATTCTTTAGTAGAGACGGGGTTTCACCTTGTTAGCCAGGATGGTCTCGATCTCCTGACCTCGTGATCCGCCCGTCTCGGCCTCCCAAAGTGCTGGGATTACAGGCTTGAGCCACCGTGCCCGGCCTATTACTGGTTTTTAAAATAGTTTATACTTCTTTGATGGTATATATAAAAGAAATTCAATGTAAAAAACCTACCTTATCTAGTGTTGGATTACAGGTGACATACGATATTTGAGGTTCAATGGTAGCAAAAATATTTAAGAATGTACATTCTTTTAAATTCTGCTCATTGGAATCTTCTTTAGGAAATGCATAAGTATTACTCCAAGTATACCCAAGCAAAACTGGTGGAATAGTTACTTGAAATGTTCCACTAATCTGAAAGAGTATATCAGCATAATGGATTATGTATGATGAAAATGAGCATCAGTCAAATATTAAGGCCCAGCGGAGTCCACTCCATCACAGAAAGCTGGCTTGCTTGTGTGAATGGGCTTCCACTCATTTGTACTTGCCCAGGAATGAGCAGGTTCTCTGTGGTGATGTGTTCATAGGTACCCTTGACACCTGGGGTCCCTGCCTAATATGTACTATGTAGAGAGGGTAGGAGTAAGAAAGGAATGAAACAAGCAAGTTACGATACCAGTGATAAAGCTCTTAGAAAATCTAATGCAGGCTCAGAGAAGAAGCTAAAAGATCATGTTACATTTTGTATTGGGTCTAGAAAGAGAAAATATATAACAGCAAGAAAGACAACCCTCAGGTCCACAGTAGGAGGAATTGTGTGTGTGTGTGCGCGCGTGCATGAGCGTGTGTGTAAGAGGTAAATAATAATAATAATAATAATAATAATAATAATAATAAATACTAGCTGGGAGTGGTGGTGCACACCTGTGGTCCCAGGTACTTAGAAGGTTGAGGTGGGAGGATCACTTGGGCTTTGGAGGTTGAGGCTGCAATAAGCCATGATTGTCCCACTGCATTCCAGCCTGGGCAACACAGTGAGATGCTGTCTCAAAAGAAACATGATAGCTAATAGTTACCGAGTGCTTACTAATGTGCAAGACCCCAAGTGCTTGATATAGATCACATCATTCAATGGAGTAGATACTGCCCTTATCTCCATTTCACAAATAAGGAAACTGAGGGTCAGAAAATTGAAGTATTTGTGCGAGATCACAAAACTAATGAGTAGTGAAGCCAGGACTACAACCCAGATGTGTTCACCTTTGAGGCCCACACTCTTACCTACCACTGTATCCTGCAGTCTGGCCTAAGACTGAGCAATGTCCACAGGGACTTACAAACATAGGAAGCCCTGTAGCTGTACCTCCAACAATGTCTATTCCTATTGCCAGTCTTTGAAACACGTGCCGTCATGACTTCATGTGATTGCACGCTGTGCAGGCACCTCTACTCTCCTATCTGATATTTGTTCTTTCCCACTTCCTTACCAATAGCTTTAGTTGGCAACATGACAGCCAGGTAGTAGGAACAGAAAGTTCATTAACACTTTAATTGGTATACAATGGCAGCTATTTATTACTATTATGACACTGTACAGTGGTGACTTCCTGCAATTAATAAACAAGGCTCACAATTCTTGACAAGCAAAGGAGCTAGGATTTATATATATATATTTAAATGATTGTCTCTGAAATAAATCTGAGAGCACTGTTATCTCCTTGGAAATTGGGTGTCAGGACACATAGGCAGGAAGAAACCCGTGATGGAAAAGCAGGGTAGTAAAAGGCAATCTAAATTAAGCCCTTATTTGCTTGACCAATTTGTCAAGCCCTTGTTTGCTTGACAAATTCATCTTTAAGGACTTAATTCAGAAGTCATCGCCTATATTAAGTCTTCTTTGATCTTTCTTTCTCCTCCTTAGTCTCTTCTTATCTACCAAACTCTGAACCACTCCCCTGGCATTTCCACCTGCAACCCAGGAAGAGTAAAGTACTCCATACTGTATGTTCCCACATACCTATCTCATACCTCTATTAAAGCACTACAATATTATCACATTGTACTGAAATGTTCGTTTTATTCCATAGACTGAACTCATTGAGGTAGAAAATTCATTTCTGAATTTTCACATTTCCAGTGTCTGCCATGGCATCAGAGATGTCAAGTGCCTTGCCTACCATCACTTAGTGAAGAAGTTACAGTGAAGTCTGGGCTGGGGCTTTTCTACTTTGCTAGTCATGTGGGCATTTTCCTGCTACATAATAACCCAAAAACAGAGCCCTCTGAGGGTCTCACAGAGACTAGGTGCAAATTATAGGTCTTACCATGGTCAATAGACAGTGTTGACAAGCTGAAACTCCTGGTACCCATGATTACAAAGCAACACCACTAATCAGAATGTTTCATGAATCTCATCTTATAGAACTCTTTTATGCAAATATAAATGTTGTTTGAAGACCTAAGACTAGTTTTCCTATTCTGTTAGTGAGCACTCTAAAGATACTGTCCTATTCTTTGTTAGTGAACACTCTAAAGATACTGTCCTATTCTTTGTTAGTGAACACTCTGAAGAACTGTCTAGAGACAGTTCAAATGTTCAAACACTTCAAAAGCCCAGAACATTCTAATATAGGATCATCTTAACTGACCTACCAGCCTGCCAATCACAGAGTCTGATTCAAAGACAACAGAAAGTGTTTCTGTTAGTGTTTCTATTAGCCAGAGGTCAAAACTTAGAATAATGAGCAAAGAAGCATTTTCGCTTACTTCAGATTGTTGCAGAAGAGCAGAAAAAGGGAAGACAATGGATCCAAGCCAATTCTTTCTTATATATGAGTGAGCACTACAGCTCTTGAGACAGTGATCCTATGAAAATAAATAATTTTTTTATTACTTAATTCATATGATGAATAGTTTTACAAACTCACAGGTAAATACAAAAAGTCATTCTGTTTCTTTTAAAAAAGGAAAGGTAAATAGAAAAGATACGTTTTTCTTGCTTTTTAATTTCTTTGAAAGATAACTATTTAAAGCAAAAAATAATAGTCTGGGAGAAAATGATCTGTTGTGGAGTTTATGACTTGTGTAAAGTGGAATGTATGACAACACTAGCACAATGCAAGGAGGGAGAAATGGAGGCATTATATTATAGTATCCTGCTCTTACACTGTATGTGAAGTGTCACTATATTATGTACAGATAGTCTGTGGTAAATTAAAGATAATATTGTAAACCTGAGAGCAACAGTTAAGAAAACAAACAATTATAGCTAATAAGCCAATAGTGGAGATAAAATGAAACATAAAACTATGCCATCAATTCAAAAGAAGGCAGGAAAAAAGAATAAAGAATAGTTGGGATAAGCAGAAGATAAATAGGAAGATGGTACACAGCCAGGTTAATAATTATACAAAATGTAAATGGTTGTACGTTCAAAGGAAGAGATTGTCAGAGTGGATAAAAAAGCAAGACTCAACTTTATGCTGTCTAGAGTAAACCCATTTTAAATATAAAGACATAGCTTAAAAGAAAATAAAAAGAGGGGGGGCGGAGCAAGATGGCCGAATAGGAACAACTCCAGTCTCCAACTCCCAGCGCGAGCGACACAGAAGACTGGTGATTTCTGCATTTTCAACTGAGGTACTGGGGTCATCTCACTAGGGAGTGCCGGACAATCGGTGCTGGTCAGCTGCTGCAGCCTGACCAGCGAGAGCTGAAGCAGGGCGAGGCATCGCCTCACCTGGAAGCGCAAGGGGGAAGGGGATCCGTTTTCCTAGCCAGGGGAACTGAGACACACAACACCTGGAAAATCGGGTAACTCCCACCCCAATACTGCGCTGTAAGCATACAGGCATTCCAGGAGAATATATCCCACACCTGGCCGGGAGGGTCCCACGCCCACGAAGCCTCCCTCACTGCTAACACAGCAGTCTGCCGCGATCTATCCGCAAGGCAGCAGCGAGGCTGGGGGAGGGGCGCCCGCCATTGCTGAGGCTTAAGTAGGTAAACAAAGCCGCTGGGAAGCTCGAACTGGGTGGAGCTCACAGCAGCTCAAGGAAGCCTGCCTGTCTCTGTAGTCTCCACCTCTGGGGACAGCGCACAGCTGAAGACCAACAGGGGAAGTAGCGGGAGCCGGTGCAGACGCGAACGACTCTGTCTGACAGCTTTGGGGAGAGCCGCGGATCTCCCAACGCGGAGGTTGAGATCTGAGAACGGACAGACTGCCTGCTCAGGTGTGTCCCTGACCCCTGAGTAGCCTAGCTGGGAGAAATCCCCCACTAGGGGCAGTCTGACACCCCACACCTCACAGGGTGGAGTACACCCCTGAGAGGACACTTCCAAAGGAAGAATCAGACAGGTACACTCGCTGTTCAGCAATATTCTATCTTCGGCAACCTCTGCTGCTGATACCCAGGCAAACAGGGTCTGGAGTGGACCTCAAGCAATCTCCAACAGACCAACAGAGAGTCCTTCTGACTGTCAGAAGGAAAACTATCAAACAGGAAGGACACCTATACCAAAACCCCATCAGTTCGTCACCACCATCAAAGACCAGAGACAGATAAAACCACAAAGATGGGGAAGAAGCAGGGCAGAAAAGCTGGAAATTCAAAAAATAAGAGCGCATCTCCCCCTGCAAAGGAGCGCAGCCCATCGCCAGCAACGGATCAAAGCTGGTCAGAGAATGACTTGGACGAGAGGAGAGAAGAAGGCTTCAGTCCATCAAACTTATCAGAGCTAAAGGAGGAATTACGTACCCAGCGCAAAGAAACTAAAAATCTTGAAAAAAGAGTGGAAGAATTGACAGCTAGACTCATTAATGCAGAGAAGATCATAAACGAAATGACAGAGATGAAAACCATGACACGAGAAATACGTGACAAATGCACAAGCTTCAGTAACCGACTCGATCAACTGGAAGAAAGAGTATCAGCGATTGAAGATCAAATGAATGAAATGAAGCGAGAAGAGAAACCAAAAGAAAAAAGAAGAAAAAGAAATGAGCAAAGCCTGCAAGAAGTATGGGATTATGTAAAAAGACCAAATCTACGTCTGATTGGGGTGCCTGAAAGTGAGGGGGAAAATGGAACCAAGTTGGAAAACACTCTTCAGGATATCATCCAGGAGAACTTCCCCAACCTAGTAGGGCAGGCCAACATTCAAATTCAGGAAATACAGAGAACGCCACAAAGATACTCCTCCAGAAGAGCAACTCCAAGACACATAATTGCCAGATTCACCAAAGTTGAAATGAAGGAAAAAATCTTAAGGGCAGCCAGAGAGAAAGGTCGGGTCACCCACAAAGGGAAGCCCATCAGACTAACAGCAGATCTCTCGGCAGAAACTCTACAAGCCAGAAGAGAGTGGGGGCCAATATTCAACGTTCTTAAAGAAAAGAATTTTAAACCCAGAATTTCATATCCAGCCAAACTAAGTTTCATAAGTGAAGGAGAAATAAAATCCTTTACAGATAAGCAAATGCTTAGAGATTTTGTCACCACCAGGCCTGCCTTACAAGAGACCCTGAAGGAAGCCCTAAACATGGAAAGGAACAACCGGTACCAGCCATCGCAAAAACTTGGCAAAATGTAAAGACCATCGAGGCTAGGAAGAAACTGCATCAACTAACGAGCAAAATAACCAGTTAATATCATAATGGCAGGATCAAGTTCACACATAACAATATTAACCTTAAATGTTAATGGACTAAATGCTCCAATTAAAAGACACAGACTGGCAAACTGGATAAAGAGTCAAGACCCATCAGTCTGCTGTATTCAGGAGACCCATCTCACATGCAGAGACATACATAGGCTCAAAATAAAGGGATGGAGGAAGATCTACCAAGCAAATGGAGAACAAAAAAAAGCAGGGGTTGCAATCCTAGTCTCTGATAAAACAGACTTTAAACCATCAAAGATCAAAAGAGACAAAGAAGGCCATTACATAATGGTAAAGGGATCAATTCAACAGGAAGAGCTAACTCTCCTAAATATATATGCACCCAATACAGGAGCACCCAGATTCATAAAGCAAGTCCTTAGAGACTTACAAAGAGACTTAGACTCCCATACAATAATAATGGGGGACTTCAACACTCCGCTGTCAACATTAGACAGATCAACGAGACAGAAAGTTAACAAGGATATCCAGGAATTGAACTCATCTCTGCACCAAGCGGACCTAATAGACATCTATAGAACTCTCCACCCCAAATCAACAGAATATACATTCTTCTCAGCACCACATCGCACTTATTCCAAAATTGACCACATAATTGGAAGTAAAGTACTCCTCAGCAAATGTAAAAGAACAGAAATTATAACAAACTGTCTCTCAGACCACAGTGCAATCAAACTAGAACTCAGGACTAAGAAACTCAATCAAAACCGCTCAACTACATGGAAACTGAACAACCTGCTCCTGAATGACTACTGGGTACATAACGATATGAAAGCGGAAATAAAGATGTTCTTTGAAACCAATGAGAACAAAGATACAACATACCAGAATCTCTGGGACACATTTAAAGCAGTGTGTAGAGGGAAATTTATAGCACTAAATGCCCACAAGAGAAAGCAGGAAAGATCTAAAATTGACACTCTAACATCACAATTAAAAGAACTAGAGAGGCAAGAGCAATCACATTCAAAAGCTAGCAGAAGGCAAGAAATAACTAAGATCAGAGCAGAACTGAAGGAGATAGAGACACAAAAAACCCTCCAAAAAATCAATGAATCCAGGAGTTGGTTTTTTGAAAAGATCAACAAAATTGACAGACCGCTAGCAAGGCTAATAAAGAAAAAAAGAGAGAGGAATCAAATAGATGCAATAAAAAATGATAAAGGGGATATCACCACTGACCCCACAGAAATACAAACTACCATCAGAGAATACTATAAACGCCTCTACGCAAATCAACTAGAAAATCTAGAAGAAATGGATAATTTCCTGGACACTTACACTCTCCCAAGGCTAAACCAGGAAGAAGTTGAATCCCTGAATAGACCAATAGCAGGCTCTGAAATTGAGGCAACAATTAATAGCCTACCCACCAAAAAAAGTCCAGGACCAGATGGATTCACAGCTGAATTCTACCAGAGGTACAAGGAGGAGCTGGTACCATTCCTTCTGAAACTATTCCAATCAATAGAAAAAGAGGGAATCCTCCCTAACTCATTTTATGAGGCCAACATCATCCTGATACCAAAGCCTGGCAGAGACACAACAAAAAAAGAGAATTTTAGACCAATATCCCTGATGAACATTGATGCAAAAATCCTCAATAAAATACTGGCAAACCGGATTCAGCAGCACATCAAAAAGCTTATCCACCATGATCAAGTGGGCTTCATCCCTGGGATGCAAGGCTGGTTCAACATTCGCAAATCAATAAACGTAATCCAGCATATAAACAGAACCAAAGACAAGAACCACATGATTGTCTCAATAGATGCAGAAAAGGCTTTTGACAAAATTCAACAGCCCTTCATGCTAAAAACGCTCAATAAATTCGGTATTGATGGAACGTACCTCAAAATAATAAGAGCTATTTATGACAAACCCACAGCTAATATCATACTGAATGGGCAAAAACTGGAAAAATTCCCTTTGAAAACTGGCACAAGACAGGGATGCCCTCTCTCACCACTCCTATTCAACATAGTGTTGGAAGTACTGGCTAGGGCAATCAGGCAAGAGAAAGAAATCAAGGGTATCCAGTTAGGAAAAGAAGAAGTCAAATTGTCCCTGTTTGCAGATGACATGATTGTATATTTAGAAAACCCCATCGTCTCAGCCCAAAATCTCCTTAAGCTGATAAGCAACTTCAGCAAAGTCTCAGGATACAAAATTAATGTGCAAAAATCACAAGCATTCTTATACACCAGCAACAGACAAGCAGAGAGCCAAATCAGGAATGAACTTCCATTCACAATTGCTTCAAAGAGAATAAAATACCTAGGAATCCAGCTTACAAGGGATGTAAAGGACCTCTTCAAGGAGAACTACAAACCACTGCTCAGTGAAATCAAAGAGGACACAAACAAATGGAAGAACATACCATGCTCATGGATAGGAAGAATCAATATCGTGAAAATGGCCATACTCCCCAAGGTTATTTATAGATTCAATGCCATCCCCATCAAGCTACCAATGACTTTCTTCACAGAATTGGAGAACACTGCTTTAAAGTTCATATGGAACCAAAAAAGAGCCCGCATTGCCAAGACAATCCTAAGTCAAAAGGACAAAGCTGGAGGCGTCACGCTACCTGACTTCAAACTATACTACAAGGCTACAGTAACCAAAACAGCATGGTACTGGTACCAAAACAGAGCTATAGACCAATGGAACAGAACAGAGTCCTCAGAAATAATACCGCACATCTACAGCCATCTGATCTTTGACAAACCTGAGAGAAACAAGAAATGGGGAAAGGATTCCCTATTTAATAAATGGTGCTGGGAAAATTGGCTAGCCATAAGTAGAAAGCTGAAACTGGATCCTTTCCTTACCCCTTATACGAAGATTAATTCAAGATGGATTAGAGACTTAAATGTTAGACCTAATACCATAAAAACCCTAGAAGAAAATCTAGGTAGTACCATTCAGGACATAGGCATGGGCAAGGACTTCATGTCTAAAACACCAAAAGCAACGGCAGCAAAAGCCAAAATTGACAAATGGGATCTCATTAAACTAAAGAGCTTTTGCACAGCAAAAGAAACTACCATCAGAGTGAACAGGCAACCTACAGAATGGGAGAACATTTTTGCAACCTACTCATCTGACAAAGGGCTAATATCCAGAATCTACAAAGAACTCAAACAAATATACGAGAAAAAAACAAACAACCCCATCAAAAAGTGGGGAAAGGATATGAACAGACATTTCTCAAAAGAAGATATTCATACAGCCAACAGACACATGAAAAAATGCTCATCATCACTCGCCATCAGAGAAATGCAAATCAAAACCACAATGAGATACCATCTCACACCAGTTAGAATGGCAATCATTAAGAAGTCAGGAAACAACAGGTGTTGGAGAGGATGTGGAGAAATAGGAACACTTTTACACTGTTGGTGGGATTGTAAACTAGTTCAACCATTATGGAAAACAGTATGGCAATTCCTCAAGGATCTAGAACTAGATGTACCATATGACCCAGCCATCCCACTACTGGGTATATACCCAAAGGATTATAAATTAGTCTACTACAAAGACACATGTACACGTATGTTTATTGCGGCACTATTCACAATAGCAAAGACTTGGAATCAACCCAAATGTCCATCTGTGACAGACTGGATTAAGAAAATGTGGCACATATACACCATGGAATACTATGCAGCCATAAAAAAGGATGAGTTTGCGTCCTTTGTAGGGACATGGATGCAGCTGGAAACCATCATTCTTAGCAAACTATCACAAGAAGAGAAAACCAAACACCGCATGTTCTCACTCATAGGTGGGAACTGAACAATGAGATCACTTGGACGCGGGAAGGGGAACATCACACACTGGGGTCTATCATGGGGAGGGGGGAGGGGGGAGGAGGGAGGGATTGCATTGGGGAGTTATACATGATATAAATGATGAATTGATGGGTGCTGACGAGTTGATGGGTGCAGCACACCAACATGGCATAAGTATACATATGTAACAAATCTGCACGTTATGCACATGTACCCTAGAACTTAAAGTATAATAAAAAAAAAAAAAAAAAAAAAAAAGAAAATAAAAAGATATATTATACAAGCACTAATTAAAAGAAAGCTGAGTCACTATATTTATAACAGACAAAACATTTAAAAACAAGAAATATAATCAGGAATAAAGAGAGATATTTTATACTGATACAGGAATCAATTCATCAAAAATAAATATATATGTAATATGTAATATATATCTAACACGTATGAACCTAGAAACAGAGTTGCAACATACAGAGCTAAAAAACATGACATCAAAAGCAAGTTGATAAATTTGACTTCACCAAAATTAAAAACCTTGCTCTTCAAAAGACACTGTTAAGAAAATAAAAAGATAAGCTACATATTGGGAGAAAATATTTGCAAATCATGTATCTGACAAAGGACTTGAATACAAAGAACCCCCAAAATTCAGTAAGAAAATAACCCAGTTTTAAAAATAGACAAAAGACTTGAACAGACACCTCACCAAAGAAGATATATAAATGGCAAATAAATATTTACATGGAAGGGTGCCCAACACCATTAGTCATTAGGAAATGCAAATTAAAGCTACAATGAGAAACCACCATACAACTATTAGGGTGGTATAACCACCATACAACTATTAGGGTGGCTAAAGTTTAAAAGTTTGACGAAGTGTTTGTAAGAAAGTGAAAGAACTGGAAGTCTCCTACATTATTGGTGGGCATAAAAAGTGGTACACTTTGGGAAACAGTTTGGCAGTTTCTTAAATATTCATTTACCATAATATCTAGCTATTTTTATTTGCTAAGAGAAATGAAAGCATTTGTCTATAAAAAGACTTTACACAAATGTTCATAGCAGCTTTATTTATAATAGTCAAAAAATGAAAACTAAATGTCCATCAACAGGTGAATATATAAACAAGCAATGAAATGCATGTTTGTCAATGGAATACTGCTATATAATAAAAAGAAATGAACTGTTTGATACAACTACAACATGAATGAATCTGAAAATAATTTTTCTGAGTAAAAGAAGCAAAAACAAAACAAAACAAAAACACATACCATAGGATTCCATTTTCTATAAAATTCTAGAAAACAGAAACAATAGTGACAGAACACAAATCACTGGTTGCTGGCAGGAGGTAGACATGTCAACAGAGCAGGCGGATACTTTTGAGGGTAATGGATATGTTTATTATCTTAATTGTGATGACGGTTTCATTGGTATATACATATATCAAAACTTGTCAAATTATATACTTTAAATATGTGCAGATTATTGTATGCTAATCATTCCTTAATAACACTATTTTCAAAATTAGGGAAGCTATTTGTAGTAGGGAGAAGCAGGGATTAGGCATAAAAGGGATTGGCATTCGCTCCCACCACCACCCCTCCCATTGGCAGCATCCTATGATCTACTCCACTTTTGGCCACTTATATTTTTCATTTCATCAACCAAAGGCCAGAGAATCTAGGGAAAATGAAAGAAAATAGCTGAAGTTTGAAAAAAGCTGCCAAAACCCTGATTCCTCCCTTTAGTTCATAACCACTGCTTTGGACATTAGGAGCCCTTCCAACTTTTTGTACTTAAGAAGTTACCCCATCCACTTACCAGGGAATATGAGAAGGGTCTTTTAAATCCAGAGGCTAACCAGCAACAATAGAGCTGAGCAAGATGGACTGTGCTGCTCTAGTCTAAAAAGTAATAGGCACACTTAGGTAGCTTTGTAGCAATCAAGTCCTTGGAATTCTGACGGATGTGCTCTCAACTGCATTAATCTTTCTATCCTAAGTCGCAGGGATGCTGGAGGCTTCTTAGGTCTACCTTGCCTCAGGCTATAGATTATAGCTCTATCAAAGTTCACCTTAGAATTAGTTCCCTACATAGATGGAGCTGGAGGCCATTATCCTTAGCAAACTAACACAGGAACAGAAAACCAAATACCACGTGCTCTCACTTATAAGTGGGAGCTAAATGATGAGAACACATGGACACATAGAAAGACATAACACACACTGGGTCCTATTGGAGTGTGGAGGGTGGGAGGTGGGAGAGGATCAGGAAAAACAGCTAATGGACACTAGGCTTAATACCTGGGTGATGAAATAATCTGTACAACAAACCCCCATGACACAAGTTTACCTGTATAACAAACTTGCATGTGTGCCCCGGAACTTCAAAGTCAAATAAAAATAAAAAGTATGTAAAATTGGCTCCTTATGCATCCTCTCTGAGAAGCAATGAAAGAATTTTAAGATCAACAATATGAATTATATATGAAGCAACGTTTAAGGAATCTATTAGTATGGGAACTGTATATATCAAGTGATAAAAACAAGACTTAATATCCGGAGCTATAATGTGTATGTGGTAAGTTTGCATATCCTGGTGTAAGCTGAAGCAGGGCCAGGCACTCTGATGGTTAAATGGTGGAAGAGGTGCTGTTATGATTGGACCATCTCTTTAAATAACTCATATAAATAAAACTCAGATATCTGTATACTTAGTCTCTCAACCCCTTGTAAATCAAAGTAACCCCTTCATCTTTGTCGTAGAAGATAATTTCTTTGTGAGCAACATAGCTTGCCCAATAGGGTCCCTTATCTTGTCATCAGGATGAACACCTTTGTATGTTAATTAACAGTCATAGAGTTGGGACAGTGGCTTGATTAAATGAACCATAGACTAAAGGCTCAAATGTACAGTGTGATTTCCACAAGGTAATAAAACTGAAATTTAAAATCAAAAGTTTATACAAGTCTTTCAAACATTTGAAAATGCAAATATACAATATTAGAAGACTGTTAGGCCAAGCAAGAAAATGTAATATATATATATATTAATTATATGTATATAATATATATTACATATATAAGATAAACAAGTCACTAAATATAAAATACATAGTCTAAGATGTTTACAGAGATAAATTTATAGTTCCAAATGTTTCCATTATTTGTGAGAAGGCAAGAGATCAAACAAACTAGGCATTCAATACATTTGGCAAAAGTAAATACAAAAATTATAGTCCTAGGGGAATAGGGAGAAAAAATGAAAATACAAGTGGAAATAAATGAATTAGAAAACCAAACATGTGAAAAGTAAAAACAATTTCAGTAGTTGGTTCTTTAAAGAATAGGCAAACATCTTCCAAATTAAATAATTTTTTTAAAAATTGAAAGACAAGGTTGGATAAAGTTAGAAGTCACAGGAGAGTAGATAATGGCAAGTCAAAATTTATAAGACTATGCTGAAAATTTACATGCTAATAAATTTTAAAATCTTGAAAATAACTATTTTTTAAAAGTATTTAAACCAATATCTGAGTTTTGGGTTAGTTTAAGGTCTTTCCGTGGCTACTGGGATTTCTGTTAGACTTTCAGTTAACCTAGGTTTTAAATCTGGAGTATGCATGGGGCTTGCTCTGCCAGTTCCAAAGGCAGTTCAGTCCATCTCTTTCATGCCGAGCATTAAAAATAGGCTACGTGGCCGGGCGCGGTGGCTCAAACCTGTAATCCCAGCACTTTGGGAGGCCGAGACGGGTGGATCACGAGGTCAGGAGATCGAGACCATCCTGGCTAACACGGTGAAACCCCGTCTCTACTAAAAGATACAAAAAAATAGCCAGGCGACGTGGCGGGCGCCTGTAGTCCCAGCTACTCAGGAGGCTGAGGCAGGAGAATGGCGTGAACCCAGGAGGCGGAGCTTGCAGTGAGCTGAGATCCGGCCACAGTACTCCAGCCCAGGCGACAGAGCGAGACTCCGCCTCAAAAGAAAAAAAAAAAAAAAAAAAAAAAAAAAAAAAAGGCTACGTGTCTATAAGAGTTCCAAGTCTTCAGCTTTCTGCTAATACATAACTAAAGAAAGGGAGATCTGTGGGAAGTAAGAAAACAGTTGATAGCAGGAAGAAAATATACAGGAGGGGCACAGAGAAAAAAAGAGGAAAAATGAAACATTTCTAGACAAAATAATGTTCAGTGATAACTTAAAACCTTCTTTCAACTGCATAGCTATCTCGGGGCTCAGCCTAGCTCTAGTCTTTTACAAGACAATGGAATGTTTTGGCCCATAGCTACCCTAAAACCCCGTCCATGAGAGGAGGGCAAGAATGCAAGGCCCTTTCCTTTTTTAAAGAGCATGCCAATATTGTCACAAACAAGTCTGACACCTAAAGCATGTGGATCTCATTCCAATAACAACAATCTCACTCTAATAACAATGCAAAGCAGTTTCAAGGGTTCAGTTGTTAATCAACTGCTACTCAATTCTGACCAAATTAGTCTTTGAGATAACTCACTTTTGAGAGAGAAAATTTGTTAGACATTCTTTTGGGTTTTCTAAGCTTTACCCATTATCAATGTCATCAGAACATTACTCAGTTTAACTCCTTGGAGAAAAGCTATCGCCAAATTATTGCTCAATATTTTACCCTCAGCATTTATCATGGTTGATTTAAAGTTTCTTTAATAAGAATATGTGTTGTATCTCCTGGAAAACTGGGTTGGAAAACATAGTCATTAAGATTTGCAGTGGTTTTTACAGAAGGCTCGTTCCTGTACCTTACTCTCCAAGGTCTTGTTCAACTTCTCTGACATGGATCCCCAGTTCCTCCAGGTAGAATTAATTGCTCCTTCAGTAGCATTGCCATAGAATTTGGAAAACATTTCTATTAAAGCATTTAATCTACATACCTTAAAAGAGTAGATTCGGGGGGCGGAGCAAGATGGCCAAATAGGAACAGCTCCAGTCTCCAACTCCCAGCGCGAGCGACACAGAAGACCGGTGATTTCTGCATTTTCAACTGAGGTACTGGGGTCATCTCACTAGGGAGTGCCGGACAATCGGTGCTGGTCAGCTGCTGCAGCCTGACCAGCGAGAGCTGAAGCAGGGCGAGGCATCGCCTCACCTGGAAGCGCAAGGGGGAAGGGAATCCGTTTTCCTAGCCAGGGGAACTGAGACACACAACACCTGGAAAATCGGGTAACTCCCACCCCAATACTGCGCTTTAAGCAAGCAGGCACACCAGGAGAATATATCCCACACCTGGCCGGGAGGGTCCCACGCCCACGGAGCCTCCCTCACTGCTAACACAGCAGTCTGTGGCGATCTATCCGCAAGGCAGCAGCGAGGCTGGGGGAGGGGCGCCCGCCATTGCTGAGGCTTAAGTAGGTAAACAAAGCCGCTGGGAAGCTCGAACTGGGTGGAGCTCACAGCAGCTCAAGGAAGCCTGCCTGTCTCTGTAGACTCCACCTCTGGGGACAGCGCACAGCTGAAGACCAACAGGGGAAGCAGCGGGGGCCGGTGCAGACGCGAACGACTCTGTCTGACAGCTTTGGGGAGAGCCGTGGATCTCCCAACGCGGAGGTTGAGATCTGAGAACAGACAGATTGCCTGCTCAGGTGGGTCCCTGACCCCTGAGTAGCCTAGCTGGGAGACATCACCCACTAGGGGCAGTCTGACACCCCACACCTCACAGGGTGGAGTACACCCCTGAGAGGAAACTTCCAAAGGAAGAATCAGACAGGTACACTCGCTGTTCAGCAATATTCTATCTTCAGCAACCTCTGCTGCTGATACCCAGGCAAACAGGGTCTGGAGTGGACCTCAAGCAATCTCCAACAGACCAACAGAGTCCTTCTGACTGTCAGAAGGAAAACTATCAAACAGGAAGGACACCTATACCAAAACCCCATCAGTACGTCACCATCATCAAAGACCAGAGACAGATAAAACCACAAAGATGGGGAAGAAGCAGGGCAGAAAAGCTGGAAATTCAAAAAATAAGAGCGCATCTCCGCCTGCAAAGGAGCGCAGCCCATCGCCAGCAATGGATCAAAGCTGGTCAGAGAATGACTTTGACGAGATGAGAGAAGAAGGCTTCAGTCCATCAAACTTCTCAGAGCTAAAGGAGGAATTACGTACCCAGTGCAAAGAAACTAAAAATCTTGAAAAAAGAGTGGAAGAATTGACAGCTAGACTAATTAATGCAGAGAAGATCGTAAACGAAATGACAGAGATGAAAACCATGACACGAGAAATACGTGACAAATGCACAAGCTTCAGTAACCGACTCGATCAACTGGAAGAAAGAGTATCAGCGATTGAAGATGAAATGAATGAAATGAAGCGAGAAGAGAAACCAAAAGAAAAAAGAAGAAAAAGAAATGAACAAAGCCTGCAAGAAGTATGGGATTACATAAAAAGACCAAATCTAAGTCTGATTGGGGTGCCTGAAAGTGAGGGGGAAAATGGAACCAAGTTGGAAAACACTCTTCAGGATATCATCCAGGAGAACTTCCCCAACCTAGTAGGGCAGGCCAACATTCAAATTCAGGAAATACAGAGAACGCCACAAAGATACTCCTTGAGAAGAGCAACTCCAAGATACATAATTGCCAGATTCACCAAAGTTGAAATGAAGGAAAAAATCTTAAGGGCAGCCAGAGAGAAAGGTCGGGTTACCCACAAAGGGAAGCCCATCAGACTAACAGCAGATCTCTCGGCAGAAACTCTACAAGCCAGAAGAGAGTGGGGGCCAATATTCAACATTCTTAAAGAAAAGAATTTTCAACCCAGAATTTCATATCCAGCCAAACTAAGTTTCATAAGTGAAGGAGAAATAAAATCCTTTACAGATAAGCAAATGCTTAGAGATTTTGTCACCACCAGGCCTGCCTTACAAGAGACCCTGAAGGAAGCCCTAAACATGGAAAGGAACAACCGGTACCAGCCATTGCAAAAACATGCAAAAATGTAAAGACCATCGAGGCTAGGAAGAAACTGCATCAACTAACGAGCAAAATAACCAGTTAATATCATAATGGCAGGATCAAGTTCACACATAACAATATTAACCTTAAATGTAAATGGACTAAATGCTCCAATTAAAAGACACATACTGGCAAACTGGATAAAGAGCCAAGACCCATCAGTCTGCTGTATTCAGGAGACCCATCTCACATGCAGAGACATACATAGGCTCAAAATAAAGGGATGGAGGAAGATCTACCAAGCAAATAGAGAACAAAAGAAAGCAGGGGTTGCAATACTAGTCTCTGATAAAACAGACTTTAAACCATCAAAGATCAAAAGAGACAAAGAAGGACATTACATAATGGTAAAGGGATCAATTCAACAGGAAGAGCTAACTATCCTAAATATATATGCACCCAATACAGGAGCACCCAGATTCATAAAGCAAGTCCTTAGAGACTTACAAAGAGACTTAGACTCCCATACAATAATAATGGGCGACTTCAACACTCCACTGTCAACATTAGACAGATCAACGAGACAGAAAGTTAACAAGGATATCCAGGAATTGAACTCATCTCTGCACCAAGCGGACCTAATAGACATCTATAGAACTCTCCACCCCAAATCAACAGAATATACATTCTTCTCAGCACCACATCGCACTTATTCCAAAATTGACCACATAATTGGAAGTAAAGCACTCCTCAGCAAATGTAAAAGAACAGAAATTATAACAAACTGTCTCTCAGACCACAGTGCAATCAAACTAGAACTCAGGACTAAGAAACTCAATCAAAACCACTCAACTACATGGAAACTGAACAACCTGCTCCTGAATGACTACTGGGTACATAACGAAATGAAAGCGGAAATAAAGATGTTCTTTGAAACCAATGAGAACAAAGATACAACATACCAGAATCTCTGGGACACATTTAAAGCAATGTGTAGAGGGAAATTTATAGCACTAAATGACCACAAGAGAAAGCAGGAAAGATCTAAAATTGACACTCTAACATCACAATTAAAAGAACTAGAGAGGCAAGAGCAAACACATTCAAAAGCTAGCAGAAGGCAAGAAATAACTAAGATCAGAGCAGAACTGAAGGAGATAGAGACACAAAAAACCTCCAAAAAATCAATGAATCCAGGAGTTGGTTTTTTGAAAAGATCAACAAAATTGGCAGACCGCTAGCAAGGCTAATAAAGAAGAAAAGAGAGAGGAATCAAATAGACGCAATAAAAAATGATAAAGGGGATATCACCACTGACCCCACAGAAATACAAACAACCATCAGGGAATACTATAAACTCCTCTACGCAAATCAACTAGAAAATCTAGAAGAAATGGATAATTTCCTGGACACTTACACTCTCCCAAGGCTAAACCAGGAAGAAGTTGAATCCCTGAATAGACCAATAGCAGGCTCTGAAATTGAGGCAACAATTAATAGCCTACCCACCAAAAAAAGTCCAGGACCAGATGGATTCACAGCTGAATTCTACCAGAGGTACAAGGAGGAGCTGGTACCATTCCTTCTGAAACTATTCCAATCAATAGAAAAAGAGGGAATCCTCCCTAACTCATTTTATGAGGCCAACATCATCCTGATACCAAAGCCTGGCAGAGACACAACAAAAAAAGAGAGTTTTAGACCAATATCCCTGATGAACATCGATGCAAAAATTCTCAATAAAATACTGGCAAACCGGATTCAGCAGCACATCAAAAAGCTTATCCACCATGATCAAGTGGGCTTCATCCCTGGGATGCAAGGCTGGTTCAACATTCGCAAATCAATAAACGTAATCCAGCATATAAACAGAACCAAAGACAAGAACCACATGATTATCTCAATAGATGCAGAAAAGGCTTTTGACAAAATTCAACAGCCCTTCATGCTAAAAACGCTGAATAAATTCGGTATTGATGGAACGTACCTCAAAATAATAAGAGCTATTTATGACAAACCCACAGCTAATATCATACTGAATGGGCAAAAACTGGAAAAATTCCCTTTGAAAACTGGCACAAGACAGGGATGCCCTCTCTCACCACTCCTATTCAACATAGTGTTGGAAGTACTGGCTAGGGCAATCAGGCAAGAGAAAGAAATCAAGGGTATCCAGTTAGGAAAAGAAGAAGTCAAATTGTCCCTGTTTGCAGATGACATGATTGTATATTTAGAAAACCCCATCGTCTCAGCCCAAAATCTCCTTAAGCTGATAAGCAACTTCAGCAAAGTCTCAGGATACAAAATTAATGTGCAAAAATCACAAGCATTCTTATACACCAGTAACAGACAAGCAGAGAGCCAAATCAGGAATGAACTTCCATTCACAATTGCTTCAAAGAGAAGAAAATACCTAGGAATCCAGCTTACAAGGGAAGTAAAGGACCTCTTCAAGGAGAACTACAAACCACTGCTCAGTGAAATAAAAGAGGACACAAACAAATGGAAGAACATACCATGCTCATGGATAGGAAGAATCAATATCGTGAAAATGGCCATACTGCCCAAGGTAATTTATAGATTCAATGCCATCCCCATCAACCTACCAATGACTTTCTTCACAGAATTGGAAAAAACTGCTTTAAAGTTCATATGGAACCAAAAAAGAGCCCGCATTGCCAAGACAATCCTAAGTCAAAAGGACAAAGCTGGAGGCGTCACGCTACCTGACTTCAAACTGTACTACAAGGCTACAGTAACCAAAACAGCATGGTACTGGTACCAAAACAGAGATATAGACCAATGGAACAGAACAGAGTCCTCAGAAATAATACCACACATCTACAGCCATCTGATCTTTGACAAATCTGAGAGAAACAAGAAATGGGGAAAGGATTCCCTATTTAATAAATGGTGCTGGGAAAATTGGCTAGCCATAAGTAGAAAGCTGAAACTGGATCCTTTCCTTACCCCTTATACGAAGATTAATTCAAGATGGATTAGAGACTTAAATGTTAGACCTAATACCATAAAAACCCTAGAAGAAAATCTAGGTAGTACCATTCAGGACATAGGCATGGGCAAGGACTTCATGTCTAAAACACCAAAAGCAACGGCAGCAAAAGCCAAAATTGACAAATGGGATCTAATTAAACTAAAGAGCTTTTGCACAGCAAAAGAAACTACCATCAGAGTGAACAGGCAACCTACAGAATGGGAGAACATTTTTGCAACCTACTCATCTGACAAAGGGCTAATATCCAGAGTCTACAAAGAACTCAAACAAATATACAAGAAAAAAACAAACAACCCCATCAAAAAGTGGGGAAAGGATATGAACAGACATTTCTCAAAAGAAGACATTCATACAGCCAACAGACACATGAAAAAATGCTCATCATCACTCGCCATCAGAGAAATGCAAATCAAAACCACAATGAGATACCATCTCACACCAGTTAGAATGGCAATCATTAAGAAGTCAGGAAACAACAGGTGTTGGAGAGGATGTGGAGAAATAGGAACACTTTTACGCTGTTGGTGGGATTGTAAACTAGTTCAACCATTATGGAAAACAGTATGGCAATTCCTCAAGGATCTAGAACTAGATGTACCATATGACCCAGCCATCCCACTACTGGGTATATACCCAAAGGATTATAAATTATTCTACTACAAAGACACATGCACACGTATGTTTATTGCGGCACTATTCACAATAGCAAAGACTTGGAATCAACCCAAATGTCCATCTGTGACAGACTGGATTAAGAAAATGTGGCACATATACACCATGGAATACTATGCAGCCATAAAAAAGGAGGAGTTTGCGTCCTTTGTAGGGACATGGATGCAGCTGGAAACCATCATTCTTAGCAAACTATCACAAGAAGAGAAAACCAAACACCGCATGTTCTCACTCATAGGTGGGAACTGAACAATGAGATCACTTGGACGCGGGAAGGGGAACATCACACACTGGGGCCTATCATGGGGAGGGGGGAGGAGGGAGGGATTGCATTGGGGAGTTATACATGATATAAATGATGAATTGATGGGTGCTGACGAGTTGATGGGTGCAGCACACCAACATGGCATAAGTATACATATGTAACAAACCTGCACGTTATGCACATGTACCCTAGAACTTAAAGTATAATAAAAAAAAATAAAAATAAAAAAATAAAAAAAAATAAAAAAGAGTAGATTCTATGGGTATGCATTTTTATATTTTTAGTAGCAAGTTCAATAGGGAGGAAACTAACATTTATTTTGGAGCTTGCTAGGGTGCTGGGCATTGTGCTAGGAACTTTTACACATACATCTATGAGGAAGATAGTCAGTAATTTTAGAAATTAGATTAAGTAGAACTGAATTTTAGCCTTAGGAATAATTCGATCTCTTTTGTAGGAGTAGTGTATTTTCTTTGATCAGATAATGAGAAATATGTAACCTATTTCTATTTATATTTCTGTATTGGCTACAGAAAGGTCACATTTAAATGTAACGTTCTATTGCAGAAACCTACTTCTCCCAAGTTCTTGGTATATTTATTCCTCCTCCTCCTATATGTGGTTTATATTTTATTTTTTAACTGACTTGTCATATGTTTGATTTTATTGCAAGTTGCCTCAAATCCTTTCAAGAAAATGTTGGATATAGACATTGCATCTAAAAGCATATTTACAAACATGTTACTAGACTTCATTCAGTTTGACGTTAGAATTATTCCAGCATTGGCTATTATAATTATTCTACTTTACCTCATGTTTTTCAGTCATCATTTCATCAAAAATGTTGATATATATATTATCTTTTATTTTAGATAAGCTTGAGAAGCTATAATCATGTCCTGGTGAGCTGCAAATAAGAAAAATATATTCAAATGCTTAATTTTCTCAAAATCCACTTATTTCCTAACAGCATTATTCATAAAGAACTATAAAATCACCTGTGTTGTTTTCTTTTATGAAGTATAAGCTAAGGAAAAGCTGTATATTTTGAAGACTGGCTGCTACCTTTCATTAGAGCCAGCATGTGCTTTGTAATTTACATCTCTCTTAAGATGAAAAATAAAAATGTTTAAGTGTTGAACAGAAAGGCTTTCACTATAGCTATCAATTGCAAAGATTATTTGGAGTATTGTATAGATTTTTCAACTATCTTAAATTCTGCTAGTTTCCCATAGAGATAAAATGCTCTTTTATTGTCAGTTAATAGATATGATTTTAAATACAGAATTTATGGCCAGGCACGGTGGCTCACGCCTGTAATCCCACCACTTTGGGAGGCCGAGGTGGGTGGATCACCTGAGGTCAGGAGTTCGAGGCAAGCCTGGCCAACATGGCGAAATCCCATCTCTACTAAAAGTACAAAAAAAAAAAAAAAAAAAAAAAAAAATTAGCCGGGCCTGGTGGCAGGCAGTTGTAATCCCGGCTACTCGGGAGGCTGAGGCAGGAGAATTACTTGAACCCGGGAGGTGGAGGTTGCAGTGAGTAGAGATCACGCCACTGCACTCCAGCCTGGGTAACAAGAGTGGAACTCCATCTCTAAATACATAAATAAATAAATCACAGAATTTATTCTCTTTCCCATGTTAATTTTCTCCAAGCAGAAACTGGGATAATGGAGTGCATTTAATTTTGCAAGCTGTCCACTGATGGCATTCTTGATTAAGCACATTTTGGAGGTAGTTGAAAGGATAGTGTATATCATGAACAATGAACTTTCACTCTCAGCTCCAGCTTGTGTACTGAATCTCCATCAAACATTTAACAGTGATGGCAATCTCAATCTTGTACAATAGGTTACTTTACACGAGAAACTGAAGCTCTGAGAAGTTAAATAACTTACTCAAGGTAATGCCACCAGCAAATGACAGAGCCTGATCTGAACCCAGCTTTTCTTCTTTTTAATTTTTTTATTTAGTGTATATATATATATATATATATATATATATATTTTTTTTTTTTTTTTTTTTTTTTTAGAGACAGGGGTCTATCTTGCCCAGGCTGATCTTGAACTGCTGGGCTCAAGTGATCCTCCCACCTCAGCCTCTTGAGTAGCTGGGCCTACAGGTTGTACCACCACACTTGGCTGGACCCAGTTCTGACAAACTCCAAAGACCAGGTCTTTTCAGTGTACAGCTGCCACTGACATTACTTGTTGAATCTTGTTGCTTAAGGAAGCAACCACTATTTCAAAGGATCTTCAACAGCTTCTGTAACTTTTTGAAACCTACAAGCAATGATGATTGAAAAATGCTAGTTGAGTTTAGAGAACAATTTTAAGTGGAAGTTTCCTTATATTTCCTAGTGATAAAATAACTAGCTGACTCCCCTACTTTGTTCCTCAAGGATTTCCTTTCCTTGATGTTGCCAGAACCTAAGAAAGGGCAGGGGAGGCAATATTTATTTACAACAGTACGCTAGCAGGAGAAAGGACAACTGTCATCCTTACAACTTTTTTTAGCTTATTAGTCTATTCCTGACATCACTTAAGTCCTTCTGCATTATTTTGCATTCTGTATTCTATTAAAATGTTCTTCAAATGTTACCATAATTCTTCCTCCAGGAAGGGCTCATGGAGCTAATTAATATTATTTATTACTTATAAATATTATTTATTATGACTACTTATCAATTTGCTTGTGGTTTTTGTTCACTAAACTGTCACAAGAAGAGGGGAGTTGGGGTCTTATACCAAAGGCATCAAAAAGTAGTAGCTGGATGGTTTTGCCTTATCCAAAGCCTGCGATCCACTTGGTTGTACTCCACATTGTTCTTGGCCTATTTCACTGCTATAATTGCAAGGATGTAAACACTCCCAAATCTTCTCATTAGTTCACTTATAAGTTTATGTATCTTATTGACTGTTTTATGTTCTCCTAAATTTATTTAATACAGTATACTTCTTCTAACTCTAATGTCTACATTAATATTCCAAGTATTTCCAAACACACATGACCACATATTTTACATTTACAAACTTTTCAAACAAATACATTTTATACGTTAATTATTTAACTTGATATTATGTGATATTATATAATAGATTTCCCTTTAAGTCAATAATTTCCTTCACACACAAAGAATAAATAGTTCAAGAAAGCAAGTGTCAGAGAACAATGCAAAGTGAGAGGTACAAGATTCAGACAGGCAGCCAAATAACAAGAATATCTGTTTAGGAACTCTGGCCAACAACTCTGAAGATATAATTGAGCCTATGTTGAATCCGGAAGAATGAATTTGATTTCTGCTAATAGGAGAAGTTCCATAGCATCTAAGCTAACAAAATTCTAAGGTGTTTTTCGTTATAGTTCCCCTACCCCTAAGTTGAAATAATGGCACAAACAGGGTCTCCTTTTCTTTGCAAATCCTGTTTAGGATTTGAAGCCTTTCACTTTCAGAAGGGGTGGCTGGGATGTGAATGTTTACATAGCCTCCAAGATGTCATCACATATATGCAAGTGATTATGTCAGTTCTTCTGAGTTCCTTTAGCCTTTGTTAGTGGGGGATATACGTTAACATAGGCATCGGACAAAGCATAGAGATCCCATAAAATCATATAAACTGTGAACTAATATGAAATATAAAATATTCATAAGAAATTATAGAAAATATAGAAAAATAATATAAAATGATGGCTAATCCGTAAGACAATCCTGCTCTACGTGCATGAATAAGAAGCCAATTTTCCCACCTTTCAAAATAAAAAGAAACATATTAATTGAAAAAATGTTTAGATGTTTAATAGCTACACATACCTGCTCATGAAAGAAATCTATACCCAGCAGTAAAGCATAGCAATACTAAAGGAAGTGGCAATGGAATTAGATTCATTTTACTGGGTCATGAGTGTGTGTATGTGTGTGTCCCTAAACACCACATAAAGGATTATTCTAGTCTATATCTATTTTGTTCCTTCTTGGTAGCAAGCAGGAACATAGGTGTATATTTCTTTTTGGATTTAAAAATCTGATTTATTAACCATTTTAATTAAAAATACTTTTATATACAGGAATATTATTCAAAAAGATATCCTCACTCATTCTTCAGAAAATGCAATGGTCTAAAATTTTAATGCAAGTTGACATATGTTCTAAAGTAAGGAAAGTAAAGGAGGACCACTGTTAATTAAAGATTTTTTAAAAGGACATACCATAAAGGAAAGGACTGGCACAATTTAAAACTTCTTTTCATCAAAATACGTCATAAAGAAAATGAAAAGTCAAGTCATTAGGGAAAGATAGCTTTAACACATATAACTGACAAAGGGCTGGTATCCATAATATATAAGAACTGCTTCCAAAAAAAAATAAAGACAGGCCAGGCACGGTGACTCACACCTGTAATCCCAGCACTTTGGGAGGCCAAGGCGGGCGGATGACGAGGTCAGGAGATAGAGACCATCCTGGCTAACACGGTGAAACCCTGTCTCTACTAAAAATGCAAAACAAATTAGCAGGGCGAGGTGGCAGGTGCCAGTACTCCCAGCTACTCGGGAGGCTGAGGCAGGAGAATGGCGTGAATCCGGGAGGTGGAGCTTGCAGTGAGCCGAGATCACACCACTGCACTCCAGCCTGGCCGACAGAGCAAGATTCCATCTCAAAAATAAATAAATAAATAAATACAAAACAATAGAAAAATAGAGAAAAGTATCCTTTCGGCTAGAGCAGCCATCTTCCATTGTTCGCCAAAATGACGAACACAAAGGAAAAGAGGAAAGGTACCCGCTGTTTTTTCTCTAGGCCTTTTAGAAAACATGGAGTTGTTTATTTGGCCATGTATATGCGAATCTGTAAGAAAGGTGATATTGTAGACATCAAGGGAATGGGTACTGTTCAAAAAGGAATGCCCACAAGTGTTACCATGGCAAAATTGGAAGAGTCTGTAATGCTATTGGCATTGTTGTAAACAAATAAGGGCAAGATTCTTGCCAAGAGAATGAATGTGTGTATTGAGCACATAAGCACTCTAATAGCGGAGATAGCTTCCTGAAACATGCGAAGGAAAATGATCAGAAAAAGAAGCCAGAGAGAAAGGTACCTGGGTTCAACTGAAGCACCAGCCTGCTCCACTCAGAGAAGTGCCCTTTGTGAGAATCAATGGGAAGGAGGCTGAGCTGCCGGAACCTATTCCCTATGAAGTCATGGCATAATTGGTGTTAAAAAAAAATGATCATAAAAGACCTCTGGACTGCAAAAATGTTTCTCTTCATTGAGTAGAAGTGTGGTGTCCTCTCCTTCAAATAAATATTTAAAGCAAATTTTAATTGTATCCTAATTCACTATGTAATGTCTTTACTAGTCAAACTCAATGTATTTCTTGCTTAGATGTGACGTGGCTTATTGTGCAACAAATTACTCAATTGGTTAGAAAACAGCTAGATATTATTTATGAAATATTTGTACTGGTTTGAAGATAGTCCCTCTAAATCATCATGGAAGAAACAAAATAATTTCCAAAAAGAAGAAAAATAGACAAAAGTAATGAAAGGGCATTTCACAGAAAAGAAAATACCAATGGCCAATGAACCTATGAAAAGAAGCTCAATATGGATAAGTAGGTAAACTGTGATACATCCATACAATAGAATATTATGCAGGAGTAAAAAGAAGTAAGCAATCAAGCTATAAAAAGACATGGAGAAAACTTACAGGCATGTTTTTCATGGAAGAAAGCCAATCTGAAATGGCTCCATACTGTATGATTTCAACTATAAGACTACGATGGCTAATTCTATGTGTCAACTGGGCTAGGCCACAGTTTCTATATATTTGGTCAAACATTATTCTAGATGTTTATCTGAAGATTTTTGTTTTGTTTTGCTTTTTGTTTTTGAGACAGAGTCTCCCTCTGTTGCCCAGGCCGGAGTGCAGTGGTGTGATCTCTGCTCACTGCAACCTCTGCCTCCTGAGTTCAAGTGATTCTCCTGCCTCAGCCTCCCAACTAGCTGGGATTACAGGTGCTCACCAGCATGGCTAGATAATTTTTGTATTTTTAGTAGAAACGGGGTTTCACCCTGTTGGCCAGGCTGGTCTTGAACTCCTGACCTCAAGTGATCTGCCCGCCTTGGCCTCGCAAAGTGCTGGGATTACAGACATGAACTACCGCGCCTGGCTTCTGAAGGTATTTTTTAGGTACAGTTTAAGCCAGTCGACTTTGAGTAAAGCAGATCATCCTCCATGATAAGGGTGGACCTTAGCCAATCAGTTGAAAGCCTTAATAGACAAAAGACTGATCTCCCCCGTGGAAAAGGGAATTCTGCCAGCAGATTTCCTTCAGACTTAAACTGCAACTCTTTCCCGAGTCTCCAGCTTGCCATCCTACCCTGCAGATTGTGGGCTTGCCAGCCTCCACAATCATGTGAGCCAATTCCTTAAAATAAGTCTCTCGCTCTCTCTTTCTCTTTCTCTGTCTACATCCTATTGCTTCTGTTTCTCTGGAGAACCTTGATGTACACAATGACATTCTTTAAAGGGCAAAACTGTGAAGGTAGTAAAAAGATCAGTGGTTTGCAAGGTTCCAGGGGGAGGGAGGGATGAACAGACAGAGCACACAGGATGTTTAGGGGAGTGAAACCATTCTGTGTGATACTATAATGGTAGAAACATGTCACTGTACATTTGTCAAAACCTATAGAATGTACAACACCAAGAGTGAACCCTAATGTTAACTATGGACTATGGTTGATGATGTATCAATGTTGGCTCATTGATTATAACAAATATCACACAACGCAGATGTTGAGGGAGGCTGTGTGTGTGCTGTGGTGAGAGGGTTAACTCTGTACTTCCCACCCGGTTTTCTTGTGAGCCTAAAATTGCTCTAAAAATAAAGTCTCTTAATTAAAAAAAAAATTGAAAAAAAAACCCTGCCTCTTTAAAAAGAAAAAATTATAAATTAAAACACAATGAGAATATAATTTTAGATCCACCATATTGAGAAAAATAATTTTTAAAATACAAAATATTATTGAAGACATGGCACAAAAGGAAATTGTATATACTGCTGTTGGGAGTGTATATTGATATAATCACTTTAGAAAAGAGTTTGGCATTGTCTAGTAAAGTTGAAGCTGACTTCAGCTACAACCTAGCAATTCCACTTTTGAACACATATCCTAGAAAACAGGTTCTCAAAGTGTCACCTGACTAGTACCATTAGAACCACCTGGGAACTTGCTAAAGATGGAATTATCAGACCCTACCCCAGACCTACTGAATTAGAAACTAGAGAAGTGGGCTTACCAATCTGTGTTTTAAGAAGCAGGCCAAGTGTGGTGGCTCATGCCTGTAATCCCAGCACTTTGGGAGGCCAGGCAGGAGGATCACTTGAGTCCAAGAGTTTGACACCAGCCTGGGCAACATAGTGAGACCCTAGTGCTACAAAAATAACAATTTTTAAAAAATTAGCTGGGTGTGATGGTACATTTCTGTAGTCTCCACTACTTGGGAGGCTGAGGCAGGAGAATCACTTAAGTCCAGGAGTTTGAGTCAGTGAGCTATGATTATACTACTGCACTTCAGCCTGGGCAACAGAGTGAGATCCTGTCCTAAAAAAAAAAAAAGCTGTCTAGATGATTCAAATACATTAAAAAGCTCTGAGAGCCACTATCTTAAAAAGAAACTCTTGCACATGTGCTCCAGAAGACAAGTACAAGAATGTCCAAAGCAATATTGCTTGCAATGGCAAAAACTAGCAAAAAGACAAATGTTCATCAACAGAAGAAAGTATAAATAAATTATGGCATTTTTATACAACAGAATGCAATACAGAAGTAAAAATAAATAAATAACAATGTCTTAGTTCATTTTGTGCTGCCATAACAGAGTATCTGAGACTAGGTCATTTATAAAGAACAGAAATTTATTTCCTACAATTATGGAGGCTGCAAAGTTCAAAATCAAGATGTCAGCATCTGGTGTCTGGTGAGGGCCTTCTTGCTGTGTCGTCACATAGTGGAAGGTGGAAGGGAAAAAGGGGACAAATGCTGTGTCCTTACATGGCAGAAGAGTAGAAGAAAGTGAACCTACACTGCAAGCCCTTTTTATAATGACATTATTCATAAGGGTGGAGTTCTCATGGCCTAAAACACCTCCCATTAGGCCTCACTTCCCAACATTGGGAGTTAAGTTTTCAACACATGAATTTTGGGGAGCACATTTAGACCACAGCAAACAGTTACAAGCATGAACATGGATGAATCTTTCAAAATAATTAAGATTAAAGAAACAAGATTACAGAAGAATACACAAATATAACTCAATTTATATAAAGTTGAAAACATACATAAGTAAATAATACATACTTAGGGATGAATATCTATGAAGTAAAATCATACAGGAGAGAAAGAATGATAAACACAAATTCATGGTTATTACCTCTGGGGAGAAAGAAAGAAGATGCCGTTAGGTAATGGCACAAAGGGCCTTCTAAGGTGTTGGTAATATTATATTTTTTTAAGCTGGATGGTAAATAAATAGGTATTCATTTTATTACTTTTCTTTAGAACTTATGTTTATTATACATATAGATTATATATTATGCTATACAATATACATTATTGGTTATGTGCATCAAATATTTCATAATTTAAAAGCTTAAAGCCTATCTCAATAATTATTTTCAATAAGTGGCTCAAGAAAATAATTTTGTTATTGCTCTTTTTTTAGGAGCTATGGAAAAATGAACTCCAACTTACATAAAATCTACTTTAATTTCCTCATTCCAGCATGGATGAGATCCACTTGCTGTATTGGTTTGGTATACAGTGTGCTGGAAAGAAACTTCCACGAATGGATTTACAGTATCCTGAAACACAGAATAAACATTGACTAGATTTTGAAATACTGTATATAGTCGATAAAGATAGAGGCCTAGGAACTTACTTGGCAAATATACGGCTTAATTTTTCTAGTTTTTCAAATGGCCATTATTTATTTATCTATTGAATAAACATCTATTGTGTCTATTCTATATCAGGTACTTTTCTAGGATCTAAAGATAAACAGAACTTTCTCTTAAGGATTTTAAAGTCTATCAGGAGAAAACATACAGGTAAACAAACAAGTGCAATGAAATGTGAGAAATTAGAGAAATATCTTTAAGGTATGAAAATTATTCAGGAAAAGGAACTATTAACTTTTGGGGGGGTGACAATAAGGAGAGTATCATTGTTTGAGCGTGTGCTTTGAAACTTTAAGTCGTAGTTCATTTGGACAGTAACATGGATATGTGTCGAGGCCATTCCAGGCAAAGGAAACAACTAGTAGGGCCCTCGTGGAACAAGGAGTAGCATGATATGCAAGATAGAGAGAGATGAGGCTGATTGTAGGCGTGGGCCTGATTCCTGAAGATTTTGTAGCCATTTTAAGGAGCTTATACCTTATCATATAGACCCTGAGAGCAGGGAATGAAATGATTAGAATTACATTTTATAAACTGCCACCTTTACTGTGTCATGGAAAATAAACTGGAAGCCAAAGAAAATATAGATGGAGAGATGAATTAAGAGTCAATTGTAATTTAAAATAAACATAAACACTATTGTACTTTATAGAAGTGTTAAATACTTATCTCATGTAAGATCTCATCCGAGGCTACTGATTTGATTGTTTCTTTGTGTCTGAGGCAAGATACAGATGATTTCGAACAAGTAGGCATATCCAAGGCTCTTCAGGAAAAACAATATAGAGACATACACCTTCATTAGTTTTAATATTAGTTTTGGTAGGAGTGGGTGGGTTTTTCCTGTGCTTATGAAGATATATAAGTCAGTATCTATGGTTCTTACTGAGTTTGCTTTGAATTGTCTTATCATGTGTGGTTACAGCTAAACATTTGATAATTACTACTCTGGAAGCGCAACTCCTAAATACTGAACTATGGATTAGATCTGGTCTATGATAAAATATTCACAGGTATTCAGTAAAAGGGGAAGAAAGGGCAAGTTATTCATGATGGATGTCAATTAAATATATATTGTGGATGGAAGATTACCCAGGTGCCAAGGCAAGAGACTGAAGGCACAAACTGTTGCAGTGTAATAAAGAAAATAGTTAGAATAAGAATAGTTACAATACAAATTAGATATAGAGATGATCATGGATATTATCAGTCATTAGTATAAACGTTATTAATCATTAGCTTTTAATATTATTCTTTGTTGTATTACTAACATAACCAAGGAATAACCGGCGGGTATAGGGTCAGGTGCTGAAGGGACATTGTGAGAAGTGACCTAGAAGGCAAGAGGTGAGCCCTCTGTCACGCCCGCATAAGGGCCACTTGAGGGCTCCTTGATCAAGCGGCAACGCCAGTGCCTGGGAAGGCACCCGTTACTTAGCAGACCACTGAAAGGGAGTCTCGTTTCCTTAGAGGAGTCAGGGAACACTCTGCTCCACCAGCTTCTTGTGGGAGGCTGGATATTATGAAGTCCTGTTGCAGTCATCCGGAGGCCTAAACCCCTCCCTGTGGTGCTGTGCTTCAATGGTCAAGCTCCTTGTCCACTTTCATGCTCCTCCCACACTCCTGGTTCCTCTTTGAAGTTCTTAGAAGATAGCGGTAGAAGAAATAGTGAAAGTCTTAAAGACTTTGATCTTTCTTACAAGTGCCATAGAAGAAAATGCTGATGTATGCTGCCTTCTGTCTCTGCTTTGGCTACATAAAAGGGAAGGGCCCCCTGTCCCATGATCATGTGACTTTCTTGACCTTATCAATCACTTGGACGACTCACCCTCCTTACCCTGCCCCCTTGTCTTGTATGTAATATCAGTGCGCCCAGCCATTTGAGGCCACTACCAGTCTCCACGTCTTGGTGGTAGTGGTCCCCCCGGCCCAGCTATTTTCTCTTCATCTCTTTGTCTTGTGTCTTTGTTTCTTATGATCTCTCATCTCCGCACATGGGGAGAACACCCACTAAGCCCCACAGGGCTAGACCATACTATATATATATATATACATACACACACTATATATATATATATATATATATATATTACAAGTTATACTTTAAGAATATATCCTTCCTACTTTTTTGGTGTTACAATATTCTTTTTTTTTTTTTTAACAGCAGGATGCTTATAGAAAATGGTGGGTATTTTATATGTCTTTATTTCACAAAACAGCCTTTGAAATATGCATTTGTTTTGAGCATATTTAATTATTTTAGATGAACAAGACTGTAATTTGTAAGATATTGGCAAAATCTTTAAGAGATGTTAACTATAGATTAGTAGCCAGTAAGCAAAGCGTTTGTTTTTCATAGGAAGAATTCATGAGTTGTGATAAGCATAAATGTAAGCAAGCAGGGCACATGTATTGAATACAGACAGAGGGGAATGCCTAACATTCTTAAGGCATTTGGGTACTAAATATTAGTAATACACAAATCATACTGACACTAAACATATGACACATTAAATATCCAGGATACACTAAATACACGTGGGCACTTAATTTTCATGATGCTGTACTTTGCCCATCCACTGGTGATGTCCACTCTGGCCCCATGTATCCTCTGCCCCCAAAACACAAATAAAACCCACTGGGGCACATACAATTTGTAGATGTTACCTAAAAATAGCAGGTCTAAAACACAGCAGGGTGCAACTGTAACAATTCTGATTTTACACACCATTCCACATTTGCTTCACAGCTTTCCTGGGGCATTTCCCAAAACAAAATTAGTGTCCCACTCATTTTCTCCAGCTTTCTGCTTCCAGTACTGAGAGAGTCAGTGGCATGGAATAGGGCAGTTGGCAGCAGAAGCTTCAGAATTTTCACAACAGGGAATAGAGACAAAGGCATTTACTTGATACAGTATAAGAAGGTGAGAATACAGCCCATACCCTCAAAATATACATGTTAAAGTTACTCTGGGAATCTTGAACCTCAGAAAACTCTTAATACATGGCACTGACAGTAGGTTTGACTATGCAAATGAAGATTTCAATTTTCATTCATTTTATGTATGTGGAGCATTAACAACATGCAAAGGTTTACAAATAGAACAGCATGGAGATTTATCACATTTAAGGTAGACCTTTTGCAACTCTAAAAATTGGGGCATATTGCCTTACCTATTAATTGTTGTTTTTCTGGTAGGAATATTATAGGCCCTCACTATTCGGACAAGAATCTTAATATCTCCATCAGAGATTGTCTGCGCTCCTGACTTTTTTCCTTTCTTTCCTCTGAGGTTTTAACTTTCTCCGTGGTTCAACAAAGTGACAAACTGCATCTGTCAATTGGCTAAAGAGTAAAAATTGATCATTAGCCTCGTTTGTTTTCTTGGTTTTAAAAGGTATCAGTGTTTTGAGTAATTGAAATGAGACCATTATTCTGAACCATATTCTCTGCATTATGGAGGGGAGACCGAATTGTCTTAAACTCAAGGAGAAATCTTTTTCTTAGCATAGGAAGGAAGAGATGCTATGTTCCCTCATGTTGAGAGAGACCGTGATTGCTCCGTGCCCTTTGGGTACATGGTCCCAACAGAGACGTGGACATGGAGAGGTAAAGCCAGGAAACATGATGATCTTTTGGAAGATTATTCATTGTTCAGGAATCATTCTCTTGAAAGTGCCCAAATATTAACATTTTCTACATGGCTCTGAAACTAGAATTAGTTGTATATGTCACCAACCTGGGCAACACAAATCCATAGACTTATAGTTTTATGTTCACACTCATTTTTCCCTCAAGGACTGAAAAGTAAAACACACTAGAGTGCAGCATCCTACATGAGTTAGAGCCTTATTGGTCATTCCGAGTCTGCATGTGTCCTCCAGGGAGTGTTCCCACCCTTAGTTCACAGATAGAACAGTATGAGAATTGAGTGACTTCACCAAACGCTCTCCCAGCTGCTGCCTGTGCATCTCAGCACCTTTGTACAGCTGAGGATTCTCTGTTTTGCAAAGGGGAGATTACAGGCTTAGCATGGTGCTAGCAGCAACAACTTTCCCCATAGCAGTCTCAGGACAGGAAATCTTAGGGCAAAACTAATTTGGGACAAAGGTGTTTCTTGAATTTTTCTTTCTTGCCCTAAAACCTGTCTAAGGAGAGGGCAAAAAAACTGCCCCCAAATACTATATAATTGAAAATATATCATGTAGATATCCCAAAATGCAACTTTAAATTGACCAAATATTTTAAGTCATTGTATTTCACATTATAATCGGAAACCGCATCTTCTGACATATGGCTTAATCAAAATAAAAATAGAGAACTTAGAGGATTTTAAAGAGATTATCTTAAAGGTTTATATTTCATACTTAATAGTCTTTAGCAATTACCTTGTAGACACAATTTCTTCATAATCAGTCACAATATCTGACAAGTTACATTTGCTAATTTTAACAATTCTCTTCATTATCAACCTTCTCACCTAAAAAAATTTTAGAATTTAATAAATAAATGTATTATTTATATTTTAAGGTTAAGTATTTACAATGCTACTGGGGCCACTATATTTTACTCCTAATTTTTGCAAGCAATGAATGGAGTGGGGGATTAGACAAGTGAAAATACTATTCTGTTTGCTGCCATTATTAAAGTCATTTCCAACTTTCACACTGTCACACCAAAGGTAGTTTATTTCTTTCCACTTTTTTGTCCTTCTACATCCAGTTCATCTCATCCTAAACTCTTTGCTCTGTTATTGTTTTCCTCTAATTCACAGTGTATGTGGCCACAACTAGTTTTCACCAAAGGAGACGATTGCCCTGTGAATCCACTTCTACAATAACCACTAGTAATGGATGTGAGTCTTGATCTACAAACACAAGGAAATGTGATCCCATTTCTGTATTTCCTTCAAGTCAATCCTATTCTGACTTTAAGACCTCATTCTGGCAAGAAAGTCAGTGCTTGAAGGAAGCCATCTCCTTGAGCTCTTCCTACTTGGAGAACCCACAGACCTTAGTTCCTCCAAGGACTCTGAACATCTCCTTTTTAGTCTGAGGAAATCCTTCCTTTTCTCCTTTTACCATCTTTAGTTTTTCAGATACAAAACCAGACAGAGTCAGGTCTGGAGGCAATTTTCTGCTTTCTGTCCTGTCAAAGATCATTCTGGAGACAACGTAACCTAGACCCTAGTTATCTCCTTGAAGCAGGTAGGAAAATGGAGTGGTGAGAGACGAATGGGAAAAACATAACTAACTCCTAAAAATTATCCTGCCACATGGACAACAAATTGTTTCCCTTGAAGGTGAACAAGATCTCGGTGGCCCCTTCACTGGCCACTGTCTCTCTCTTCTCCCACTCTCCCTTGGCACGATGCAGGCTGAGCTCCTGGCTGTTCCTCCCACAGGCCAGGTGTGCTTCTATGCCGAGTTTTCTATGCTGGTTCCATCGGCCTAGAATGATTTTTCCCTAAACTTCCATGGCTAGCTTCCTCGTCTCATTTAGGTCTTTTGCAGAAGTGTTACCTTCTTACCAGATTCTTTGACTACTTCTATTTAAAATTGTGCCCCTGCTCACCCCAATGCCCCCCACCTCCGCCTCTGCCAGAACGCCTGTTCCCTCTTACTTTATTTTTCATAGCACCTTTCACTCTGTAACATACTAATAATGTGTCTCCCATTATCTGACTTATAGAATATATACTCAAGGAGCTCAGGAATTATAGTAGGTGCTCAATAAATATTTGTTGAATAAATTAATGAAATGGACAGATTGAAGAGATATGCTACCCTCTTAGAGAAAACGTTTCAGTAAAAGTTTTATCTAGTAATATTTGAGACTACTGGGACCTCATTCTGTACTGCTGTAACCCTGGCCTCAGCCATCACTGACTCCAGTAACACAGCAGGAAATGTAATGCACATAACTCACCTTTCCATGGGTTCCTCCCATGGAAGGATTTAGGTACCTATGGCCCTAATAGGCCTCCAGGAGCAAACTTTTCCAGTATCTTTGATTATAGTAATTATCCCATAAAACTACCAAACCTGTAGTTTCATTTTATTTTACTTTTCAAACCTGTAGTTTTAAACTGTCCTCAGATAGCAAAGAAGTCTTCACAAGGAGTTAAAATCTAAATACAAAATGTTTGGAAAGTGCCTTTCCGGGATTCCTGTATGAAGTTCAAGCATCCTCAGATACTTGCTCTCTTATGTCCTTCCTAACCGTCTGCTACCCTCCCTCCTGGGTTTCTCCTTACATAAAAAAGAAGAAACAGGATAAGAAGGATATGTGTTCTATTTTCTTATAAGCAAGAACACTTCTTTACTTCCCGAGACCACAAACTCACTATTAAAGCACATCCCAACTTAAAAAATAGGGCAAGCTAGTAAAGAAGAAGAGTCAGGGATGAGTGGGAAAAACAGCTGCCAGTGAAAAAGGGGGCTGTCTCATGCCTGGGAGAGCTACAGCAGTTCACATTCCATCTCACAGTCATGGTGTACGAACTAGAAGAATATTTGCAGTTTGATCTCATTTGCTCCTCACATTGGATGTAAAGCAAAGCAAGCATTAATATTGTCCGTTTTTATAAAAAATAAAGTGGGACTCAGTGATTTGGTTACTTGCCGGTGACACACAGGGTAGTAAGAACAAGTCTTTAGAACACACCTGCCTGGGGGTCTACTAGCTATACATGGTTGTCTCTCACCTGTCCCCATGAGGGATCTGGAATGTATCTCTTAGATCTTTCTGTAGCTTTCCCTGCTTCTTTTCAAATTACCCTGCAAGGCTGCTCTGGTGCTCTACAGCAAAGAAGATGTAGGTGGGTGAGAGTCTACTTTTGTAGGAGTTGTAGAAACCACCTCAGCTCCCGTCCTTTAATTCATTAATTTCTCAAACATTTATCAGCACTTTCTAAGTATAAGATACTATGCTAGGCACTAAGGAGCTGTAGATGTCGCGCCTGCACTAAGCTAACTAAGTCTAGTGGCGTGATGAGGGGTCGACAGAAATCAGGCATGAAATCCAGTGAAGGATTCCACTCAAACCTAGTTAAGGCTCTGCTAGAGTGTTTTGTATACGTTCACTATTTGGCTTTGTTTCAAAGCATATCTATTTTTCTAATACTGTCTGTGTGCCTTTGGTAGCTCCTTCATCCCTTCATCTCCTGAACTGCTATGGTCCATGACCTCATGAGGCACCAGTAAATACAGGAGTTCTGGCAAAATGATGGGGTATCTCTCAAGGTGAACTTTTAGAGTCAAAGAAGAGATGAGAAGTCTTTAAAATTTATGTTTAAACAGAAAAGTTTGGGATGTGCTTTAATAATGAGTTCACTGTCAATGAAGTAACCTAACTCTCATAAAGAGGTCTGAAAAGAACAGAAAACTCCTCAGTGATCTGAAAGAGGTGACGAGTGAGTGGATTCGTCCATCGGACTCTCTGGAAGGACTATAATACCATGGATCTAGCAGACAAGTTTTCACAAAAACAAATGCAAATATATTTCTGATACTGTGTGGTTACCTTTTTCAGCAAATTGGCAGAATTAATCCTTTGTGCTGTAATAGAATTTACAACCGAAATGGATACCTCCTTCTCTTTCTGACTTTCATACTCCTAAATACAGAATTGTTAGTTTCACTTCTTGAATGTAACAAAGAGTTTACGTATGACACATTGCAATAAATATCACTAGTCACTTCACTCCATGTGTAAGGCACTGGAAACACTCTGAGACTGAAAGAAGAAAACATTTCTTCTAGATTCTCCCACTGAGGATGAGCTAAAAACCAGTTTCTAACTATATTCTGTTTGGGTCTAGATTGAAGTCCATTCATCTTTTAAATTAGAGTAATGATTAAGAACAACATTTGTGACTGAGAAAATGATTTTTTAAAAAGTGAAGAGGATTGAGAAAAGATTCTTCATGTATGCATTTGCCCTGTATCACTAAAAACAAAATAAGTGGTTAAGAGCATGGGCATTGGAGGCAGACAGTCCCAGGTTCAAGTTGGCCCTGGCATTTACTAACTGGTGTGGTTTGGAAAAGCTGATTAACTGCTCCAGACCCCAGTTTCCTCTTCAGTAATAATAATAATAATACCTCTGTCATAAGATTGTTTGTGAGACTTCATTGAAACAATATATGTAAAGGGCCTGGCATATAGTAAGTAGTCAACGTGTGTTGACTATAATCAATAATTTTAATATGACATATATAGTCAGTATAAGATTATTTTTCAGGATGCTTCATCTAAATAAAGTAAATTTGCATTTGTTATTTATGTATTTTCAGTATTATATATCCCCAAAGCACTTGGAAATGATTTTATATTATGGATATTATTAAAGACTATACAAAAATAATGAAGTAAATACTTTAGAATCTTCAGCCATGAAACAACGCATGCTCCATTATCTGAAGATAAGTTACTTGTCCTTCTAATTATCCATAAGAAATCCTGAAATTAATTCTTTTGCAAGTAAAACTTTTATTTAAGAAAATATTATATTGCCATTTCATACCACATTATTTACATTTTTTTTTTTTTTTTTTGAGACGGAGTCTTACTCTGTTGCCCAGGCTGGAGTGCAGTGGTATGATCTCAATTCACTGCAACCTCTGCCTCCTGGGTTCAAGTGATTCTTCTGCCTCAGCCTCCCAAGTAGCTGGGATTACAGGTGTGTGCCGCCACACCTGGCTAATTTTTCTATTTTTAGTACAGACGGGGTTCCACCATATTGGTCAGGCTGGTCTCGAACCCCTGACCTTGTGATCTGCCCACCTCAGCCTTCCCAAGGGTTGGGATTACAGGTGTGAGCCACTGTGCCCGGCCTCACATCACTTTATTTAAAGTATTAAGTTGTAGGAGTTAACACAATACTCTGGATATTAATATTTTAATTTTATATACGTAGGGAATAACTTTTCTAATCTGTAGGCTTTTAATTTTAATGTTATAAAATTTATTAATCTGGCCAGACACTGTGGTTCACGCCTGTAATCCTAACACTGTGGGAGGCCAAGGCGGGTAGATCACTTAAAGTTAGGAGTTCAAGACCAGTCTGGGCAACATGACAAAACCCCATCTCTACTAAAAATACAAAAATTAGCTAGGCGTGGTGGTGCACACCTGTAGCCTCAGCTACTAGGGAGGCTGAGGCATGAGAATCACTTGAACCCAGGAGGTGGAGGTTGCAGTGAGCCGAGATCACGCCACTGCACTCCAGCCTGTGTGACAAAATGAGACTCCATCTCAAAGAAAAATTAATTAATCTTCTTTTTTATTATTTATACTTTTCATGTCTTATTTAAGAAATACCTTTGTATCCCAAAACTGAAATGCCCATTTGAAGTTTTGCTTTTCACAAGTAATCTTCACTACACATGGTATTTATTTCTTTTCTGATATCTGAATCTAATTTTATTTCTTTCCACATATATGAATAATGATTCCAGGACCAGTTAATGCATCCTTCATTCTTTTCTAACTGAATTATAATGACAATGCTGTCAAATATAAAATTTCCACATATGCATAATAAGCCTATTCTATTTCTTTGGTTAGGAATTGCATTTCTATATTTACAGCTTAATATGGGTAGTTTTGGCAGTTTACAATGTTGACTCTTCCTATCAATGAACATTTACTCAGATTCTTTTGTATATCATTCAAAAATACTTCAAAATGTTATCTGTTGAGTTTTTGCACAACTTTTGTCAAATATATTCCTATGTATCTTACAGTCTTTATTGCTCTTACAAGTGATATATTTGTTAAATCACATTTTTAGTGGGGTTTTACTGGTATATTAGATGCTATTTATTTTTGTTTTTTTTTTCATATTTTCAAACATATAGAAAAGTAGAAATATATATACACACACATGTGTATGTGGGTGTGTGTGTAATTTTTTTTTTTTTTAAGACAGGGTCTCACCCTGTCGCCCAGGCTGCAGTACAGTGGCAGGAGCTCAGCTTACTGTAGCCTTGACCTCAAGTGATCCTCCCACCTCAGCCTCCAAGTAGCTGGCACTACAGGTGTGCTCCACCATGCCCAGCTAATTTGTTTATGTTTTTGTAGAGATGAGGTCTCACTATTTTGCCCGGGTTGGTCTCAAACTGCTAGACTCAAACTATCCTTCTGCCTCGGCTTCCCAGAGTGCCGAGATTATAGGCATGAGTCACTGCACCTGACTGAAAAAAAGAAATATTAAAATTCATATCCCTACCCATTGATTAAATAATTAATATTTTATCATATTTGTTTTATTTGTTTTTATTTATTTTATTTTTGGCTAACATATTCTCAAGTAAATTATAGCCATCATGACACTTTAAGCGTCTCTAGATAAATACTTCAGTATGAATCTCCAAAGACTAAGGACGTGCTTCTACATAACCACAATGCCGTAAGCATCACCAGCAATTCTCCAATATTATCTAATATTTGATCCATATCCAAATTTCATCAAGTAGCAAACTTAAAGCAACTAATATGAAAAGCTAGCTTTATTTGATAGTATGCTAGAGCTGGCTGGCACCAGCTGGTGAGAACCTATTGTGCATTCCAGCTTTTGTTTTCTTTTAGAAATATTTTACAGATTCTAACATTGAGATGGGCCTTATAAGTAACGTTTAAGTTTATTGCGGTAGTGTCTCTCCCCCTTACTCCCAAAGCCGCTTTTAAATCGGTGATACATTTTATGATAACAAAAATACAATAGTTACATAAATTTAGAATATGCCTAAAGGATTTTGGCTGCTGAATACTGAATAGACTAGACAACACTAAATTGTAAAGTCAAGCTGAAGAATTTCTGGAATTTGGGAGATACGTACATTTTTAATGCCTATAGAGAAGGGAGGAAATCTGTCTACAGATTATTAGCTTAAAAAAAAAGAAATAAATTAAGATAGGGTTAAAGCAGCAAACTGTTAACATTATCATACAATAAGCCATATTCAAATAGAAACAAATACCTGGAAGAGAAAATCTGGAATCTCTGTATCATGGAGGGGCATTTGCTGTAGAAGGAAATTATCTAATTGACCTGCATTTCTAAGTTGCAATAGCTGGAAACGTTTACTCTTTGCCATTTTCTCTTCAGCAACAAAGTTAAATTCATCTTGCAACTGTTCAAGACGAAAATACTTTGGACTATCCTGCCCCTTAAGTCTCATGTACTGTAAAACATAAAAATGCAAAGTCTTTACTTAAAATATTAATTTTTTAAAATTCAGGAATTACTTCAAAAGACTTTTTCCCCCTCAACTGTGAGATGTGAGTGGCAATATAAGTAGGAAATGGAGCAGTTGAATTTGTAGTCTAGAACATAAAACAAAACAAAATAAAACAAAACAAAATAGCATCCAGCCTTTGTGGCTTTCCAACCTTTTCCCCGTCATGACTTACAAAGAAAACAAAAATATTTGTACTGTACACTGAATTTTGTATTGTACACTGATAGGACAGATGAGACTGTTCCTATCTGGTTGTCCTGAGTTGAGAGAGGATCAATACTTCTGTATACCTATAACCAATTCTGCACCTCAGCTGAGAAGCTCTAATCTAGGGAGCTTACTTGCAGCAATCTAATTTATGGGTTGTTTTATTCAACAAATGCAAATGTGAGTGTATAGTACATGCAAGGAATAGTGCTAGCTGCCATCAGAGAGACACAGATTTATTAGCTGTAGTTCCACAAGGAAAAATAAAATATATGAATGAATAACTACTGTAGGCCAGGTGCAGTGGCTCACACCTGTAATCCCAGCACTTTGGGAGGCCATGGTGGGTGGCTCACCTGAGGTCAGGAGTTCAAGATCAGCTTGGCCAACATGGTAAAACCCTCTGTCTATCAAAAATACAAAAATTAGCTGGGCACAGTGGCACGTGCCTGTAATCCCAGCTACACGGGAGGCTGAGGAAAGAGAATCGCTTGAACCTGGGAGGCGGAGGTTGTGGTGAGCCGAGATCACACCACTGCACTCCAGTCTGGCAACAGAATGAGACTCCGTCTAAAAAAAAAAAACCTACAGTAAAAGGCAAAATGAAATTAGAGTCATAAGAGTTGATTTTTTAAAAAAGTAGAAGAAAGGTTAACAGGAAAGCAAGGAAAGGAGATGCAGTGTCTAACTGAGGTTACCAGGGAAGCATTTATTAGACTTGCAGGGTGAATAAGGTAACTGTTATGGATGCCCTTCTAGGCAGAGCAGTGGCATGAATAAAGGTATGAAGAAAGCATGTGTGAGGTACATACAGCAGTTCAGTTGGCAATAAAGAGTAGAAGTGACTACATAATAGAGTCTGAGAGAAGGAGTGTGTTTATAAATCATCTCAATATCTTCAGTATCTAATACTATGGCTGGCACATGGTAACTGCACAATAGATGTTAGCATAAAAGACTGTCGGATGTGCTGTGGCTGCTAAGTAGTAGTGGCAGAGGACCATCCATCAGGCCTAAAGGAGGAATTCTTTCAGTTGCTGAGTTTCTAATTGCCTTTACAGTATTGTACACTGGTTGAAAATGGTCTCTGTCCTCAGATTTACTTTTACATAAACCCTAGAGCCTAGAAAAATATATAGCAAACTATGGGGGAGAAAGGGGGGTAGAGCTTAGGAAACAGAATATGTTTACAGTACTGATATTTGCTTTAACTTACCATAACAAATTCCATTAAATCAGAATATTCTGGATTATTTGGATCAATTCTGACTTCATTTGCCCATTCAAAAAGCTTCTGTTCATTAATGAGCCATGGAATTCCAGGAACACTTCTCGCATCTACATTCCTTAACATACTAACATAGAGAAACTATTTTGTGAACTTGCATACAATATACAATATATGTATTACATACAATACACTGTTATATAGGGTAAAAACGTACCCATTCTGGGTATTTGAAGATAAAATTTATCCATCCTCTGTATTTATGGATAAAATAGAAAGTTGAGATGTGATATCTCTTCTAGTTCTCACTCTAACTTGTATCATAGCTTTTTGATAAATGTTTATAAGAGACAGTAACCTTATTAAGAATAGTCTGTAAATATTGATCCTTGCCATCTATATTGTATGTAACAGCTAAAATATTGTAGATGTTTAAATGAATGGTGCTTATTGGATGTATTAATGTAAACCCTAAGCATAGTAACTTATTAAAATATTTTCTTTTCACAGGGTGTACAATATTGAAATTTAATCAAAATCTTCACTTAAGCAAAATTAAGAAAGCACACAAAATAAAAACCACATTTAGGTTACATCTTTACAGTGGAAACATAATAGAATGTAATGCAATTAACTGGGTAAGTATGTGCCAGATGACCATTCCTTGATCATATGAGATAATCTTTTTTTTTTTTTTTTGAAACGGAGCCTCACTCTGTCGCCAGGCTGGAGTGCAATGGCACGATTCCGGCTCACTGCAGCCTCTGCCTCCTAGGTTCAAAGCAATTCTCCTGCCTCAGCCTCCCGAGTAGCTGGGACTACAGGCAAGTGCTACCACACCTGGCTAATTTGTGTATTTTTAGTAGAGAGGGTGTTTCACCATGTTGACCAGGATGATCTCAATCTCCTGACCTCGTGATCTGCCTGCCTTGGCCTCCCAAAGTGCTGGGATTACAGGCGTGAGCCACTGTGCCCAGCCATGAGATAATTTTAAAAGCTGGAAAGCTGTAAAAGATAGGCTAGACTCATAATATATTCTTAGCGACTAAGTGCAAAAGGAATTCAACTCTAATGAGTCAAGATTTCTTTAGAGCCATCAATTATCCCAGCGATTTAATCTGTCTCTTCATAGAGAATTTGTCTTATCATGTGTAACTAGAGGAATTTGGACTACAATCCAAATTTCTACAATCCTTTCTATAAAGTAGTCCAGAAAGGTTCCTGTCTATAAATTGGGATTCCAGAAATACAGTTCTGACACGGATTCAACAATGTCTTAGCCCAAACATGGGCACACATTTTACACTGTCTCCCATTCGTTCATATTTCTTTGATGAATCTTCTGAGGCTATTGCTGCAAAAGCCAATGTGTGGTATGGTAAGATATAAGGAAAATTACTAATAGGTGAAGTTTGCATATTTTTCTTTTCTTTTGCTTCCCATGTCTGCCCTCATTTTGAACTGTTTTGATATCTATGTCATAAGAGTGCTAGGACCCGACACCCTTGACACCATCATGTAATAAATTTTCCTTCTAGAAACAGTCTTAGCCCAGATCCCCTAGAAGATAGCCTCAGGTAAAGCTTAAATCTTAAGGAATAGATTAGAGAGAAACTTTTCCCATTATATCCTTTAACAACAACAACAAAAACAACAACAAACAATAAAGAAAGTTGTAATTGAATTTCAACATAGTCCCATGGTTTCTGCCTCAGAGAAAGTAATAAAAATCTCAGAGCCTTGCTACAATGATTCTCCCAGCTGCTCCTATAGCTGTGGGCTATGGCTCACAGCAATGCTGTTCCTTGGGTCAAAACCAGTCAAATGATTGAAGATTTCTCCCTCCCTTTCTCTCTTCCTTTCCCCTCCCCCTCTCTTCTTTTCAATTGAAGATTTCTACTTTGATGATGGAGAGCTGGAAACAGTACTTTATAAAAGGCATGGGAAACTCTTTGATTGTTGTTTATCTAATGCAGCCCTGACATTTACATCTTATTTCCGACAAAAGAATCAAAGTATAGCATGGCCCCAAGAAAGAGGCAAGCTTTAATTCTAGCAGGCCCCAAGACCTCGGCTTATACACCCAAATGCAAGGCCACAGCCACCATGTTTTTAAGTTGAGGTAAAATATACATAACATTTACCACTTTATTTTAAAATACACAATTCGGTGGCATTAAGTACACTCACAATGTGGTGCAACCATGACCACCATCCATTTCCAGATTGTAATGATGGTTTTACAACTCTGTGAATACATTAAAACCATTGCATTGCATATTTTAATTGGCTGGATTTTATGGTTTGTGAATTGTATTTCAATAAAGATGTTAAAAAACAGTTAAAAATATAACTATGCTGAGAGCTAAGATAAACATTCCTGTGAACCAGAAATGGAAAAGAAAGGCAGAGTGGTGAGTGGGGATAGCACTGTGGGCTTGCTGGGCTTCAGGCTGATGAGCAGTCCATGGTGGTTGTGGGCTCGGTTCCTGAGACAGGGAACTAGCACCAGGTTTATCATTTTAAGCCAAAGATTTGAAGTGGGGGGAGGGGACTTAAATAAAGGGACCTTTAAAAAAATACTGACCACTGCATGGGGTTGTGGCTTTTAGAAAGCTATGAGTCTAGAGAGGGAAAGGGACACAGACACTTGCCTCATAATGAGGAACTGAACCAGGCTCATAGCTCACCAGTTGCCTAGATCTGTGATGACTCCAATAGCAACCCAGTATAACAACCCAGCCTCCCAACCTACCCAGTAAGTAGGCTTACGGCCCACTTCTGGATTTAGGAGGACAGATGAAGTCAAATTCAGAACCATTAGGTAAGGAGGGGTAGATACAGAAGGAGAGAGAGAAAAAACAATATCAAAACAAAACAAAATAAAACAAAAACAAAAAAACACCAAAAACCCAGAAACCTGTAAATCAAAATCACCCAAAAGTTCTCCAACTCAAGATGACCCTGCTAACCAAAACTTCTGAGCAATGAAGCCATGCTCAGAAAAATAATCAACAGTATCAACTATCAGAACATTAAATTAATTCTAGCTGAAATTCATTTTATGGAAGTCTGACAAACACATTTTAATGAAGTATGCTTAAGATGTAAAAACAAATGAAAACTAATAATTCACTTTTAAATGCAAGAAATAATGGAACAAAATGCCAAAATGAAATAAGGAAATGTAGATATGAAAGAGAATCAAACAGAAAACTTGGCAGCAGAAAATAAAAGTAAAAATTATAACATAAAAATCAAATAAAACTTATACTGGACAAAGTTGAACAACGAATTAAGGAACTAAAAAATAGTACCCAGAAATTCACCCAGGATGCAGATTAAATAAAAACATAAAAATATGAAATAATAGTTAGGCTGAGGCTTGGCTGGGCTCAGTGGCTTAGGCCTGTAATCCTAGCACTTTGTGAGGCCAAGGTGAGAGGATTGCTTGAGCCCAGGAGTTTATCAGCCTGGGCAACATAGCAAGACCTCCTTGTCTCTTAAAAAGAAAACAAAGAAAGCAAGAAAAAATTTAGCACCTGCCTACAGTCTCAGCTACTAGGGAGGCTGAGGCAGGAGGATTGTTGGGTCCAGGAGCTTGAGGCTGCTATGATTACACCACTACATTCCAGCCTGAGTGACAGAGTGAGACCCTGTCTCAAAAATAAATAAATGAATAATAGACTGAGAGGCTACAAATTCAATGAGAAATCCTGAAGGAGAGAAGAGTGGAAATAGTGAAGAAGTAATATTTGAAGAAATAGTGGTTGAGACGTTTCTGTAATTGATGAAAGATGTGAGTCTTTAAACATAAAATTTATTCTGCTAAGCAGGAAAAGGAATAATGATAAATCCACACGTACATGGTATAGTAAAATTTCAGTACTTTAAGGATAAAGCAAAATTTTTTTCATGGCAATTTCTTCCTTTTTTATTAAGGTAAAAGATACATAACATAAAATTTACCACCATTTTAAAGTGTACGATTCAGTAGTATTAAGTATACTCACAGCATTGTATAATCATCATCATTACTTATTTTCAGAATTTTTTCTTCATCCCAAACTGAAACTCTGTACACATTAAACAATAACTCCCCATTTCTCCCTTCCCCATCCCTGGTAACCTTTATTCCACTTTCTGTCTCTGAATTAAAGTGAAATATTTCAACATTATCAGAGAGAAAATATAGCCTATAAAAGTCCAACATTTAGACCAATAGCGGACTTATAAATAGCAATGATAAATCCCAATAGATAATGCAGTACTGTAACAGCTTCAAAGTGCTAAAGGGAAATAAAGAACATCCTCAAATTTTCTACTCACCTAAACTATTAAGAATGAGGACAAAATAAAGACACTTTTAGATCTAGAAAGGCTAAAGAATTGTGCTATCCATAGAAACTAACTGAAAGAGTCATTAAAGGAGCATGCTTTCAGCATGAAAAGTAAATTGAGAATGAAGGATGAGAAATAAGAAATAAGGTAAACATAAAAGTCAATGTTATTAAATGTTAAAAATGTTATTAACTAGTGAGTGTAAGAAAAACTGTTTCATGTTTAAAAATGAAAACTCTAGACAATGACCATTTAGATAAGAGAGGTGTGGTTTTTATTTGTTTGTTTTTTTGTTTTTTGATTTGTTTGTTTATTGAGACAGAATCTCGCTCTGTCGCCAGGCTGGAGTGCAATGGCATGATCTTGGCTCACTGCAACCACTGCTTCCCAGGTTCAAGCAATTCTCCTGCCTCAGCCTCCCGGGTAGCTGGGGCTACAGGCGCGCGCCACCATGCCCGGCTAATTTTTGTATTTTTAGTAGAGACAGGGGGTTCACCATGTTGGCCAGGCTGGTCTCAAACTCCTGACTTCAGGTGATCCGCCCACCTCGGCCTCCCAAAATGCTGGGATTACAGGAGTGAGCCACCGTGCCCAGCCAGAGAGTTGTGTTTAATGTGGTATTAAAGCTTGACTTAGAGAGGGCCCTGGACTTTGAAAACCTCTCTTGCAATATACTTCCTGCTGAAATCTGTCATCTGTCCCACCCTTGCATATAACTGTTTTCAATCTTTTGTAAGCTTGAGTTTCCAAGTAATAGGAATTGTAAGACAATGGAGACAAGCCACTGAATATGGCTTGAAGGTCACTTGCTGGTAACCTTCGGTGACAAGTGGGTAGGGTTAGGAAGGGAATGTGTGAACAGAAAGTGGAGGGAATGTATGCAGACCAGTAGGCCACACATAGGAGAACTCTGGTAGGAAAAACTAGCCAAAATGGGCTTCAGGATTTAATCAGGTGCTTGAGTTGGTGCTTGTTCGTTTTAAAACAAAGAAGGCTTTTGGGTACAAAAGACCAACAGCCTAGGGAGATGGACAAGTTGAAGATAATGGAAGAAAAGGATATAAATGCATCAGTAGAATTGTAAAATACAGAGAGTTCCAAATTACCTGCATAAAAGTTAGCCTCAGAGTGAGGAGGACAAACATCTCACTCCAAGAAAAATGCAAAGAATATTATGATGAGGCAAAGATTAGGAATAGCTGCTGTGGAGACTATGCTAGAGAAATATTAAGAAATATAACAAAATAATAGTTCTGGGTATTAAAAACTTTTCCACTGGCTCCAAAATGAATGACCTATAATAACTGTAAGATTTGCTCTTAAAATGCCCTTCTCCAGGTCTCTAAGAAGATGACCTCATTTACTTAGCAAAACAAGGACATTCATCAAAGTTCCATTTCTGTCTTCATAGTGGTGACTGTCTCATTCCCTGAGTTGAGGAACAGAGAGTTTCTCTTCTCCAGAACCATAGGTATTCACTTGGGTTCTGGTTTGATAACTGCCGGACTCTGAAGGACTTCATACTCTTTCCAATATATTGGGTCTTTTTTCCCCACTGATTTCAATCTTTTGTAAGCTCATCACTTTTAATCACTTCTTTTAAGAAGATAAATATGGCCCCAATTTTTAAGAAATCTGTACCTTGATTCTTTTGTCTTCTGTTATTTTTTTAGCATATTTTTTATTGTCAAACTCCTTGGTAAGTAAACTACCCCTACTACCTCAGTTTCTTTCACACCAAGGATCTCCTTGTGCTACTGCCATTTAGTTCTTTTCTCTTTCAATTTCTTACATACCGAAGAAAAGCATTTATGAGCTCTTACTATGACTCTGGCCATATGCTACTAGTTTTTATATATAATATTCTCCTGTTATTTTTTAAACAGTCTCTAATTTCAGGTTTGATTTTCCATTTAATCTAGTTACGCATAACAATTTTCAAAACTATAGTATTTTTAAAATAAAATTTTTTAGAGAAGTTTTAGATTTGCAGCAAAATTGAACAAAAGTCACAGAGAGTTGCCATGCACCCCATCCCCATAAACATGCACAGCCTCCCCAGCTGTCAACATGCCTTGCTGGAGTGGTACCTTTTTTCCACAGTCCATGAACCCACATTGACACATCATTGTCACTCGAAGTCCATAGTTTACATTAGGGTTCACCCTTGGTGTTGTATATTCTGTGGGTTTTGATGACTGTGTAATGACATGTATCCAACATTATAATGTTATGCAAAATAGTTTCACTACTCTAAAAATCCTGTGTGCTCCATCTATTCATTCTTCCCTTCCCCCGGAACCTCTGGCACCACTGATCTTTCTACTGTCTCCATAGTTTTGCCCTTTCTAGAATGCCATATAGTTGTATGAAGCTTTTCATTTCCATTTATTTTTTAAAATATGTGTTAAGATGGGGAGGGGAGAGGATATCTTTTTGTTATCATTGTTCATTATTTTAAATGATGAAGTAAACTTTTTCCTTTATATTGACCATTTCCCTCAAACATAGCACATTATGGAAGCCAGCATTATCATCATTTTCATAGAATTTACTGTACTTATTTCTAGTAATCCCACAAATAATTAATCTGAAAATTAACCCCAGTTCTTCTGGGAACTCCCAGAATCATGATAATGCATAAATGGTTATTTGCTAATCCAGAATGACTGGGAGATATACAGGCCCCAGAAATAAAGTTCCTGGGAGTCTGGACCTTTGCCTATAAGTGAGGGACTCTGGGAATGACTCTCTCATCATCTATGTGGCTATAATTCCAAGCATTGAAGGGACACATTCTCTTACATATAAATACACATACTACCTTAGTAGAATGATTTAAATAAAAGATAAATCAACATTCAAATAAACTAAACTCTTCCTATTGCTGCTCAAGTTTTCTCTTTTACACATAATATGTTTTGTGTGATGCTTTGCTGAGACCTGGCATTATTTTTCAAAGATAAAAGTTTATTACCTGCAGTAAGAAGATCTCAATGACTGTGACATACGTATCAGAGGAAGACCATTTTCATCTAAGCTCCATGATAGAGAATAGCTAAGTTTTCCTGATGTCAAAAGACAGAGTTCTTCAGTTCCATTTCCCTCAAGAAGAAAAGGCACATCTGTATATAAAGGGCATTAAAAACATATGAATTGATTTAAGTGCAGTTGAAGCACATTGTGGGTTTTTTCCTGAGTTTTACTTGGTGGAATTCTAGGAACACAAAGGAAGATCTGTGCTAACCCTACTCTTTTTTTTCTTTTTTGAGACAGAGTTTCGCTCTTGTTGCCCAGGCTGGAGTACAGTGGGGCGATCTTGGCTCCCTGCAACCTCCACCTCCTGGGTTCAAGTGATTATCCTGCCTCAGGCTCCTGAGTAGCTGGGATTACAGGTGTCAACCACCACGCCTGGCTAATATTTTGTATTTTTAGTAGAGATGGGATTTTACCATGTTGGCCAGGCTGGTCTTGAACTCCTGACCTCAGGTGATCCACCTGCCTTGGCCTCCCAAAGTGCTAGGATTACAGGCGTGAGCCACTGCCCTAACCCCACTCTTATCTTAGTGCTCTCCTTCATCTCCTCTCTAACATCCTTCAAGGACTGCAAAAGATAAGGTAAAGATTGAGATGATATGTAGAGATGAATATCACGATTTTCTTCCTTTCATGCCTGGAGGCTTCTTAACCATTCTCTGTGGGAGTGGCTTCCAGCAAGAAAGGACCATTGGCAGCAGAAAAAGAGGCCAGCAAGCTGTTCTTTCTCCTCTTTCCCTACATTCCCAAGTCTTCTGCATCTAATCTCCAAAGAGTTTAACAATACTTCTTAAAACTTTTGCTGAGTGCCCAGTGTTCCCTAAATTTTTTGAGTCCTGAGTCTTTTCTCCCAGGTCTCCATAAGCTTATTTTTCTGCTTCATCTGGACTTGAAGCAAACTCCATTCTTCCCTCATTCTCTGCCCTTTTTTTCCCCTCTCCTCCTCCCTCACTCATTCATACTTCCTTACTTTTCACCAAATAGGCCCAAGTAGTTTCAAAACCCCTAGGAAGGTGAAAGAAAGGAATAATGGGGAGAAGGAGAGGAATGACAGTGTTCTCAGAGATGCACTAACTTACATTTAACCGTGTAAGAGGAGTAAAAGCAATTGAAAAACAAATAACAGAAACATCCCTTCTTTCTTCTCTCCTTTTCTCTGTCCCTCCCTCTTTTCTTCCCTCTCTCATTTTCTTCTTCCCTTCCCAACGCAGTTCAAAGACAAATCCATATGTCTGCGAGCACCTGTAGGTTCACTAAAGGAGAGGTAGAGGCAGAGCAGTCGGCCCACTCAAAACCAGAGCTCGCTTTCCAGACAGCATTCTATCCTTGCCTTGGATGGCCTACAAAAAGCATGGGTGCTAACTGCTCATTTGAAATTTCCCAAAAATCTGACCCAAGACAAAGCTTTAAACAATCTAGTTAAACATCTGAATGAATAATTTAATTCATTTTTAACAGAATACTGTAAACACAGGGCCAGGCGCAGTGGCTCAAGCCTGTAATCCCAGCACTTTGGGAGGCTGAGGGGGGTGGATCACCTGAAATCAGGAGTTTGAGACCAGCCTGGTTAAAATGGTGAAACCCCGTCTCTACTAAAAGTACAAAAATTAGATGGGCATGGTGGCTGGCATCTGTAATCCCAGCTACTGGAGGCACGAGAATTGCTTGAACCTGGGAGGTGGAGGCTGCAGTGAACTGAGATCGAGCCACTGCACTCCATCCTGGGTGAGACTCTGTCTCAAAAAAAAAAAAAAAATATTGTAAATACAGGATTTTGTACTTATGTGAGTGAGCCAGGGTCATTTAGGAAGATGGTACTCAGGAAGAAAATAGGGTGAATGTAGTAATTTTAATAAACTCACTGCTTCCTACTTCTCCGTCGGCAGGCATGACCAGCTTATCAGAGCTAAACTCTACATATTGCAAAACAGTTTTGCCTTTCAGCTCTGTGTAGTTAGGTAAAGGTAAATATAGTTTTGCCAGTAAGCTTGTTCTTTTGCTTTTTTCATAAACCTAAATATAAAAGAAATGGCTGATAGCTCACTAAAAATACAACATAGAAAAAGGAAAAAATAAGCACCCTTAACAACATATTTTTATTTTTTTAAAATACCAGAATATAAAATAAGTATTGCTCTATAGCATTTCATCCACATGATTATGAGAAAAGTGACCAGTCATGTCCTTGAAAGTGTAATGCCTTTTACTGACTTCATAGAAAATGAATTACAATGGATTATGAATACAGTTCTGAGAATACGTATATGAGGTGCATATAACATAATATCATAGTAACTTAATTTTGTGTAGCACTTTACAATTCTTGATCTCATGTAAATCTGATAAAAATTATAGGAAATAAATATTCTCATTTTATAAGTGAGGAAATGGAAGCTCTATATGAAAATATGTTTGTTTTTATTATAAGTGGCTGAGACTCAGGTTGAATTGCTTAGGAAAAAGGTAGTCATTGGTCATGAAATTCAAGGATGAGTTAAACAAGCTATGGGAGCGGGCAGGGAAGAAAAGCTCCAGAAGAAAGGAAAAGGGGGTGCTGAGTATACAGTCCCATAGAGGTTCACTGAGCATGAAACCCAGGTCTTCTAATTCTATATGGTGTGTTTTTTACAACAATTCCATGTAACTTCACTGTCATAACTATAAGCTAAACTTTTTTCTTTTCTTTTTCTTTTCTTTTTTTTTTTTCTTTTTGAGATGGAGTCTTGCTCTGTTGCCCAGGCTGGAGTGTAGTGGCACAATCTTGGCTCACTGCAACACCTGCCTCCCAGGTTCAAGCGATTCTCCTGCCTCAGCCTCCTGAGTAGCTGGGATTACAGGCGCCCACCACCATGACTGGTGAATTTTTGTATTTTTAGTAGAGACGGGGTTTCATCATTTTGGCCAGGCTGAACTTGAACTCCTGACCTCAGGTGATCTGCCTGCCTTGGCCTCCCAAAGTGCTAGGACTACAGGCGGGAGCCACTGCGTCCAGCCTAAGCAAACTTTTTTCAATAAAAAAATCGTATTTTGACCTATACTGTGTTGTCAGTGCCTGGGAAAACAGTGATATGTGCTCTAAGAAGGAAATCAGAGGGGAAAATTGCTCCTTGAAAGACAAGAAAGAATGTGCCAATCAACGTGATGACTTATTAGCCAATAAAGCAAAGAAAGAGGAAAGTCAAAGAGGCACATATTTTTTCTGGTTATCTGGTTTTACTTCCTTGTAAGAGAGAATTTAAGACACCACACTGGTCCCTTTGACAAAGGCATCCCTACTGCAGGAAGGTTTGTAGGAGTTGTAGCTCTGTGAAATAAGTTTTATTATAAATTAGTAAATTGGCTAACTTTCAGAGAATATGAACTGATATATTCAATTGTTGAGTTGGCATTTACACTTCAGCCTTGTGAATTTGCTTAGGGTATGTAGGATGCATGCTCAGTGGACTGTCAAACCCAGGTTCTTGGACTACAAGGCTGGAGGCCAACTCCTGCACAGCAAGGTAAGTGTACTGAGATAGAGAATTTTATCAGTTGAGGGTTCCTAGGAGCCAGTCTTATCCCCTGATGACAACTGTCAACACCATGATGCAGATGAGATTGAGCATCTTAAAAGTGGTAAGAATGAAAAAACGGGCATTTTAAATGGAGCAGCTAACATGTACAAAAGCTAAGAGGTAGGAAATTACAAGCACGTGTGGGAAAAGACAAGCAGCTCAGTTTGGCTGAAGTGATGAATGAATAAAGAGTAGTAGTAAGAAATGAATTAAAGGCAGGCGTGTTGGTTCATGCCTGCAATTCCAGCACTTTGGGAGGCTGAGGCAGGCAGATCACTTTAGGTCAGGAGTTCGAGACCAGCCTGGCCAACATGGTGAAACCCCGTCTCCACTAAAAGTACAAAAATTAGCTGGGCGTGGTAGAGGGCATCTGTATCCCAGCTATTTGGGAGGCTGAGGAAGGAGAATTGCTTGAACCCAGGAGGTGGAGGTTGTGGTGGCTGGGATCGCGCCACCGCACTCCAGCCTGGGCAACAGGGTGAGACTTCGTCTCGAAAAAAAAAAAAAAAGAATTAAAAATGTAGGTTAAAGTCTGTTAGGCTAGGTCATATCGATTTATTTTGGAATTTTTGCATTTGCTAATGGTGAATTTATCTCTAACTAGATTCCTCTCCCTCCCTGCTTCTTAGTTTTTAGGCTCACATGCTAAGTGATAGGATGCTAAAGGACTCAAAATACACATTTACCTATTTGAGGAGGCAGATTTTAAACTTCACGTGATTGGATTATTATATCACAATTTACTTTAGGGACAACAGTAGGAAAGTATAGTTCTTGTTTGTTTTTGTTTTGTTTTGTTTTGTTTTTTTGTATTAGGAATGCAGTGTGGAAAGTCGGCATATTTTTAATGTAGGAATTTCAACAGAGGGACATTGTAAGACAGTGTAAACCTGAATACATGAATAATGAATAGAACATCTATCAGGGAGAGAGCAAAATTATTCTCGGCATTATAAAAATAATTTTGATTTATATTTGTGACTACAATTATCTCCCTGCTCCTCAAGCACCTCCCTTCCTACACACAAATCTTTATTCCCTCCTAACTTTTTTTTCTAGTCTAGCTTCAAGTTTAACCCCATTATTGGCCACCAGGACTTCTTGTCTAGACTCCTTTACTGTCTCTCATTTTTCTGCATCATCCTATTTTCTTCTTCCATTACTGTGGGGGTTTTTACAGTGGGATCTTTGCACAGAGACTGGGGGTCTTTTGTATGTATATTCTTTCATCTGATTCTTAGAGGGATCTAAAAATCCAAAAAAAGAGGAAGAACAAATACAGCAAGAGACTGAAGCCACCAAGTCAGGGATGTGGAAGTTCATATTACAGAAATCATTCAACACTTAAAATAGCTATGATACTCATAATACTGTAAATAGCACTTTTCTACCTCATTGCAAATGAATAGTAGTGCTGCACATCCAGGGGTGCAGAACTTTTAGCAGGAGATGAGTATTTGGAACACTACAAGTCAAATAACTTTGTACTTACAGCATAAGAGACTGGTGGTGAATTATACATTTAATAAATATCTTATCATCTACACACATAAAGATCAGTCCATCTCTTAACATCAAAGAAATTACTTATCACATATAACTGTAACTGACAAAAAATTTTAAATTATGTATGGCATAAAATAAGATACAAAAGTAAATGACAATGGCATACCTCCAAGCAAATCACCTCAGGCCAATATATTAACTGAATATTGAAAATTTGCTGAAACATGACTTTAAAATCAAACTGTAGGGGAGATACTGAAGTACAAGAAACCTGTTTATTGTTGTAAAATATTTTAATAAAGTATTTGAGCTTCTGAATTCTGGCTCTTCTTTTTTGTTCATCCCTAAAAATTAAATAAACCTTTAAATCACCCTTAAAAAGTACAATAGACCTAACATATTATTCTTTCAAAATGTATATTAGCATGTTAAACAGAAGATAATTTCAGAGGACAAATGTTATCTTTACATCAAATAACACTTGTCTACATGTGGATAAAAATTTCTTCTTCCCAGTCAAATGTTTTTAATGAAAGCGATGTACTCAAAATATGCATTCAAAAATAGAAGAACTAAAATCAAGGTGCTATAAATCATTCAGCTATTATTTCACTAAATTACAATTTAAAGAGACTAAACCACGTCTCTACCACATGTCTTATGAGAGGAAAAAACTGAGGGGCTTGGGAATGGCGAGGGGAGGTTGAATCAAGAATTTAAAAATATTTTCTAACTTTAAAAAGACACACACATAGACTACATACACAACACACAACCCTCCACACACCATGTTGTCAATAACTTCAAAGATGTGGCTCTAAGGCAACAGGCTTGCTGTGTTCTCTTAAAGGTCTCTGTAAATCACCTTAGGCTGTGTACCCCTTTTCTCCAGGACAGTGGGGAAGCCACCCTATCTCTGAACCCAAAGATCAAAGGAGCAAGCCAGGTTACTTCCCTGGGGGAAACACTTGTTGAGGCCTAAGTTGATCCCTTGACTGATATAAAACTCCTAGAGTCTTTCATTCATTCTTTAATTCACTCAACCGACATTTATTGAATATCTTCCCTAGCTGCAAGAGAACTCACCTAATGATATTTAAGACTTGATCCTCTTTTTCAGAAGGGAGAAGGCTGGGTGGAAGATAAACCCTAAGTTGAAACATAAAATCCCCTTCTGCTCTCCGGTCTAATCACCCTATGGGTCCAGTATGTTCCTGCCCTATTACCTGTTCATCTCTGTAACCTTCTCCAAGAGTTAGAGGACAAAAGATTACTTATTCTTATCTCCCTGTTGGCCTCTTTTGACCATATTCCCAATTACCTTTCAAGAAATAGGATCTAAGTAAAAGTTACTCTTTCTGTTGCCCTCTAAAAGTAGTTTTAACAATGAGTTCATGAATTGATTATAAAAATTTGTTGATTCAGGGTTATAATTATCTTCAGGAAATCTTGCCTTTCTCTTCACCTGTAAACTCTTTTTAATTCTTCTCTAATCTCTGTATTCTTTTCACTTCTATCCTCTGTATCGACATATTATTCTTTTCTGGAGAATGAGTTTTTATTCAATTGGATGTTTTAAATAGATGACGGCAATGCTATCTTCAGATGGCAATGGCTTTGCAAAGATATAAAACACCATACATCCTTTTGCCTTGACTTCCACTAAGTTTTAGTCTAGCTTTTCCAGCACAAATATCTTCTTCCTCCTCTTTCTTCTCTCTCACTCCAACTTTCATTTTATGGCTCCTGTATTCTTACCCTTATTCAGATAGTCTTTTGATATGGGTGTCCTACATAATACAATATCTCAGGCCCTTTTTGGAAGGAGGTACAGAGCAAATAAAGTATTTCTCCACTGCTGCACTTCTCTGGTCAGAAAGTGGGTGGTGATAATTGTGACTTTGTGTCTGCTGCTCTTTTGGTTGTTAATGTAATCATCCATTCATTCATTTAATAAATATAAACATTTACTGAGTACCCAGTATGTTCCAACACTGCTAAATGATGCACATTCCCAATACTCAAAGATGGACTGGTACCAAGTGTGCCATGGGATAGAGATGTTGAAAAATTAGACCTAGTACTCTAGGTTGCCATATCCTCTTTAAGGGAGATGGGATCCATAGGCCTAGTAGATGGAGAAACAGGGTTACCTATGATGTCTGTTTTTTGTATAATGTTTTAGGCAAAGAGAGAAAACATTATAGCTCAAGGAAGAAATCACAACTGGGAAGTAACGAAGTTTGTAATGTCAAAGAAGAAAATTGTTTAGGGGGCCCGCTTGATGTGAAATGGTTTTTATGACAGCCAGAGTTCCTTTAACAAGCAAAGGCAATGGTATATTACTTTTTACAGTGCCTTTGTATCTTTTTATACCCGAACAAAAATTAGTACCATAGCAAAAAAAAAAAAAAAAAAAAAAAAAAAAAAAAACCACAAATTATCAATATATGAAGCCTAGCAGTGAAGACACCACAGTTTCTATAGAACACCAAACTGTTGTCCCACCTCAGTTATGTATTAGATGTGTGAACCTGGGCAATTTAACGTCCCATAAGCTACATTCCTGCTTTAAGATGAGGATAACATGGAACTCTATAGAGCTATGGTGACAATTAAATGTGAAAATGTGTTTTTAAAAACTTAGAGTGCCTGGCATATGGTACTCACTCAAGAAATCCCACTTTATTTATTAAAAACAATCCAATTAATAGACAATATATAATAAAGAAATAATTATTTAAACATGCTTACAGTGAACAATTGGATAAGCTTGTTAATTCTGCAGTGAAAGAAAGTTGTGGCCTCAAAGTAATTGGCTTTATTCTTTCAATTTCTGTTTCATCTGAAGCTAGATATGAGAAGCTCTAGAAATAAAATATATATATATAACTTATCATGTACATCCCTTGTGTAGGACATTTATTCTTAAAATTCATTTATTTCATGTATTTGTCACTTTGTTGGATAACTGTTAGAAATACCAAGATTTCATATTCTATCAAAAAATAAAATATTATAACTAGTTGCGTTTAATGTTATTTTGCAATATAAGTACCTCCTGGTTTTTCCCATTAAGTTCTTTTCCTTCATTTTTCTTCTCAGTTTCAGACATTTCTGAGATTTGCTCTTGTTCATCACATTTATTCATTTTTATCCTAATTAATAATAAACGGAATTACCGAAAGCAGAAATAATGGAGGTATTTGAGAGTTGTTCCAGTTTTTGCCAAAACACATACACACCATACACACACACACACACACACACACACACACATACAACCAATCCCTTACAAGTAATTTTACATTCTAAGGAAATTACCAATTTGATAAATATTTAAAAAAACTTTATAATCTTGTTCTCAGCTTTCAGAGATTTCTCCCTTCTCAGTACATTCACCATTAGTGTTTACAGCCCTTTCTAAGGGCATCAAGAAACCTTTACTCTGGTGAGAATAAGTAACAGGGGAATGGGGAGATAAAAATCAAAGGACACATACCCTGTTTCCTCTCATTTTTCTGTCTCTCATATTTTTGAAGCTGTGAGAACCTGAGCAGGTATAAGGGCAGGTGATCATGGTGATATTAAATGGTAAGTCATAGTTGGTGTTTGTGCATAAACAGTAAACAGTTCATGGCATTAGCACTACTGCCACTGCTGCTGCTGCTGCTACTACTAGCTAATCCTTATAGAGTACTTACTAAGTATGTGCCAGGCAATAGTGTAAGTACTTTACACGTATTAGCTGATGTAATTATCACAACCCTATGAAGTACTATTATTCCTCTTTTATTAGTAGTTCAATAAAATCTCAGTTATCTGAGCAGTGTCAGAAAATTATTGATCTAGGAGTCAAGTTTTTCTGGTAGTGTAAAAGTTTATTGTTTTCAGTATAAGTTTGTTTTCCATTTTAATCATTTAAGAAGGAAATCCTTTGGTAAAATATTATATGCTCTGTTGGGAATGTAAAATGGTGCAGCTGTTTTGGAAAACAGTCTGGCAGTTCCTCAAAAATATTAAGTACAGAGTTACCATATGACCCAGCAATTCCACTCACATACCCAAAAGAAATAAAAGCCTATGTCTGCACACATGAGGAGTGACCGCTAATGGGAAGATGATTTCTTTGGGGGGTGACTAAAACATCCTGAGATTACATTGCGGTGATGGTTGCACAATTCTGGGAATGTATTAAAAACAATTGAACTGGAGACTTTGAATGGGTGAACCATATGGTATGTGAATTATATCTCAATAGAGCTGTTTAAAAGCTATTATATGCTTTTTGCCTTCTGAAATAGAATACAGGTGACTAAGTGCAGATATTATCTATGTGGTAGTATCCTGGGCTGAAAATCCAGCCTCATTAACGGCACTACAGAATCTGGGCAAGTTACTTAAGAACTCTATGCCTCACTTTTCTCATCTGAAAAGTAGGTTGTTGTGAGGATTAAATGCACTAATTTAAGTAAAGTGCTCAGCCCAGGACTTGGAGTAAAACAAACACTTAATAAATGTTATTATTTTCTTTGGTTTCAGGGCAATCAATATGACATCAATTAACTTGCTGTTCTTTAATACCAATGGCTTTTAACCTTTGTTACATATTAAAATCACCAGGGAAGTATTTTAAAACTCATGATATCCAGACCATACCCCATACTAACTAAATTAGAACAGTCGTTTTAGAACTTCCTAAGTGATTTCAATCTATAATAATTTAGGGAATAAGTGTTACGAGTAACTTAGACAATGGGTGTTATGCCCAGATTTTCTTCTGAGGGAAACTATTGAGGCAGGGTCTATAGCTTCCTCCTTTCTATTCTGAGCCAAATGACTCTGGAAATGATGAAGGTCCTGATGTTATTTTATCAAATGTTGTTGCATTTCCTGCTTGCATAGCTTGCATTTTCTTTCTCATTTTAAAAGTTTCTTTGGCAGTTATCTGAATCTTCTCCAGGTAGGCAGTGCCAAACAGAGAACATGAGTGAAGACAATATAAGAAATCTGGGTTCTCTGTGTTATTTGCCAGTGCTGTGGTTTGGGTTCAGGGGCAGAAGACAACACAATCTGTCATCTATACCAACTGACACATCCAGTCTCTCTAAGCTGAATGCAGTGTTGCTAACATTTAACAAGGAGAGTTTGTCACCTGCACGAGAAGACAGGGCTATTTCTTCAACTTTCTGCTACCTCATTTCTGCCACTGTAACTTTCTAAAACTTGCTCTAGCTGAGATTATCAATAATCTCCATGTCAGGAAATCCAATGAACATTTTTAGTAGTGAACTTAACTGATAATAACTGCTAACCACTTCCTCCTACTTAAAATACTCCAGCTTCCTTGCCTCTGGGGCAAAATACTCTATAACGGGCGCTTCTCTGTCCTTCCTCTGGTTTCTCCTCCTCTACCAAGCTATTCAAACCAATTTCTCAAGACTCAGTGCTTGGGGTCTCTCCTCATCTTATTCTCTGCCTTCTCCCTAGGCAGTTTCATGCACACTCATGGCTTCAATTATGATTATTTACTATGCCACAGACCATGGACCTAGCTGCCACTCAATTGCTTTATTTAGAGATACCTCAAAGGCACATCAACTTCAACATGCCCCAAACCAAATACATGATGAAATGATAACCTGAGCTCAGTGTCTAGGTACCACACCTTCTTATCATGAGTACTATCTCTCCAGGAAGCCTAGCTACAAGTTTATTCAGTTAGGGCTCACAAGGACCAGGTATGTTGTGAGGTCAACAGTGGTAAAGTTGGCCAGGAAACAGTTCCGAGAAACATCTTCAAACAGATAGCTTCTCTAATTGATCAGAATGATACTTTTAACTGCTTAAACTAAATGCCCCAATTTAGGATTGCTGGGGCTAGCCCAGCTGGGGCCAACCTGGTGAATGAGTGTTGTATTTAGCTGAGAGGCAGTCTGGAGAGACAAATTCAAGCCAAAGTCAGCTGGAAAAGTTGAATGTCAGGAAGAATAAACACGAAGGGCCTCAGGTGGGACTGGAGTTCAGAATAGTGGCAACAAGAGTTAGTGTTGAGCAGGCAATATGGGTCCAAAGACATTGCTCTGGGTAACCCTATGACATCTGTGTCTCCTCTTTGTTGCTCAAGGATTCATGATGCATGGGTGTGTCAGGTTGGTTTAAAGGATTAGAAGCAAGTCATTACATTTACATTAATTTAGGAGTCTAAGATAAAGTTCAATGCTGGATTTAGGTTTAGAAACCGTCCAAGGCACTTTTGTTAAAAAAAAAAAAAAAAAAAAAAAAAAACACTGCAGCAGGAAAACATTTTTCTTATTTGCCTGAAATTGTACTAACCTTTTACTCTTTTGAAAACCAAAAGACCCAGGACAATGGATTGTGGGGAGAAAATTAGTTATTTCCCTGTGAGTTCACAAACAGCTTCAGTGTTTGGGTTTGAATTGAAATTATTTCCTCCATCAGACATGGTTTTATGATTTTATCAAATTATCTAAAATATGTTTCACCTAAAGTATGATTGCTGGCTCCACATTCATCTTTATAAGAATGTGCCAAACTGTTTCCAAAGTAGCTGTACCATTTTGCATTCCCATCAGCAATGAATCAGTTTCCATTGTTCAGCATCCTTTCCAGCATTTGTTAATGTCTTGTCTTTCCTTTCCTCTAGTTTTGGATTTTAGCCATCGTAATAGGTGTGTAGCACCGTTTAATTGTGGTTTTAATTTGCATTTCTCTATTGACGTAACAATAGAGAATGACATGACAATGTTGAGCATCTTTTCATGTGTTCATTTCCCATCCATATACATTCTTGAGTGAAGTGTCTGTTCAAATTCTTTCCCCATGTTTAATTGAGTTTTCTTAAGTTTTAAGAATTCCACTTTATATATTCAATATATATGTGCATATATATATGTTTATATATTTAAGATAGAAATTCTTTGTTGACTACTGTGGAATAGTTTCCGAGCTTCTGGATGTCTTCCTAGTCACTGTGAATTCCCACTTATTCATGAGCAGTTCCTCAGGAGACCAATAAGAGCAAATAGAGCAGCCACTTACCTCTGAACCTGTAACTTTATTGGGGTGCTTGTAAACCCTTGCCGCTGTCGAAGAGATTTAATCTGTTTCCAAGTTCGTAATATACTGTGGAGTAGGGAGAAGTCCTTTCCCCTTTCTAAGTCATACATCTGTTTTGTATTACTACAACAAAAATGGCAGAGCAAAAATTTGTCAGTGGATTAGAACTAAAAGCCTTCAAAGGTGGCATGAAAGAATGTATTGCAATAACTCTTCTGAACTCCCTCCCCACCTTATTTTTTTCATTTTATACACACCTGAACCCCATGTTACTATATTTTATGTTACCCACTGCAATTCCATTAGAAATTCGTTCCTTTATGACTTAATGGCTTTTCACTATTCAAAAGTGCCCTGCTAAAATGCAAATGCTCCTGAGAAAACAAATAGCCTAGCTAGAACTCTACTGATATTTTTTTTTCTTTTTTGAGACAGAGTCTCACTCTGTTGCCCAGGCTGGAGTGCTATGGTATGATCTCAGCTCACTGCAACCTCCATCTCCCGGGTTCAAGCAATTCTCCTGCCTCAGCCTCCCAAGTAGCTGGGACTACAGGCATGTGCCACCATGCCTGGCTAATTTTTATATTTTAGTAGAGATGGGGTTTTACCATGTTGGGCAGGCTGGTCTCAAACTTCTGACCTCAAGTGATCTGCCTTTGGCCTCCTAAAGCACTGGGGTTATAAGCATGAGCCAATGAGCCCTGCCAGAACTCTACAAGATTCTGAAGTACCAAAGAGAGAAGAGCAATAGTGGAAGAAAGGAGCAATAAAAGAAAGGGAGTGGAAAGCCCCTATTTTTGACAATTGTGCTTTCTGTCTATTCAGGATTTAGTTAATTTCTGGTTGGCACTTCATTATTTACAAAAAAGAAGGTGCAAATCAGCTGGTGCATGTCCCTTCCAATGCTTTGGTGCATTATGATGCTCCCACAACTTTTATTTTGCCACCTAAGTTCTAGTTGGATGGTTCCAAAGCCACTGGTGAGGTATTGGCTTAGATTAAGGATGCCAAAATCTCAAGAGGTCTTGATGGGAAAGGATGGTGGTAGCCTAGTACCATAGAGTTTGAGTCACACTAAGAAAGTGCTGGGGAGGGATTCTTATTTAGTTAAAGTGCATGAAGATAGAAAATATGCATTTCAAGGCCAAGCATGGTGGTGCATGCCTATAATCTCAGCATTTTAGAGGCCAAGGTGGGGTGGATCACTGGAGCCCAGAAGTTCAAGACCAGCCTGGGCAACATGGTGAAACCCTGTCTCTACAAAAGTTATGTAAATTAGCCGGGCATGATGGTGCACACTTGTAGTCCCAGCTACTCAGGAGACTGAGGTCTCCTGAAGCCTAGAAGGTTGAGACTGCAGTGAGCCGTGATTGCGCCACTGCACTCCAGGCCAGGCAACAGATGGAGATCTTGTCTCAAAAAATATATATATATATTTCATAACTCAGTTTATATCACTTCCTCAGTACAGCCTTGCTTGAAAACCCCCACAACAAAATTAAATTTTCTTATATCCCTTCATGCTTTTCCTTTTAAATATTCATCACACTTGTAATAAGTCATTCAATGTCTGTTTCCCCGTGTGATATCAAGGTTCAGAGTACTTTAGGATAACAGGTGTTTATTGTAAATGTTACCAACATTTTTTGTAAGCTTCCATTACCTCCCAGTCCACTCACGGAGCTGAAGTGTGAAACAAGAATACTTAAAGGAGTGTGGTCATTTTGAGTAAGTGCCATAAGAAGTGTGATACAGTAGAAAGGATAGCAAGATACTTGGAGTCGACAAACCCAGTGTTAACTGTGGTTCTCCAACTTACTTAAGAAAACTGCTTAAGTGTTCTGAGTCTTCATATGCTCAATTTTTCTTCAACCTCTTGACACCTATTTGAATGAAGTACCTCTAAACTGAAAGCAATGGATCAAATTATTAATCAGAAAATAATAAAATCAACACATTATTCTCCATGTATTCCCAGATTTTCTGGAAATTGTATAATGTATTTATTACAATTTTTTCAGGTTAACAATTAGAACACTGCTTCAAATTTAAAGGTACTTTGCCTGATAGGCTAATAATCATATTTTTAGAATATTGAAGTAACATACTGTTTTAAAAAAGTTTCTTCTATGTTTCATAACTTTGCAAACACATTATATTAGTATGTTAAATTACACTAATTAACATATTGTATTAGTATGTTGAGTTACACTAATTAATTTCTAATGTTAAACCATCCTTGCATTCCTTGGATTATTCCAATTTGGAATAACCCAAATTTGGTTATAATGTAGTATTTGATAAAATTTTGTTTAGTATTTTAGTATCTATGTTTGTGAATGAAATTCAGTTGCAATATTTTTATACGGTTGCCAGGTTTTAATTTCAAGGATATGATAACCTCATTAAACGAGCTGAAAATGTAGCCTCTTTTTCTTTTATTTGAAAGAGTTTGTGAAGAAGAGTAGTTATCTTTAAATAAGAGGATGTGAAACTTTTTCATGCATCAGAATCACCTGGAGGGCTGGCTAAACACAGATTGCCAGGCCCTACCTGTAAAGTTTCCAATTCAGTGGTCTGTGGTAGACTGGATGATGTGCATTTCTAACAAATTCCCAGGTGAAGGTGATGGTGCTGGTCTGGGGACCATACTTTGAGACCCACTGCTTTAAATGTTCTAGAAAGTACTCTAGTTATCTGAGCCTCGAGTTTTCTTTGCAGAAAGGTTTCAAATTAATGGTTTGATTTCTTTAACAATTATTGAATTACTTAGGTTTTTTTTTTCTTGTGTTTTACTTCTTGAATATGTTTGATTAGCTGTATTCTGTGTAGATTTGTCTTTTCCATATAAATGTTTACATTCTTTAGCATAAAGTTATTTGAAATATAAAGCATCCATAGTAATGTTCCCTTTCTTTTCCTGACATTGTATATTTGTGCTGTTTCACTTTTTCCACATGATCAGCGTTCCCAGAGTTTATCAATTTTTATCCAACATTTGAGTGTATTGATTTTCTCTATTATAGTTTTATTATTAATTTCTGTTTATCTCTTTGTTATTTCATTTCTCTTACCCTTTATCCTCATTTCTTTTCTTTCTCTCTATTTTCTCCTTTTGAATCTCCTCCAATGAATATGTTGATCCACTTAATGGTGTTCCACAAGTGTCTTAGGCTCTGTTTGTGTTTCTTCAATTTTTTTTTCTTTCTGTTGCTCAGATTCAATGATTTACATTGTCCTATCTTCAAGATCACTAATTCTTTCTTCTGCCTGCTGTAATCTGCCTTTGAATCTTTCTAGTGACTTTTTCATTTCAATTATACTTTTCAGCTTCATTCTCTTTTTCAATTTTCTATCTCTTTATTGTTACTTCCATTTTGTTTATATGTGGTTTGTTTATTTGTTTGTTTATTTATTTATTTACTGAGACAGCATCTCACTCTGTTGCCCAGGCTGGAGTGCAGTGGCACAATCTCAGCTCACTGCAAGCTCTGCCTCCCAGGTTCAAGCAATTCTCCTGCCTCAGCCTCCAGAGTAGCTGGAACTACAGGTGCACACCACGACACTTGGCTAATTTTTGTATTTTTAGTACAGATGTGGTTTCACCATGTTAGCTAGGCTGGTCTTGAACTCCTGGCCTCAAGCAATCTGCCCACCTCAGCCTCTCAAAGTGCTGGGATTACAGGCTTGGAGCCACCGCATCCGGCCTATTTTGTTTATGCATGGTTTAACATCCAGTTTTCTTGACTTTCTTGACATCTTTCTTTAGTTCTTTGCACATCTTTAAGACAGTTGTTTTAAAGTCTTTATTTGGTAGATCTGCCATTGAGTAGGTCTTTATCTAGTAGGTTTTTTTTTTTTTTTTTTGGCACAGTTTCTGTTGATTTATTCTTTTCCTTTGAGTTGGCCATACTTTCCTGTTTCTTTGTATACCTTTGTGTTTTTCTGTTGTTGAAAACTGGATATTTGAATCTAATAATGTGTTAACTCTAGAAATCACATTGTCCTCCTTTCCCAGGGCTTGCTGTTTTTTGTTATTGTTATTTTTTAAAAAAATCATGGCCTGGTGTGGTGGCTCACACCTGTAATCCCAGGACTTTGGGAGGCCAAGGCAGGTGGATCACCTGACGTCAGGAGTTCGAGACCAGCCTGGCCAACATGGTGAACCCCCATCTCTACTGAAAATACAAAAATTAGCCAGGTGCGGTGGCATGTGCCTGTAGTCCCAGCTACTTGGGAGGCTGAGGCAGGAGAATCGCTTGAACCCAGGACATTGTATATTTGTGCTGTTTCACTTTTCACAAGATCATGCCAGTGCACTCTTGCCTGGGTGACAGAGCGAGACTCTGTCTCCAAAACAAACAAACAAACAAACAAACAAACAAAATCATTGTCAACTGTTTCTGTGCCCAGGATCAGGCTGAGGTATAAACATAAGGTCCTCTCAGGTCTTTTCTGAGTCGATGCCTTTCCCTGTGCATGTGTGGTCACTTTCTAATTTTCCCTGTATATGCAGTTGCTTTTAAATGTCATAGTCTTTAATATCTGGATCCCAAAAGAGGAAAAAGAAACAATGAAGGGGTGCGGAAGGGGCACCAGCTTTTTAAATCCCCTGGAAGTCACTTTATCCAGAGATAGAGGGGCTTGCAACAATGGGGAAAAGTACAACAATAATGGTCCCCCTCTCATTGCACCTCTGTGATTAGAAATAAGCAGTGATCAGAGCACATGTTCCCAATATTTGTAGGATAAGGTCCTTTTTGCTTACCTTGCGCTCCTGAAAAATGTGTGTGGGTTACTCCAGGAACATATGCACAGCTGCCTGCCATGAGGCTGAGGGGCAGGGGTGGGGAGATAGCTGCTACTGTACTAACAGCTGACACTGACCAAAATTAACCCCAATTTACCACCCAAGCCTTCCTCTGGATGCTGCAAGCCTTCAATACACTCCAGAGTTCCAAAATATAGGCTTTTCATATCCATTAGTTCTGCATCTACAGATTAACCAATCTCAGATTTAAAACATTTTTTAAAAAGCCAATAAAAATAACAAGAGTAAAAAATAATGTGAGTAAACAAATACAGTAGAACACAACTATGTACATAGCATTTACATTGTAGTGGGTATTATAAGTAATCTAGAAATGATTTAAAGTATATGAGAGGATGTGCATAGGTTATATGCAAATACTATGTTGTTTTATACAAGGGACTTGAACATCCATGAAATTTGGTGTCTGTAGGAAGTTCTGGAACCAATCCCTTGCAGATACTAAGGGACAACTGTAGTTACATCAGACAGGTTCTCTGCTAGTACAATTGCTGTCTAGGTGGGGAGATGAATTCCTAGTGCTGCTTCTTCCATCTTCCTAGAAACTCCTTCCATTGAATTTTTTAAATTTTCATTTTATGTTTTTCAATTCTATAAATTCTCTTTGGTTCTTCTTATATAAAAATAGCTCAAGAAGTACTCAGTAATTTATCTTGTTTGTAGATCATATTTTCAAGCTTGTTTTTATTTTAAAATCATATTTTAAAAAGTTATATTATTTTCTATATTTGATAATTCTATTTTCTTAAGCTTTTGCTTTGTATGAGCCTACTATTATTTCTTCTGGCTCTTATTCATGCTGTATTTGTGTGTGTGTGATAAAAGAGGTTGTAAACTGTAAGCTCATGTTCCTTAAAGTGTTATATCTTTGAATAATCTCTGAGCTAGGATTAAAACTGTGCTGTTTCAGAAAAAATGTGTATTTGCTTTGCCAATTGTTTGGTGCCAATGCCAATCTGGGACTATTTTAAGTTAAATTCTAAATCTGAGATAGATTTTAGGCTAAATAAGTTGTATAAATTCATGTCAGAAATCTGAATGAAGGCTGTCTTCTGATTACGAATACCTTCCAGTGAATTTTCCCTGCTTTTAGAGATTCTGTGACACATGAATATATTTTGTCTTGGAATTACTTTTCCAGTTATTTCACACTTTCATAACTTTGCTTTCCAGTCTATATGCCAATGGCTCCCAACTTGTAGACCATGCTTTTTACAGGGGTCCTTAAATCCACTACTTGTGAAATATTGTCTTTAGACTGAAATAATAACATATCTGGCACATGTGTAAATGTGCACCAATTATCAAATATACATTAACACTTCAATATAATCCAAGTCAATTTCAAAGTACTCATGAACTCATAGTTCTTCAACTTTTTCAAAAAAATCAGTGGATGTTAAAACTAGAATTACTTTCACATGGCACCCCTGTGAAATATTTTTGCACAAACGTGGGTCTTAAAAAAGATTGAAACCATTTCTGTAATCGCCTAAAAAGTAGGGATTGTGTACTTTTCTTTATTTTCCATAGCAAGTACAGTACTTTGTCTAAAGAAGTTACCTAATGAATGCTTGATGACCATGAATGGCTCAAAACCTACCTTATTTGCCAGTAATAATCTTGTAAAGATTTTCTGGTCAGCTGGTTTATTTCTGAATTTTCATTTGACAATTTAGTAGCAACTGTCAGTGCTTTCAGCTATAACAAAAAAAAAGAAAGAGCTCTTTGGTATATTTTATCTGCCTGTTACCATTACTCCAGCTCACCTATAGGTCAAGGTGTGTGCAGCAGCAGAACAAATGTATAACTTTGTGTGCGTTATTGGCTTATCTTCCACAATATATTTTATATAAGCACCTTGGGGAGGAACTGAGAAGAGCCTCAATATCTGTGTGGCAATAAACATCAATTTAGTATCTAATAACATCTAATATCTTGAACATTACTAGACAATCAATTCATCAATTGATATAAAGAAATGCCATTAGATCAAGAAGGAATATTGAGCACAGGTACCAATCTTATCTTTCACCTAAAATCCCATAGTTACAGAAAAAACATATGTCTGTCTTTATCCACATCCATTGCCATCATCACATCCATATCTATATAAACTTATTGATAACTATCTTTACAGATAAGTGCATAATGTAGGAAAACAAGAAGAATAAAACCAAGAGAACAAGATATACTACAGAAGGTATAAAACAGAGTAATATCCATAGAGCAATAGAATAGGAGGAAACTAGGCCCTAAAACACATAAAGGAGAAGTCTGTCACAGCTGGGGGTAATTTGTGGGAACTTCAAGACTAGAGCGAATTGATACAAACTTTTACTGGAAGACATACGAGAAGACCTAAACGTAGGAAAACAAACTATATTCCTGGAAGAGGAAACCCAATTTTTATGAGGATCAAATTTCTTTCAAAATTAATGTAACATTACAACACAATCACAATAAAGATGGTAACAGGGTTTTAAAAATAGAAGGTGACAAGCTAATTCTAAGGTTCATATGGAAGATAAAGTCTATGGGGCATCCAAAAACATTCTAGAAAAGAACAACAATGAGGAGGTACTTGTGCTATGACATATAATTTAATAATTAAATATGGTAATGAAACAGTATGGAACTAGACCATACTAGTCCTCAAGCAAACCTATATGTTAATAAATATGTGCAGCTGGTATAGGATAAAGTTAGTATTTTAAATCAATAGAGAAATAAGTGATGGTATTTGGATATTAGGCTGATCTTTTGGGAGAAAGAGTGGAGTTGGAGCCCAGTCTCACCTGAGACACAGATATAAACTCTAGATAGAAAAGGCTGGAAATTATACACACATATGCCCTTTGACACACACACACAGATATACTCACACATCCATATGTATACACATATACAAACACATATATAATATACACCACAAGGATATATAAAAGGAAGTCTTTATAATTTTGGTCTGTCAGACGCTATTCATTGCCCTTAGAGTATCATTTTTCTTGGTTGGCAGAACACCAATTTTGTTCAATTGCTCAACCATTTTCCAGTGTGTTTTTGAGGTAAACTGATTAGGGTAGCTATTTGCAGCAATTTCATTCTTGCCAATGAATGGTTTAGGCATGATCATGTGAAATAAATCTAGTCAATGAGATATTAGGGGAAATCTGCTGCAGGACAGGAGAGAGATTGGAGAAGGCTCTCAACGTGAGACACTACGCTGCATATTATCTGTCCTGATCAGCATGCCTTGAACTGGAGCAGCCACTTGGTTAGCTTCCATGAGTGGGGCTAACCCCAAGTCGACTTGCTGAAGATGAAGAGAAGGACAGAAAAGGCTAGGGTTGTTGATAATATTGTCGAGACACCAAATTAACCAAACTTAGAGCTGCCCTAACTTGGACAATATGAGGTAATGCCTTTCCTTATTGTCTGAAGTAACTGAGATGAAGTTTTCCTTGAATTGCAACCAAAAATATGCTAATTGATAAACTTGGGCTAGAGAAGGTCTTAGGAAGCTTAGGAAGCAAACAAAAAAAAATCTAAAATTCACAAGGGAAAAGATTAACAGTTTTGACCTCGTAAAAATGTAAAATGCTTGCAAGTTCAGTGGCTCATGCCTGTAATTCCAAAAACTCAGGAAGCTGAGGTAGGAGGACTGCTTGAGGCCAAGATTTCCAGGCCAGCCTGGCAACATAGAAAGATCTTGTTTCTAAAAAAATTTTTTTAAATGACCTGGTTGTTGTGGCATGTACCTGTAGTCCCAGCTACTCGGGAGGCTGAGTGACAGCATCACTTGAGCCCAGGAGTTAGAGGTGGAAGTGAGTTATAATTGCACTCTGGGTGACAGAGTGAGACCTTTCTCAAAAAAAATTTTTTTAATTTAAAATGTTTGCTGAAATATATAATAAAGCTTAAATCAAGTAACAGAATAGGACAAAAATATATAAAACATATTTAAAAGATATACTTCTTTTATGGACTTACATCTAGAAAAAATATATATATATATTATTATTACTATTTTTTTATTTTTTATTTTTTTGAGATGGAGTCTCACTCTGTCACCCAGGCTGGAGTGCAGTGGCGCCATCTCGGCTCACTGCAAGCTCCACCTCCCAGGTTCACACCATTCTCCTGTCTCAACCTCCCGAGTAGCTGGGACTACAGGCACCCGCCACCACACCAGGCTAATTTTTTGTATTTTTGGTAGAGACGGGATTTCACCATGTTAGCCAGGATGGTCTCGATCTCCTGACCTCGTGATCCACCCGCTTCAGCCTCCCAAAGTGCTGGGATTACAGGCGTGAGCCACCTGTGCCCGGCCTATATATTATTTTTTAACTCGTGAATTAATTAAAGATGAAGTTAGAAAATAATACTGAATATTGGTGAAGTCTCTGGGAAGTGGACTCTGTCCTGCCTTGCCAGTGGAAATTCAAATTGGAAAAACATTTGGGAAAGGCATTTTATCACTTTCTAACAAAGTTTAAACTACATATACCCTTAACTTTGACCAGGCAACTTCACTTCTATGGGTCTATCCTATAGAAGTTTTCATAGATGTGCTCAAATATATAGGTACAAGGATAATCACTGCTTCATTATTAATCATAAAGAAATGACCTAAGTGCCATTGAATGGGAGTGATTAAATATGTTAAATATATTGAAATAAACCTATATTATGGACACACATATATATATAGTGATACATATAAAGTTTCAAGATAGAGTATTACTTTCTTTTTTTTTTTTTGAGACGGAGTCTCGCTCTGTCACCCAAGCTGGAGTGCATTGGCCAGATCTCAGCTCACTGCAAGCTCCGCCTCCCGGGTTCACGCCATTCTCCTGCCTCAGCTCCCGAGTAGCTGGGACTACAGGCGCCCGCCACCTCGCCCGGCTAGTTTTTTGTATTTTTAGTAGAGACGGGGTTTCACTGTGTTAGCCAGGATGGTCTCGATCTCCTGACCTTGTGATCCGCCCACCTCGGCCTCCCAAAGTGCTGGGATTACAGGCTTGAGCCACCGCGCCCGGCCGAGTATTACTTTCAGAAAACCAGCTGGGCATGGTGGTGCACACCTGTAGTCTCACCTACTTGGGAGGCTGAGGTGGGAGGATTGCTTGAGCCCAGGAGTTTGAGTCCAGCCTGGGCAACATAACAAGATGCTGTATCTAAAAAAAACCAAGTTGCCAAATAATACATATGATAAGATCCAATTTATGTTAAAAACAATCATGGCATACATACATATAGAAATACAAGGAGAAGAGAACTTTAAGGATGTACTTAAAGAGCTAAAGGATGTCCAAACCATGAGGTGTGGAATGAAGTAAGGCTTTCACATCTTGACACTTCTACAATTAATCTTTTCCAGCGTGAATGTATTCCTGTATTATTTGTACAATTTTTTAAAGCTAGAGGGAAAAAGAGCAGAAGTCTGCATAGCTGAGCATCCTTTCTACTCTCTCATACTATCAGCAACATCCCTCTTTGTTCTTTAAGTGGAATTCATACTCATATAAAGGAGCATATTTCAGTTTAAGAATTCCTTGGATGCCAATGACTCTTCCACTACTCTGAATTGGTTTGAAAACACTGGGAACAGGCAAAGCCATACATTTCACACCCAGGGTCTAAATTATCCATGTTTAAGAAATTAATCTTTTGGTGGGAGGCCGATGGACATGCTCTGCACCACCTGGCCTTTTCTTCTCTTCCCCACTGCTCTTCTCCACCTCAGAAGAGAAGATTATGCACACTTCCAACCACATTTCTCTTTTTACAATTTACTGGGAGGTAGAGAAAATATTTATATTCACATAAGAGAATAAATTGAAAACAAGTAAAAATCTGCTAAGAAATTACATTTGGCTCCTAATACAATAATAATACTGAAACATATTGCAAATAATAACCCTGAAAGTTTTTATTTTATGCACAGAGCCATGCATATATACGAAAAATAAACCTAGAGTCCATATATACTTTAATAGATGGTACTCTAATAAACTACAATTGATATTGCTAGATCAGACTTTAAAGATTCTATAATATTGTTGGAAAAAATTCTGTAAAGCAGAAATCTGTAGATCAAATTACTTTTTAAATGACCTGCATTTTAATCTGAGTTGTTTCCTTCATTCATGTAAAAAATGGCCATATTTTATTAAAAGTTAGAATATCCAATACTGATTTTAGGAAATGTTCTGATATTGCTAATGCATGGTGTTCATCTATTAAGTTCTCCCACACAGTTGCTCCATCAAATCAAATAGATTAACTCCTGGCTGGGCATGGTAGCTCACACCTATAATCCCAACATTTAAAGAGGCCGAGGCAGGCAAATCTCTTGAGCTCAGGAGTTCAAGAGCAGCCTGGGCAACATGGCAAAAGCCTGTCTCTATGAAAGAGAAAAAAACTTTAGCCAGGTGTGGCGGCGGTGCACACCTGTAGTTCCAGCTACTCAGGAGGCTGAAGTGGGAGGATAGCTTGAGCCTGGGAGGTTGAGGCTGCAGTGAGCCATGACTGAGCCACTGTATTGCAGCCTGAATGAGACCTTATCTCAAAAAAAAAAAAAAAAAAAAAAAAAAAGGATTACGTCCTGTGGGTTTTAAACTTGTATTTTAAAAAGCAGATATTGGCCGGGTGTGGTGGCTCATACCTGTAATCTCAGCAATTTGGGAGGCCGAGGCAGGCAGATCACCTGAGGTCAGAAGTTCAAGACCAGCCTGGCCAACATGGCAAAACCCCGTCTCTACTAAAAACACAAAAATTAGCCACGCATGTCGTGGGCACCTGTAGTCCCAGCTACTCGGGAGGCTGAGGCAAGAGAATCGCTTGAATTCGGGAGGCAGAGGTTGCAGTGAGCCAAGATCGCGCCACCGCACTCTAGCCTGGGCGACAGAGCAAGACTCCGTCTCAAAAAGAAAAATAAAAAAGCAGGTATTTATGAAGGTTCATAACAGATATTTATGAAGGTTCATAATTAGTTCATGTCCAGTTTATTGAAATGGTTTTGTGGCTCCATCGGGATTGAATGTTTCATTAAATATCTTATGGGTATTTGATTTCAAATGTATTCATTAGTTGAATGAGACATACTACCAAAATACCTTTCCCAAGAGAACACTAGTCAACAAAATGCTCATGTATCAGAAACCTAGCAGAGAGTTTAAATGAGGCACAAGTTTGTAAAAGTAATTAGTGGGTACTCCTTCTATTTCTCTTCAGACTTCATATAACCCTCATGATGTCATGAGATGACTACTTGGATTAATCAGCTTCAGACCAAGACTCTTCAGGTTTGTTATGAGATTCAAGATTTCTAATATTTTAATTAAAATACTTTATTACAAGACTTAAAACAGCCACATGGCTCTTTTCAGTAATAATCATTTCAAATACTCTTCTTGAGTTATAGGACCAAGAATACCATTGATTAGTAAACCATTTGTGGTAAATAAATATACCATTGGATATATTTAAAGCTTTCTCCCCAGTCAGTCAATTCCTACAGTTTCTTTTCAGAGAAACTGAAATTGAACCATTGTTCTACTTAAATATTTAGAAAATGTTCTGATAATTTGCTCTGTATGAGGAATTTTTTCTCTTTCAATATTAAATGTTTAGCTTTTATAATGAAAGCCATTCTCACCTTCTCATAAAGCAGCTGAGATACATTCTGTTGCTGCCTGTCCTGAAAACATTCATAAAGTTGGAGAAGCCTAGCACATAATACTTGTTCTTGATTGAAGAGATGATGATGGCTGAATTGCAAACCCACAATGTTGAGGTCTAATTGGTATATTTCCCTTGGACCTTCCATTTTGTTCATAAATGAACTTTCCAGGTCATATTTTACTGCCTTTTAAAGAAAAATAAGTGCATGATGTTAATTTGATTCAGTTTCTTTTGAAATTATAAGTAACTTTTCCTTATAAAAGTAACATTTCAATTGAAGGAAAATCAAGAGATATAGAAAAACAAAAAACAATAATTTGATTCTTTTTCCTTAAATTGATTATGACCCTTAATTTCATCAAATATATTTATATTACAGCATTTTAATCATCTTGCTATTAACTATTGTCATCCATCTCACTATTGTGTGCTGGTGGAGTGGAAGTTGGACTTCCAAGTTATAAAACCAAAAATAATTTCCTATAGAAACACTATGACAAATGGTGTATAGAACCGTGGGCCAGAGTTAAATGAGAATTACTTATTAAAACATTGTTTATAAATGGATACACTGGTGATCCTCTGGGAAATTATCTTCAGGAGACTGGGCCCTCTAAGCAATTCCTATAAGAAAAGCACCTGTTTTGTACATGAGATTGTCTCCATTTGGATACCAGATTGTCCTTAAATTTCTGAAGTCCGTAGGCCTTAGATCATATGGAATATGATTCATCTGTTTCAGTCCATCTTTTTTTTTTTTTTTTTTTTTTTTGAGACGAGTCTCATTCTGTCACCAGGCTGGAATGCAGTGTGCAGTGGTGCGATCTTGGCTCACTGCAACCTCCACCTCCCGGGTTCAAGTGATTCTCCTGCCTCAGCCTCCCAAGTAGCTGGGACTATAGGCACATGCCACCACACCCAGCTAATGTTCGTGTTTTTAGTAGAGATGGTGTTTCACCATGTTGGCCAGGATGGTCTTGATCTCCTGACCTCGTGATCCACCCGCCTTGGCCTCCCAAAGTGCTGGGATTACAAGTGTGAGCCACTGCACCTGACCACCATTTTTTTTTTTTTTTTTTTTTTTTTTTGGAAAAGCAAGTTTATTAAGAAAGTAAAGGAATAGGCTGAGTGTGGTGGCTGACACTTGTGTAATCCCAGCACTTTGGGAGGCTGAGGCAGGTGGGTCACCTGAGGTCAGGAGTTCAAGACCAGCCTGGCCAACACAGCAAAACCCTGTCTCTACTAAAACTACAAAAATTAGCCGGACGTGGTGGTGGGTGCCTGTAATCCCAGCTACTCGGGAGGCTGAGGCAGGAGAATCGCTAGAACCCGGGAGGCATAGGTTGCAGTGAGCCGAGATCGCACCATTGTACTCTAGACTGGGTGACAGCGCGAGACTCTGTCTCAAAAAATAAATAAATAAAAATAAAAAATATATATATTTAGTCCACTATTTTGAATTTATACACGTTTGAATATGCATGTGCTCAATATCATTGGTTTTCAGTAATGCAATTTACAAGGGTTGGTGAGTTACTTAGCATATGCAGCTTGATTCATCAATGCCTAGCCACTCCTGATAAAAGCCATGAATGCATCAACCCAAATAGGAGCACACTGAGCCCACTCTCTGGATAAGTCTGGTGTAATATGATATGCTCTTCAGTCTGTGCCATTGCTATTACACCTAATGTCTCACCCCTAACCTGGTGTGGCAGACCCAATGCTCCTCAAGGACTGAAAGCCATCTGTACGGTGCTCAAATCTCTGCCTCCTTATTTTTTCCTGAGTTAGGAACCTTTGCTTCCTCCTTACTGGGTTTCAGGGAGGCAGACAAACAGCAATAAAGCTTGTTTATGGCTGGTAAGTCTGTTCTCTATGTAAGAGCCAACCCATAAAAGGGGAAACCTGCTCTTGATTTCGCCTGAGAGATTTAGGCAATAGGTAATAAGTTGGTAAATTTGGCCATTAAACAGGAAAGAAAACACCAAGGAAAAATCATTTTTGGTTTAAAACAACTAAATTGTAAATGAACTTCTGAAAATTAAAGTTCCTAAGCTAGAGAATCCTGTCTTGTTAAGCAGATCCAGCACTGGTTGAATAACTGTGTTGCTCAGTTGCTTTGGGTTTCTAATGGAGTGACACAAGCCTCTGCCCTTGGTCCTGGCCTCTTCAGCACCTGCTGACTACAGTGCTAAGAAGCTGTAGGGTAAATGAGGTGGTGGAATATCTAGCAACAACCAAAGGAGGCAATTTAGACTGGAGAGCAAAAACTAAAGGTGGAAGTGACTGTAGGCTTCAAACATTTGAGGAGCTGGCACATAGATGAAGTACTTTATGTGTTCCCTATGGCCAAACAAGGTCAAATAAGTAGAAGTGACCTGGAGACAGACTTTAACAACAGAAAACAAAGAACAATTAGATTGTCCGCTGGGCGCGGTGGCTCACGCCTATAATCCTAGCACTTAGGGAGGCTGGACGGGCAGATCTTCTGAGGTCAAGAGTTCGAGACCAGCCTGGCCGACATGGCGAAACCCCATCTCTACTAAAAGTACAAAAATTAGCCAGGTGTGGTGGTGCACACCTGTAATCCCAGCTACTCGGGAGGCTGAGGCAGGAGAATCACTCGAAACTGGGAGGTAGAGGATGCAGTGAGCTGAGACTGTGCCATTGCACTCCAGCCTGGGCAAAAGGAGTGAAACTCCGTAAAAAAAAAAAAAAAAAAAAAAAAAAAGTCCAACATTAGAATGAATTCTTTTGAGAGGCAGCAAACTCCCTGACACATTGGTTAAAAGCAGCCCTTGACCAAGTGGGTTAAGTAGGCTTCTAGAACTAGGTAAGTGTGTTATACCAAAAGCATAAAGATTTGGGCAGCAATGAATCAAAGGCTACATAAAAGCACAAAAACATCCAAGCTGGCTGACATATTAAAATCTACATAAAGATATAAAAAGAATGCTAGAAATGGGAGCAGAGGGAAGGCCATAGTCAAATCAGATGAAACTAATCAGCAAATAGCAGGCAAATAGGGTACCTGAGATAGTAGGGGTACAACAAGCTGTTAAAGTACCTGGCAGAGGCAGCAGCAAAGACAGGACTCTGATATGCATACAACTGTTATATCTACCTTGGTTGCCCTTATATTTATTCTGGAGAGAGACCATAGATCAGCTTTTCCTTCAAGGCTGGCTGGGCAACACGAAAAATGTGAAGGAGATATAAGAGAAAGGCAGGTAGAGGCATTTGTCTGACACAAAATCTAGAACACGATCTGTTAAGGATGCTACTGTCTTAGTCAATTTGTTCTGCTATAACAGAGTACCTGAGACTAGGTAAATTATAAAGAACGGAAATTTCTCTCTCAGTTCTGGAGGCTGGGAAGTCCCAGATTAAGACACCACATCTCATGTCTAGTGTGGACCTTTTAGCTGTGTCTGCTGGAAGGGAGGAATGCTGTGTCCTCACCTGGCAGATGGTGGAAGGGCAAAAGCCCCTTTATAAGGGGACCTAATCCCATTGACAATGGCGGAGGGGCGTTAGTTGGCCTAATCACCTCTTATAGGTCCTACCCCTTAATGCTATCACATTGAAAAAATCTGAATTTTAGAGGAGACACATTCAAATCCCAGCAGCTGCAAGAATGAATTTTAAAACTCAATTTAGACAGTGAGATGACCTTTACATTTTTTCCAAATTATAGCAGTCCATGAAATACTGTAATTGTGCTTGGATGAAGCTAGAACAGATGCACTAAAAGAAAGTTACTTGCTCAGCCCAGTGGTTTCCAACTTGGGATTCTAGATTATTACAAAGGTTAACCTGAATGGTGGTTAATATTTCTCCAATAATTGTAAATTATGCATTTACTTTTTATGATGCATTTGTTCACTTATTTATTCATTCAACAAATTGTTGTTGTTTCAAAGGCCTCTCTCCTAAAAGCAATAATCCCAGATAATTACACCAAAATATCTCTGCTATATCCGGAGCAAAATTTAGATAAAATGCATTGTCACTATAAAGTCTAGAAATTATGCCACATAATATCAAAGAATAAGATAAATAGCAGGGCTTTCCCCTCCTCTTTTATTCTTTTATGCTTTTATATTTTAATGGTGATAGACTCTTTTATAGTAAACCAACTGGGAAAATACACGAAGATATTGTAATGTTTGGTATGGTAGTACCATTTATGAAATCTTGACAACTGTGTTCCACTATGAATTAGGATGGGGCAGAGATATTGCTAGTCTCCATGGTATGATAAGCACCTTGTAGGAAATAACATTTTCTAAGATTATGCCAGTGAACTTCTTCTGCCAGTCTTTATCTTCTAAATTATATTAGGACCCTAAAAGCATAGAGTGACTGAGGTGATGAGTTCTATTACAAATAATATAAGCATTCACTCAATGTTAGGCCTTTGGGTAGGTGTTAGCAATAAATTATAAAACAAGCCGACAATAAAACAAAACAAAAACCCTGCCCTGCTTGCAGTCAAGCAGAGAAAATGCTAGGTAAACAGAAAATACAGATACAGACTCAGCCTTAACAAAACTGTAATTCAGTCTTTAAATCAGTTAAGTCCCTGGTTGGATGAAGATGATCACCCTCACTCAACACGCTTAACAAAGCAAAGGATGGAACATTTCTGGTGGAAGATAACATCATCTAGGGCTTCTATAATTTTTCATATATAATAATGTAGAATACAATTTTTAAAATCACCTGTCATAATAAGAGGCAAGACTAAATGAGCAAAACCAAGAGCAAAAATAGATAATAAAAAGATTCATAATGATCCAAATATTGGAGTTACTAGATATGAACTTTAAAGTAGCTATTATTACTGTATTAAAAATAGAAGCGAAAACCCATGAAAAGACTAAATACATCTCAAGAAAATTAGAATATTTACAGAAGAATTAAATGTCGAATGAACACTTTCAAGCAAAAAATGTATTGAAAATATGTAAAATTAAGAAGTCAGCAGATGGGCTGGTCTGAAAATATGGTGGCAGTACAGTTTTAGATCTTCCCAAATTCCTATATTAAAAGAGGCAGAGCAACTAGACAAGCAAAACCAAAAATCCACAGAAAATATTTATAACAGAAGTAGCTCTCAAGAAATGCCTCATGAAACCCAAAACACAAGTCAGTGAAGACAAATCATCAATATTCAGAAGGTCTGAATAGCATTGGCGATTGTGTGGGAGACAGCAGAGAGAAGCAATGGAACATCTGATAGACCTGACAAGAGTCTGAAAGAGCCAACAGAAATGCACTAGAAAGTACAGGAGGCCAACTTAAAAACAGCGGCTAAAACTGGAACAGGTTTTGTCTACTCCAATTGTGGATGGTTGGGTTAAGCACTGAAGGAGCTGCAGGAATCTAGCTCCCAGGAATTTTGAGAATGAGGCTTCACACTGAATAGAAACTACTGGGAGTGAAATCGAAACTAAGAAGTAGGGGACCACAGGAATTAAGGAAAGAGGAGGTTCAGAAAAAATCTGGGGAAGGGAATAGAGCCAAGACATTACAGAAATCTAGCCACAATATATTTTAACACGACACAAAAATAACAGGTCTGTGAAAACAGAAAAGTTATTTGAACTGAGACTTTTTATAAAAGTTTAGGACAAATAATTTTATATAAAACTAAGCAGTAGAAAGCGATCAACATTAAATCCATCAAAGTTTCTATAAGAAAAAAGAATAAACAGCAAAATAACAGCCTACAGGCAATCAAAGCACACCAGAAGGGTATCCAAAACCAAATATAAATAGAAATGTGGTTTTCACAGTGAGCTGAATTTATATGGAAGTTATATGACATTTAAAACATAAATCAGAATTAAACTCAGAAATTAGGTGAAATGGCAAAAAAATTTAAAATTTAGAAATTAAGCCTATACTAGAAAGAACACAAGGGCAAATAAACACCACTAAATCTTTTCCTTAAGGTGAAGAAGGGGACATTTTAAACATATGAAAGAAATAAAGAAAGGGAAATAAATCATTGGGTGGATTTAACTGTAGATAAAATATGGCAGAAAACTATATAAGTGAATGGTAAGACACGTCAATAGAATATATGCAAACTAAAATTCAGAGAGAAAAAATAATTTTTTAAAAAGCAAAAGTAGAAGACAAATTAGAGAAAATATAAAATCTGAATGGTCCTATTTTTTGTGGTAAAAATTACAAAGCATGAGATCTCCCCTCAACAAATGTTTAAGTTTACAGTACTATTAACTATAAGCACAATGTTGTGCCATAGATCCCTAGGGCTTTTTCATCTTGCATGACTGAAACTCTATACCCTTTGAACAGCAACTCCCTATTTCTCTCTCCCCAAATCCCCTGGCAATCACCATTCTACCTTCTGCTTCTATGAAGCTGAACTACTTCGGATACCTCATATAAGCAGAATCATGCAGAATTTGTTCTTCTGTGATTGACTTATTTCATTTAGTATAACATCTTCAAGTTTCATCCATGTTTTAGCATATGACAAGATTCATTATTTATGGCTACATACACCACGTTTTCTTTATTGAACTGTCAATGAACAGCTAGGTTGTTTCCACCTCTTGGCTATTGTGAATAACGCTGCAATGAACATAGGAATGCAAATTATCACTTCAAAATCTTAAATTCAATTTTTCTGGATAAATACCCAGAAGTGAGATTGTTGGATCATATTACAGTTCTATTTTAAATTTGCAGAGGAACTCCATACTATTTTCCATAGTGGTTGCACCATTTTACATTCCCACCAATAGTGTACAAGAGTTCTAATTTCTCCACATTGTTGCCAACACTTGTTATTTTCAGGGGATTTTTAAAAAATAATGACCATCCTAAGAGGTGAGAGGTGGTATCTTCTTGTAGTTGTGATTTGCATTTCTCTGACAATTAGTGATGTTAGGCATGTTTTATATGTCTGTTGGCCATTTGTATGCATCTTTGGTTTTTTTGGAGAAATGTCTATTCAAGTCTTTTACCAATTTTTTAATTGGGTTGTTTTCCTGTTACTGAGTTCAATAAGTCCCTTATATATTTTGGATTTCAACCTCTTATCAGATATATGGTCTGCAAATATTTTCTCCCATTCCATAGGTTGCCTTCTGTCTCTGGTGATTGTTTCCTTTACTGCAACAGATGCATTTTAGTTTGTTGTAGTCTCACTTCTCTATTTTTGTTTTGTTGCCTATGCTTTTGGTGTCATATCCAGGAAACCACTGCCAAGAACGATGTTATAAAGGCTTTCCTCCATGTTTTCATCTAGGAGTTTTATAGTTTCAGGTCTTGTTTTTAAGTCTTTACTCAATCTTGAGTTGATGTTTGTGTATGATGTAAGATAAGGGTCTGATTTCATTCTTTTGCATGTGGTTATCCAGTCTTCCCAGCACCATTTGTTGAAGAGACTATCCTTTCCCCATTGTGTAGTCATGGCATCCTCTTGAAGATCATTTGCCTGCATATATGTGAGTTTATTTCTGGGCTCTTCATTCTGTTCCATTGGTCCATATGTCTGTCTTTATGCCAGTACCATCCTGTTTTGATTAATGTAGCTTTGTAATATATTTTGAAGTCAGGAATATAAAGCTTCTACTTTGAAGGTCCTTTGATGTTCCTTATTAATTATTGGATTTTTTTCTATTTCTGTAAAAAAATGTCATTGAGAGTTTGAAATGGATCGCTCTAAGTCTGCAGATCACTTTGGGTAATATGGATATTTTTAACAATATTAAGTCTTCTAACCCATGAACATGGGAGGTCTTTCCATTGACTAGTCCTTTATTTTTAAAGACATAGATGGTCAGCTGACTAATGTCAAAGATGACAATGAATTATAATGAGAAAAGATTTATTGATTTTTTTCCATAAATAGTATTAAGTCAATCGGATATCCATGTGGATAAAATGAAATATGACCCCCTACCTAATGCTATACACAGAAAGTACTTTTCAGATGGGTGGTAACTCTAAATGAGAAAGGTCCAACAATAAACTCTTTAGAATAAAAACAGAAGAATACTTTTGAGACCTGGAGTAAGCACAGTTTCTTAAACAGGATATAAAAGGTGCTAACCCTAAAGAAAGATAAAATGGTAAATTACACTACATTAAAATTAAGAACATCCCATCAAAAAGCACAGGTAAGAGAGTGATATGGTTTGGATCTGTGTCTCCACCCAAATGTCACGTTGAGCTGTAATCCCCAATGTTGGTGGTGGGGCTTGGTGCAAAGTGATTGGATCATGGGGGTGGGTCCTTCATGAATGGTTTAACACCATCCCCTTGGGGTTGTTCTAGTGATAGCGTTCTTATGAGATCTAGTCATTTAAATGTGTGTGGTACCTCCCCTCTTCTCTCTCTTCTTCCTACTCTGGCCTTGTGAAGTGCCAGCTCCCTCTTTGCCCTCCACCATGATTGCAAGTTTCCTGAGGCCTCCCAGAAGTTTCTTGAGGCCTCCCCAGAAGCCAAGCAGATGCCAGCATCATGCTTCCTGTACAACCTGTAGAATCATGAGCCAATTACACCTCTTTTATTTATAAATTACCCAGTCTCAGGTATTTCTTTACAGCAGTGTGAGAATGCACTAAAATAGACAGAAGATTAGCCATAGAGTAGATTATATGAGGGCTCATATCCAGAAATCAACACATCAATAAGAAAAAGCAGACAATCCAATAAGAAAAAAATGGTTAAAAGTCTTAACCAAGCTTTCATAAAAGAGGCTGTCCTAATAGCCAATGGACATGAAAAGGTGTTCAGTTACACTAGGCATTAGGGAAATGCAGATTAAAACTTCAATGAAATACAACTTATGTACACCAGAATGACTATGATTTAAAAGACAGATATACCAAATGTTGACAGGAATACAAAGCAGCTGAAACTCTCACACACTTCTTAGTTTGTGTATAGTTTGGCACAACCACTTTAGAAAACCATTTGGCACTATATATAAAAACTTAACATTTACAAACCTATAACCCAGCATTTCTACTCTGAGATATTTACTCAACAGAAAATGCATACACATACAGTTATCAGAAGAGGTGCAAATTTTCACGGTAGTGTTATTAGTAATAGCCAAAAACTGGATGGAACTTATATCCATCAATAAAAGAATGGTTAATAAATAAATAAATGTATTTTTCATACTATGGAGTTCTATACAGCAACAGAAATGAACAAGCTATTGCTATACACCACAATATAGAGTACCTATTCTATTATTTCATTTATAAAAAATAGGTAAAACTAACAGACAAGGGTAATGTATAGTGGTAGAAGTTACAATAGTGGTTACCTTGAGTATCATTCATTCATTCATTATTTTTGTAAAATTAGCATCATACATAATTTTGCATTCTGCTTTTTTCACTTCAGATTTTATTTTGGGCATTTCCCCATATCATTGAATATTCCTTGAAACTATAATTTTAAGGGCTATTTAACATTTCATCATGATTTAGACATTATATTAGTAGACTTAGTATCTTTAAAGGATAAATCAACACCACAAAACCACCAGATATAATTTATTTTACAATAATTTTAAGCATAATTACAAATAAATTATTGTTGGTTACCTTCCTGTATATGGTCTTAAGTAACGGATTTAAAGGTTCCTTCCTTACGTTTAGTCTGAAATTCCATGACTGTTTAATAGGTGTAGGTAATGACATTATTTCTCCACTTTCTCCAAACCAACATTTTCCCTATCAAAAATATTTAAGTATAGTAATTAAATATTTTGCTAAATAAGTCACATACTAGCCAGTGTTTTAACTTGTTAGCTGGTGCACTTGCCTCTTCTAGTTTAAGCAGGCGATTTTCCATTTTGTTGCAGGTCTTTTTATATATTTCTGGCTTTCTCTGAATATAGAATCCTTCATCTTCTAAAATACGTGGCATCATATCTTTTGGCAGTTTGCGCTGGTTGACCACTTAATAACAACAAAACTTAGATATTACTTTAAAGTCCAAAATATTAAATGGATATTGACCAAATAAGTAGTACAAACGACTATAATACCCTACTACTAAAGTCTAGCAGAAAGCCTCTCTCACTTTCTCTTTCTCTCTCTACATATATATATACATATATATGCCTATATATGTACATTTCTTCAATGAAGAATGAGTTCTCTTAATCAGTTCCCTTATTTCAGGGAAGTCATGAAAAACAAATATAGAAAAGTTACTATAATTTTAGATTAGTACTTTTTATTTATCCAGCATACAGAAAAGCTATTATTCCATAACATAATTCATTAATGACTTGAATATTTTACTGGAAAAGAATGTTACCTGGAGAACTACTTGGTACAAAAGTATTTGCCTTCTGTTTTTTTATTTGTTCTTGATCATCTTCATAGTCAGCAGCTTTTACTTTGAGTAAATCTGTCAAAATGAATTCTTTCATAAACTCTTCATCTTCACTCTCAGCAACATTTTGTAAATTAACACCAAGTGAAAAGCATTTGGGATAACTATCTTTTACTGGTCTCTGTTGAATACCAAAAAGGAAAATAAGTTTACATGCTTGTCTCCAATGATTAATATGCATATAAATGAAATGTACTGGAACCTTACTGCGAATTGTGTGTCTGATCCTGCCACCCACAGACCAAGTTTTAGCTGAACTTGTGTTACAATGAAATTTCACTGAACTTAGAACTCATTTAAGGTTTAGTATTATAAAATATGATTTTTCTATAGCCCATCTTTGTAATTCTTCACTGAAAGACTACTGAAATAGCTCTTCGTCCCCTATGGAAAATGTTCTGAGATACTGAACTGTAATATTTCAACTACTGAGAATACACAGTGTAGGGCAGGGTCCAAATATATCAGACCATGTGACCCTAAATCCTTTTTTTCCTCATCATTCAGAAAACAGTACCATCTAAAGTGCTGTCAAGTAGGCATGCTTTTTTCTACAAGGTATTCATGAAAAAAAAAGAAAGAAGAAAGAAAAGATTCGGCATAGAAGTGCAGCAGAGTGATTATAGTGAAATTCTGATATATGATATATATAAAGGTTATAAACAATTTGAACATAGATGTGGAAACAGATACATTACTAAATATTAAAATGAATATATCATACTCATAAATTTAATATGAGTCTATTCATGAAAGCAAAATCATTATTTTGGATGATTTTATCTGTCTAATTTGAAATATACACATACTGAACAACAGAGACAGTGTGTGAATCAGACAAAAATCCCTCGATTCTCAAAAACAAACATTTAGGGTAAATAATAAAATTTTAAAAGTTAATCACAGAATTCCTTTGAATAGAGAATCCTACATGGCCTTGATCAATACTGACAAAGTTAAATAAGTAATGTCATTAAACATCAACTAGGTTCATATAAAATCATATAATCATACCCTCCCTCCTATATCCCTGCCATGAAATCAGGATATTTTATATCCAGAAATCTGTGTGATATCCTTTTCGGAATTCAAATAAAGTATGCCAATATCTAGGAGCAAGGTTTGGGGGATCTCCACATGGGGGTTCTCTTTGAAGATTCCAGTCACAGACTACAAAGGTCTCTTTGCTCCAACTGGAGCTCTCATAACCAAGCTTCCTTTAAAACACCCCTCGTGTGGGCCAGGGCTTTCTACCTGCCTTCAGAGCTAGGGTCTGCCCTGATGGTAGACTATGTCGGGCTGTCATCTTGGACTTCAGCCTAGTTATGACTCTGCGGGTCTGTTTTTTATGAACCCTACCCAATCTACTTATATTTTTAGCTTGAGACAAGCTGTGATCTCGACCAATACAAGTCCTACCTGCTCAACTGTTTCTCACTTAGTCTCAGTCCAGCTGCTATCCCAGATCACTTTCTTGGTCTTCACTATGCAGCTGACAGCAGAGCAATGTGTGTGCTGTTGGCTATTGTGTGATAGGGAGAATGGGGTCAGAAGATATAAGTCTAGATGGATACAAGTGAGTTTTGTGCAGTACAAAAGGGGTAGTGTCCCTTCCCCTTCTCACAGGAATATGCCTTGTTAACTGTGGTGTGACAAGCAGAACCTTCTGAAAGTAACCCCAGGCTTCACTCTGGGTTGCCCAGATGAGATATTTGGAACCAGGGCTCCCCTTTCTCCCAGCAGGAAGGGACCACACTCAAACTCAGCCTCTTACAAAAAGAATAGCATTCTCCTTTCTGTGATGGGGACAGTAATCACTAGCTGCAGGGCAGATAGCTTTTCCAAACAACTCCTCTAAACAGCTCACATCTAAACCTTGACTTCCTCATGCCCAAGAAGCCCATTTGCCCCACTCTTTAATCCTACTGACCTAATATCTTTTTTTTTTTTTTTTGACCTAATATCTTTATGCTTGCCCTACAAGAAGGAAAAGTGGCCACAGCCACAGCACCTAGCCCTGGCATACGCTGCCGGGTTGGAGGACCAGAGACAGAGCCTGCTTTTGTTTTTCCAGAAAAGCCTATCCCTTAACCCAAACTGTGGGATGCAGGGAAGTCAGATGACTGATTAAGAGCACAGGAATGTTTGATACCCATTTAATCAATATTCATTCAAATATTCATTGTGTGCCTACTATATTCCAGGAAGAAAATAAACAAATAGACAAAGAACTATATATTAAGTGGTGATAAGTGTTATGAAGAAAAATAAAGCAAGGTAAGAGGATAGAGAATGCTAGACTGGGTAGGTTGGGAGTACTATTTTAGATAGGGTTGTCAGGCATAGCATCTTTAATAATACGTCATTTGAACAGAAATCCAAAGTTAGTGGGGGACACAGCTTAAGGAAAAGGAAAGAGCTTTCTAGGCAGACACCTCAGTACAAAGGCTTTGAGGCAGGAGCTTGCGGTAAATGAGAAACAGGAAGGAAATGTGGCTGGTGTCAGACAACAGAGAGGAGAGTAGTGAAAAGTAAAAGTCAGAGAGGTACTGAGGGGACCAGGTCATGTAGATTTTGAAGGCCCCTGTAACGACTTTTACTGTGAGTGAGGTAGGAAACCATTAGAAGGTTTGAGCAAAAAAAAAAAAAAAAAGATACATCTTAGATTTTAACAGGGTCACTCTGATGACTATATGGTATGGAAAATGGACTACAGGGACAATAGTGAATACAGATGGAGACAGTGGCAATGATTCTGATGAGGGGCTATGGTGAAGTACCAGAGAGGCTGGTGAAAAGTGGGTCCGATTCGGGAATACTTTGAAGGCAGGACCAACAGCGTTTGTGAGAAATTGGATTTGAAGCATGTGAGTAAAACGAAATCTGAGGATGAGACCAAGGTTCAACTGAGCAACTGGAAAAATGGAATTGCCATTGACGACTGTGATTCTGTTTATATAAAACTGTGTGGCCAGGTGTGGTGGCTCACGCCTGTAATCCCAACACTTTGGGAGGCCGAGGTGGTTGGATCACCTGAGATCAGGAGTTTGAGACCAGCCTGGCCAACACGGCAAAACCCCATCTCTACGAAAAATGCAAAAATTAGCCAGGTGTGGTGGCACACTCCTATAATCCCAGCTACTTGGAAGGCTGAGGCAGGAGAATCGCTTGAAGCTAGGAGACAGAGGTTGCAGTGAGCTGAGATCACGCCACTGCACTCCAGCCTGGGTGACAGACTAAGACTGTCTCTCAAAACAAAACAAAACAAACAAAAAAACCTCTGGTGGCTGGCAAGATGGCGGAATAGGAACAGCTCTGGTCTGCAGCTCCCAGTAAGAGCAATGCAGAAGGCCAGTGATTTCTGCATTTCCAACTGAGGTACCCGGCTCATCTCATTGGGACTTGTTAGACAGTGGGTGCAGCCCACAGAGGGTGAACAGAAGCAGGGTGGGGCATTGCCTCACCCAGGAAGCATAAGGGGTCAGAGAACTCCCTCCCCTAGCCAAGGGAAGCCGTGAGGGACTGTGCAATGAGGAATGGGCCCAGATACTACACTTTTCCCATTGTCTTCTCAACCTGTAGACCAGGAGATTCCCTCAGGGGCCTACGCCACCAGGGCCCTGGGTTTTTTTTTTTTTTTTTTAATTATATTTTAAGTTCTAGGGTATATGTGCACAATGTGCAGGTTTGTTATGTATACATGTGCCATTTTGGTGTGCTGCACCCATTAACTCGTCATTTACATTAGGTATATCTCCTAATGCTATCCCTCCCCACTCCCCCAACCCCATGACAGGCCCCAGTGTGTGATGTTCCCCATCCTGTATCCAAGTGTTCTCATTGTTCAATTCCCACCAATGAGTGAGAACATGCGGTGTTTGGTTTTTTGTCCTTGGGACAGTTTGCTGAGAATGATGGTTTCCAGCTTCATAGATGTCCCTACAAAGGACATGAACTCATCCTTTTTTTTTTTTTTTTTTTTTTGGAGACGGAGTCTCGCTGTGTCACCCAGGCTGGAGTGCAGTGGCCGGATCTCAGCTCACTGCAAGCTCCGCCTCCGGGGTTTTACGCCATTCTCCTGCCTCAGCCTCCCGAGTAGCTGGGACTACAGGCGCCCGCCACCTCGCCCGGCTAGTTTTTTTGTATTTTTTAGTAGAGACGGGGTTTCACCATGTTAGCCAGGATGGTCTCGATCTCCTGACCTAGTGATCCGCCCGTCTCGGCCTCCCAAAGTGCTGGGATTACAGACTTGAGCCACCGTGCCCGGCCGAACTCATCCTTTTTTATGGCTGCATAGTATTCCATGGTGAATATGTGCCACATTTTCTTAATCTAGTCCATCATTGATGGACATTTGGGTTGATTCCAAGTCTTTGCTATTGTGAATAGTGCTGCAATAAACATACGTGTGCATGTGTCTTTATAGCAGCCTGATTTATAATCCTTTGGGTATATACCTAGTAATTGGATGGCTGGGTCAAATGGTATTTCTAGTTCTAGATCTTTGAGGAATTGCCACACTGTCTTCCACAATGGTTTAAGTAGTTTACAGTCCCACCAACAGTGTAAAAGTGTTCCTATTTCTCCACATCCTCACCAGCACCTGTTATTTCCTGAATTTTTAATGATCACCATTCTAACTGGTATGAGATGGTATCTCATTGTGGTTTTGATTTGCATTTCTCTGATGGCCAGTGATGATGAGCATTTTTTCATGTGTCTGTTGGCTGCATAAATGTCTTCTTTTGAGAAGTGTCTGTTTATATCCTTTGCCCACTTTTAGATGGGGTTGTTTATTTTTTTCTTGTAAATTTGATTGAGTTCTTTGTAGATTCTGGATATTAGCCCTTTGTTAGATGAGTAGATTGCGTAGATTGCAAAAATTTTCTCCCATTCTGTAGGCTGCCTGTTCACTCTGATGGTAGTTTCTTTTCCTGTGCAGAAGCTCTTCAGTTTAATTAGATCCCATTTGTCAATTTTGGCTTTGTTGCCATTGCTTTTGGTGTTTTAGACATGAAGTCCTTGCCCATGCCTATGTCATGAATGGTATTGCCTAGGTTTTCTTCTAGGGTTTTCACGGTTTTAGGTCTAACATTTAAGTCTTCAATCTATCTCAAATTAATTTTTGTATAAGGTGTAAAGAAGGGATCCATTTTCAGTTTTCTCCATATGGCTAGCCAGTTTTCCTAGCACCATATATTAAATAGGGAATTGTTTCCCCATTGCTTATTTTTGTCAGGTTTGTCAAAGATCAGATGGTTGTAGATGTGTGGTATTATTTCTGAGGGCTCTGTTCTGTTCCATTGGTCTATCTCTCTGTTTTGGTACCAGAACCACGCTGTTTTGGTTACTGTAGCCTTGTAGTATAGTTTGAAGTCAGGTAGCATGATGCCTCCAACGTTGTTCTTTTGGCTTAGGATTGTCTTGGCAATGTGGGCTCTTTTTTGGTTCCATATGAACTTTAAAGTAGTTTTTTCCAATTCTGTGAAGGAAGCCATTGGTAGGTTGATGGGGATGGCATTGAATCCATAAATTACCTTAGGCAGTACGGCCATTTTCATGATATTGATTCTTCCTATCCATAAGGATGGAATGTTCTTCCATTTGTTTGTGTCCTCTGTTATTTCGTTGAGCAGTGGTTTGTAGTTCTCCTTGAAGAGGTCCTTCACATCCCTTGTAAGTTGGATTCCTAGGTATTTTCTTCTCTTTGAAGCAATTGTGAATGGGAGTTCACTCACGATTTGGCTCCCTGTCTGTTATTGGTGTATAAGAATGCTTTGATTTCTGCACATTGATTTCGTATCCTGAGACTTCGCTGAAGTTGCTTATCAGCTTAAGGAGATTTTGGGCTGAGACAATGGGGTTTTCTAAATACACAGTCATGTCATCTGCAAGCAGGGACAATTTTACTTCCTCATTTCCTTACTGAATACCCTTTATTCTTTTTCCTGCCTGATTGCCCTGGCCAGAACTTCCAACACTATGTTGAATAGGAGTGGTGAGAGAGGAAATCCCTGTCTTGTGCCAGTTTTCAAAGGGAATGTTTCCAGTTTTTGCCCATTCTGTATGATATTGGCTGTGGGCTTGTCATAAATAGCTCTTATTATTTTGAGACACGTCCCATCAATACCTAATTTATTGAGAGTTTTTAGCATGAAGAGTTGTTGAATTTTGTCAAAGGCCTTTGCTGCATCTATTGAGATAATCACGTGGTTTTTGTCATTGGTTCTGTTTACGTGATGGATTATGTTTATTGGTTTTTGTATGTTGAACCAGCCTTGCATCCCAGGGATGAAGCCCACTTGATCATGGTGGATAAGCTTTTTGATGTGGTGCTGGATTTGGTTTGCCAGTATTTTATTGAGGATTTTTGCATCGATGTTCATCAGGGATATTGGTCTAAAATTCTCTTTTTTTGTGTGTGTCTCTGCCAGGCTTTGGTATCAGGATGATGCTGGCCTCATAAAATGAGTTAGGGAGGATTCCCTCTTTTTGTATTCATTGGAATACTTTCAGAAGGAATGGTACCAGCTCCTCTTCATACCTATGGTAGAATTTGGCAGTGAATTCGTCCAGTCCTGGACTTTTTTTGGTTGGTAAGTTATTAATTATTGCCTCAATTTCAGAGCTTGTTATTGGTCTATTCAGGGATTCAACTTCCTCCTGGTTTAGTCTTGGGAGGGTGTATGTGTCCAGGAATTTATCCATTTCTTCTAGATTTTCTAGTTGATTTGCATAGAGGTGTTTATAGTATTCTCTGATGGTAGTTTGTATCTCTGTGGGGTCGGTGATGATATCCCCTTTGTTATTTTTTATTGTGTCTATTTGATTCCTCTCTCTTTTCCTCTTTATTAGTCTTGCTAGCAGTCTATCAATTTTGTTGATCTTTTCAAAAAACCAGCTCCTGGATTCATTGATTTTTTGAAGGGTTTTTTGTGTCTCTCTCTCCTTCAGTTCTGCTCTGATCTTAGTTATTACTTGCCTTCTGCTAGCTTTTGAACGTGTTTCCTCTTGCTTCTTTTGTTCTTTTAATTGTGATGTTAGGGTGTCAATTTTAGATCTTTTGTGCTTTCTCTTGTGGGCATTTAGTACTATAAATTTCCCTCTACACACTGCTTTAAATGTGTCCCAGAGATTCTGGTATGTTGTGTCTTTGTTGTCATTGGTTTCTGACTTCATTTCGTTATTTACCCAGTAGTCATTCAGGAGCAGGTTATTCAGTTTCCATGTAGTTGAGCGGTTTTGAGTGGGTTTCTTAATCCTGACTTCTAGTTTGGTTGCACTGTGGTCTGAGAGACAGTTTGTTGTAATTTCTGTTCTTTTACATTTGCTGAGGAGTGCTTTACTTCCAACTATGTGATCAATTTTAGAATAAGTGCGAGGGCCCTGGGTTTCAACAAAAACTGGGCGGCTGTTTGGGCAAACACTGAGCTAGCTGCAGGAGGTTTTTTTTTTTTTTTTTTTTTTTTTTCATACCCCAGTGGTGCCTGGAACGCCAGCAAGACAGAACCATTCACTCCCCTGGAAAGGGGGCTGAAGCCAGGGAGCCATGCAGTCTAGCTTCGCGGATCCCATCCTGACAGAGCCCAGCAAGCTAAGATCAACTGGCTTGAAATTCTCACTGCCAGCACAGCAGTCTGAAGTCAATCTGGGACACTGAAGCTTGGTGGGGAAAGGGGTGCCCGCCATTACTGACGCTTGAGTAGGTGGGTTTTTCCCTTACAGTGTAAACAAAGCCGTGGGGAAGTTCAAACTGGGCGGAGCCCACCGCAGCTTGGCAAAGCTGCTGTAGTCAAACTGCCTCTCTAGACTCCTCCTCTCTGGGCAGGGCATCTCTGAAAGAAAGGCAGTAGCCCCAGTCAGGGGCTTATAGATAAAACTCCCATCTCCTGGGACAGAGCACCTGGGGCAGCTGTGGGCACAGCTTCAGCAGACTTAAACATTCCTGCCTGCCAGTCCTGAAGACAGCAGCAGATCTCCCAGCACAGTGCATGAGCTCTGCTAAGGGACAGACTCCCTCCTCAAGTGGTTCCCTGATGGCTGTGTCTCCTGACTGGGAGACACCTCCCAGCAGAGGTCGACAGACACCTCATCCAGGAGAGCTCCAGATGGCATGGCATCTGGTGGGTGCCCCTCTGGGATGAAGCTTCTAGAGGAAGCAATAGGTAGCAATCTTTGCTGTTCTGTAGCCTTCGCTGGTGATACCCAGGCAATCAGGGTCTGAAGTGGACCTCCAGCAAACTCCGGCAGACCTGCAGCAGAGGGGTCTCTTACAAGGAGAACTAACAAACAGAAAGGAATAGCATCAACATCAACAAAAAGGACGTCCACACAGAAACCCCGTCCGAAGGTCACCAACATCAAAGACCAAAGGTAGATAAATCCATGAAGATGAGGAAAAAACAGCAGAAAAAGGCGGAAAATTTCAAAAACCAGAATGCCTCTTTTCCTCCAAAGGATCACAACTCCTCACCAGCAAGGGAACAAAACTGGACAGAGAATAAGTTTGATGAATTGACAGAAGTAGGCTTCAGAAGGTGGGTAATAACAAACTCCTCTGAGCTAAAGGCGCATGTTCTAACCCAATGCAAGGAAGCTAAGAACTTTGAAAAAAAGTTAGAGGAATTGCTAACTAGAACAATCAGTTTAAAGAAGAACATAAATGACCTGATGGAGCTGAAAAACACAGCATGAGAACTTCATGAAGCATACAAAAGTACCAATAGCTGAATCGATCAAGCAGAAGAAAGGATACCAGAGATTGAAGATCAATTTAATGAAATAAAGCATGAAGACAAGATTAGAGAAAAAAGAATGAAAAGAAATGAACAAAGCCTCCAAGAAATATGGGACTATGTGAAAAGACCAAACCAACATTTGATTGGTGTACCTGAAAGTGACGAGGAGAATGGAACTAAGTTGGAAAACACTCTTCAGGATATTATCCAAGAGAACTTCTCCAACTTAGCAAGATAGGCCAACATTCAAATTCAGGAAATACAGAGAATACCACCAAGATACTCCTCGAGAAGAGCAACCCCAAGACACAAAATCGTCAGATTCACCAAGGTTGAAATGAAGGAAAAAATGTTAAGGGCAGCCAGAGAGAAAGGTCAGGTTACCCACAAAGGGAAGCCCATCAGACTAACAGTGGATCTCTATGCAGAAACCCTACAAGCTACAAAAGAGTGGGGGCCAATATTCAACATTCTTAAAGAAAAGAATTTTCAACCCAGAATTTCATATCCAGCCAAACTAAAATTCATAAGCGAAGGAGAAATAAAATCCTTTACAGACAAGCAAATGCTGAGAGATTTTGTCACCACAGGCCTGACTTATAAGAGCTCCTGAAAAAAGCACTAAATATGGAAAGGGAAAACCAGTGCCAGCCACTGCAAAAACATACCAAATTGTAAAGACCATTGACACTATGAAGAAATTGTATCAATTAATGTGGAAAATAACCATCTAGTATCATAATGACAGGATCAAATTCACACATAACAATATTAACCTTAAATGTAAATGGGCTAAATGCCCCAATTAAAAGATACAGACTGGCAAATTGGATAACGAGTCAAGACCAATTGGTGTGCTGTATTCAGGAGACCCATCTCACATGCAAAGACATACATAGGCTCAAAATAAAGGGACGGAGGAAGATTTGCCAAGCAAATGGAAAGCAAAAAAGAGCAGGGGTTGCCATCCTAGTCTCTGATAAAACAGACTTTAAACCAACAAAGATAAAAAAAGACAAAGAAGGGCATTACATAATGGTAAAGGATCGATGCAACAAGAAGAGTTAACTATTCTAAATATATATATGCATCCAACACTGGGGCATCCAGATTCATAAAGCAAGTCCTTAGAGACCTACAACGAGACTTAGACTCCCATGGAATAATAGTGGGAGACCTTAACACCCAAATGTCAATATTAGACAGATGAATGAGACAGAAAATTAACAAGGATATTCAGGACTTGAACTCAGCTCTGGACCAAGTGGACCTAACAGACATCTTCAGAACTCTCCACCCCAAATCAACAGAATATACATTCTTCTTAGCACCACATCGCACTTATTTTAAAATTGACCACATAATTGGAAGTAAAACACGCCTCAGCAAATGCAAAAGAATGGAAATTATAATAGTCTCTCAGACCACAGTGCAATCAAATTAGCAAGCAGTATTAAGAAACTCACTCATAACTGCACAACTATGTGGAAACTGAACAACCTGCTCCTGAATGACTACTGGGTAAATAATGAAATTAAGGCAGAAATAAATAAGTTATTTGAAACCAAAGAGAACAAAGACACAATGTACCGGAATCTCTGGGACACAGCTAAAGCAGTGTTTAGAGGGAAATTTATAGCACAAGATGCCCACAGGAAAAAGCAGGAAAGATCTAAAATTGATACCTTAACATCACAATTAAAAGAACCAGAGAAACATGAGCAAACAAATTCAAAAGCTAGCAGAAGACAAGAAATAACTAAGATCAGAGCAGAACTGAAGGAGATAGAGACACAAAAAACCCTTCAAAAAATCAATGAATCCAGGAGCTGGTTTTTGAAAAGATTAACAAAATAGACCACTAGCCAGACTAATAAAGAAGAAAAGAGAAGAGAATCAAATAGATGTAATAAAAATGATAAAGGCGATGTCACCACTGATCCCACAGAAATACAAACTACCATCAGAGAATACTATTAACACCTCTACACAAATAAACTAGAAAATCTAGAAGAAATGGATCAATTCCTGGACACATACACCCTCCCAAGACTAAACCAGGAAGAATTTGAATCCCTGAATAGACCAACAACAGGTTCTGAAACTGAGGCAATAATTAATAGCCTACCAACCATATAAAGCCCAGAACCAGAAAGATTCACAGCCGAATTCTACCAGAGGTACAAAGAGGAGCTGGTACCATTCCCTCTGAAACCATTCCAAACAATACAAAAAGAGGGACTCCTTGCTAACCCATTTTATGAGGTCAGCATCATCCTGATACCAAAACCTGTCAGAGACACAACAAAAAATGAAAATTTCAGGCCAATATCCCTGATGAACATTGATGCAAAAATCCTCAATAAAATATTCGCAAACCAAGTCCAGCACCACATCAAAAAGCTTATCCACCATGATCAATGGGCTTCACCCCTGGGATGCAAGGCTGGTTCAACATACGCAAATCAATAAACATAATCCATCACATAAACAGAACCAATGACAAAAACCACATGATTATCTCAATAGATGCAGAAAAGACCTTTGATAAAATTCAACACCCTTTCATGCTAAAAACTCCCAATAAACTAGGTATTGATGGAACGTATCTCAAAATAATAAGAGCTATTTATGACAAACCCACAGGCAATATCAAACTAAATGGGCAAAAGCTGGAATCATTCCTTCTGAAAACTGGTGCAAGACAAGGATGCCCTCTCTCACCACTCCTATTCAACACAGTATTGGAAGTTCTGGCCAGGGAAATCAGGCAAGAGAAAGAAATAAAGGGTATTCAAATAGGAAGATAGGAAGTCAAATTGTCTGTTTGCAGATGATATGATTGTATATTTAGAAAACCCCATCGTCTCAGCCCAAAACCTCTGTAAGTTGATAAGCAACTTCAGCGAAGTCTCAGGATACAAAATCAATGTGCAAAAATCAAAAGCATTCTTATGCCCCAACAATAGACAGAGAGCCAAATCATGAGTGAACTCCCGTTCACAATTGCTACAAAGAGAATACAATACCTATGAATCCAACTTACAAGGGATGTGAAGGACCTCTTCAAGGAGAACTACAAACCACTGCTCAATGAAATAAAATAGGACACAAACAAATGGAGGAACATTCCATGCTCATGGATAGGAAGAATCAATATCGTGAAAATGGCCATACTGCCCAAGGTAATTTATAGATTCAATGCTATCCCCATCAAGCTACCATTGACTTTCTTCACAGAATTAGAAAAAAATACTTTAAATTTCATATGCAACCAAAAAAGGGCCTGTATAGCCAAGACAATACTAAGCAAAAACATCAAAGTTGGAGACATCACGTTACCTGACTTCAAACTATACTACAAGGCTACAGTAACCAAACAGCATAGTACTGGTATGAAAATAGATATATAGACCAATGGAACAGAACAGAGGCCTCAGAAATAACGCTACACATCTACAACCATCTGAACTTTGATAAACCTGACAAAAATAAGCAATGGGGTAAGGATTCCCTATTTAATATATGGTGTTAGGAAAACTGGTTAGCCATATGCAGAAAACTGAAACTGGATCCCTTCCTTACACCTTATACAAAAATTAACTCAAGATGGATTAAAGACTTAAATGTAAGATCTAAAACCATAAAAACCCTACAAGAAAACCTAGGCAATAATATTCAGGACATAGGCATGGGCAAAGGATTTATAACTAAAACACCAAAAGCAATGGCAACAAAAACCAAAATTGACAAATGGGATCTAATTAAACTAAAGAGCTTCTGCACAGCAAAAGAAACTATCACCAGAGTGAACAGGCAACCTACATAATGGGATAAAATTTTTGCAATCTATCCATCTGACAAAGGGTTGATATTCAGAATCTACAAATAACTTAAACAAATTTACAAGACAAAAACAACCCCATCAACAAGTGGGCGAAGGATATGAACAGACACTTCTCAAAAGAAGACATTATGCAGCCAACAAACATATGAAAAAAAAGCTCACCATCACTGGTCATTCGAGAAATGCAAATTAAACCCACAATGAGATACCATCTCACACCAGTTAGAATGGTGATCATTAAAAAGTCAGGAAACAACAGATGCTGGAGAGGATAGGGAGAAATAGGAACGCTTTTACACTGCTGGTGGGAGTGTCTTCCACCATTGTAGAAGACAGTGTGGCAATTCCCCAAGGTTCTAGAACCAGAAATACCATTATTGACCAAGCAATCTCATTACTGGGTATATACCCAAAAGATTACAAATCATTCTACTATAAAGACACATGCACACATTTATCTTTACTGCAGCACTGTTCACAATAGCAAAGACTTGGACAACCCAAATACCCATCAATGATAGACCGAATAAAAAAAAATGTGGCACATATACACCATGGAATACTATGAAGACATAAAAAAGGAGGAGTTCGTGTCCTTTGCAGGGACGTGGATGAAGCTGGAAACCATCATTCTCAGGAAACTAACACAGGAACAGAAAACCAAACATCACATGTTCTCACTCATAAGTGGGAGCTGAACAACGAGAACACATGGACACAGGGAGGGGAATATCACACACCGGGGCCTGTCAGGGGGTGGGGGATTAGGGGAGGGATAGCATTAGAAGAATACCTAATGTAGATGATGGGTTGATGGGTGCAAGCAAATCACCATGGCATGTGTATACCGATGTAACAAACCCGCACGCTCAGCACAAGTATCCCAGAACTTAAAGTATAATAGTAATAAAAACTGTGTGTGTCCATGTACAGGGCTAAGCATAGAGAAAAGTAGGAAAAAATGATAATAGTGACTATCTTAGGTTAGTGGGATTTCAGGTGATTTTTATTTTCTTCCTTGTGGCTTTCTGCATTACGTTTTTATACTGTGTATGTTTTACTTGTTTAAAATTTTAAA